>NC_140170.1:96784248-97344248 GCF_963971535.1 Notolepis coatsorum
ACCCCAACCCCAACCCTAACCCTAATTTAAGAAATGGTTAAAATCCTGAAAATGAATAAATATTCTATATGTATGGTGAGGACTGAAGTTAATAATTGAGAAATTGAAATTGGAACAATACATGAAAAATATATGTTTTACTGAGATTGCTGTTTCGGTCACTAGGGAGACAGGTAGTTTTTTTTTTAAGGTTGACTCGAGGGTTAATTACTGTAGATTTTGATAATGAAAAATGTCTGCCCTGTTTTAAATTCTGACCCCTGGACATAAACTACCGTACATTCCAGAGCCTTTCAGAAACAGGACAACACAGGAAGTGAGGGAAGATCACTAGAGCAACAGTTCATGGCCTTTATTTCTGGTGCAATAAATGTTTCGATAATGACAATTTCCATGTCAACCATTTGTGGTTCAGTGATCTTTTTCCACACTTGACCGACACACATAAACAAACTCATCAATGTCTGTCACCAGGCTCACAGTTCAGCCTTAACTCTTGGGATCACGTGGTTACAGCAGACGTTCTCCGAGGCAGACAAGAACGGCGATGGTACCCTCAGCATTGGAGAAGTTCACCAGCTGCTCCATAAGCTCAATGTTAACTTGCCAAAGCAGAAAGTCAGAGAGATGTTTCAGGTCAGATCTTAAATTATCATGGTAAATTCAATGTATTGCCACACCAATAAGTAGGATGTTTTATCTGCTGTGGTGTATCCATTTCTGTGCAATAACAACATCCCTTTGGGGGAAAAACATGTGAATTTGGTTGACTTTTCTAGGAATGTAATGTGTTCAAAATTCCAAATTCGATTTATGTACCCTTGTGAAAAAGTACCATGGTAGTTTGATTGTACCAATGGTACCAATTTTGTACTTATATAATATCATGGTATATTACCGTGGTACAACCTTGGTGATCTTGTGTGATCTCAATACCTTCACATGAGCTCTGGGTGATCATTTGATTTGTATGCAAAGTGTCACAGGTGGTACCGTGTAGTTCATGTGAAGTGTTAAAAAACACATACTGGCCTACCACCGCAGAGACTCTGGGATCAGCGGTACCTCCGGCTTGGTCAGTCGTCCCTACTAACACAATTGGCAGTGTTAGCGGGTGGGAAGCCGGTGGGGTATGTGTCCTGGTCGTTGCAAACTGCGACTCCTACTGGTCGGTCGGGGTGCCAGCAGGGAGGGGATCTGGGGGAAATAGCGTGAACCTCTGCACGCGTTACATTCTCCCAGTGAAACTCCTCGCTGTCAGGTGAAAAGAAGTGGCTGGCGATTCCACATGTATCGGAGGAGGCATGTGGTAGTTCTACACCCTCCCCAGGCCGACAGTGGGGCAATGCGTGCAACGACCTGGAAGGGAATTGGCATAACGACTAAATTAGGATGGGTGAAAAATACAGAAAAGCCCAAAAATAAATAGAATAAAAGAATATATATATTCCACCAACTGGAAATGCATGATAACATGATTTTTTTAACAGATGTTAAATGAATGTGCTTTTTGGGTCACTATAAAAAAAATACATTTGAAGAGTAACCTGTACAGTGTTCTTGCAACAAGGACATATGAAGGATAGGTCCATAAAGACTACAACGCTATAGTAGCTAATGATGTCCTGGTTGCAAGAGCAGTCAGTGTACATGATACTCTTCAAACTAGGTGCTGTGTTTCCCATTCCTACATTCCTGCAAGTTTGAATGTGTGTTGAAAAGATTATTCCACTTGAGTGAAACAAATTTATGGGCAGAGATGATAAAATAGTTCATATCACACCCGCAAATTAACATAGACTGAAATTAACTTTAGATCTCCCAGGCGACATTATGTAATTTAATTAGATATTACCTAAACATAAAATGCGGGCCACAACACCCCTTTGACAAAGACCCGAAGACCCCTTACAGACAGACTGAAGTTTTGAGAAGTTGGATCATTTCAACAACTTCTGGGTAAGTGTCCCACATTTTATGTTTAGGTAATATAAAATACTTTGAGTTAGTCAAATAAAATGACATGATATACTGTCGCCCCAAGAGATCTAAAGTAAATTTCAGTCTATGTTAATTTGCCTGGCTGTGATTGGAAGTGAGCAAAGCGTAGTGCTACATATACAGCCGGGAAGCAGCAAGATATTGATGAGAAACAAACTGGATTAGAACATGTCATAACACACATTGTTTCTATCCTCTAAAAGAGTAAGGGATTAGCCTGACTTTAAACCACAACATCTTGACCTCTAATCCGTGTTTACGTCCATGTTGTGAGAGAGAGCGAGAGAGAGGGAGAGGGAGAGGGAGAGAGAGATAGAGAGAGTGGGGGGAGATAGTGAGAGGTGGGGGGGAGGGAGAGAGAGAGAGAGAGAAGAGAGAGAGAGAGCAGTAGTAATGCTAGTGCAGGTTGCCTTAATATAATCACAATAAAACCGTTATTTGTCTAGCACTTTTCAAAACAAATGTATTTAAGGACAGATACATGAGTGTTGACAGAGTGGGCTTGTGCAGCCAGTATACCCAGTGCTAGACCGATAATGAATTAGCCATGTGGTGGAGGAACCATCTCACACACAGTGGGGTATTAGCTCAGCTGGAACAGAAAAGGGAGAAGGAGTTTATTTCACAGATGTCCAATCATTATATGATATCATTGGCTGTCACTGTTGTCCATTATACAGCACTCCCATAGGCTGTTATCATTGTTCATCATCTTTACACGTGACAGTGCATTTACAATTGAGAGCATACTTCTTAACACAGAGGAAGAAGCTAAAAAAAGATCCACCATGAGGAGCTACAAGCGCTATGTCAGCCATTACTGTCTCTTCCTATTGTTACCAGGCCTATAAGACCCTCCTTCTAACCCTGGTTCGTTCACCTCATCAATCTCTCTAATAAACTTTATGTAAATGAGCAACGGGGGTCCTCCCTTCTCCCCACCCCTCTCGCTGTCATGCTCTTTTTCTTCATCACCAAGACAAATGCAAGTCATTAAATGGATAGTTCGGATTTTTGGAACCCTAGCCCCATTTATGTTATGACCCCTGAGGTCTAAGGGTAAAAGGGCTGTAACATAAATATTGGTTGACAGAAAGGATGACCAGGTTTGTAAACTAAAATTATATTTATTCACATAAAAGGAAGCACAGGTTACTCAAGGGTGAGCCAAGGCCAAAACAACAAACAAACACCACTATTCTCAAACAGACCAACCTAAGGTAAAAATAAATTACATTCAATAAACTAAATCATTAGACTAACAAAAACAGGAGAAAACAATACCCAAATGAAATGACGGCTCACCCCATCAGTGCTTCCTGAAAATGAGAAAATAACACACATTAGTAATATAATACAGAAGAGATATATACATAAGGCAGGAGTCGTGATGCTACAGATTACTTGTAAAAGTAATCTGATTACTGATTACTCCTTTAAAAAGTAATCTAGTTACTTTACTGATTACTTAATTATCAAAGTAACTTAGTTACTTTGAAAGTAACTAGGTTACTAAGTCGTCGCCATCCCCCCTGCTGCTGCCACAACATAAGAATGACAACAGTTTTTGTTTTTTTAAATAATAATAATTGAAAGTGCATAATGTCATAAATCATGATTGGTTGCTCAGACAGGTCATCATGAGACGTCATCAGCCATCAGGCCATATAAGGTCGCAGCTGTTCACTGCTCAGGCACTCCATCCATTCTGAGACAACGGACTCAGTGCGTACTCCGCAAGTCGCGCGTAACAGGAATCTCTCTCACTCTCACTCTCTCACTCTCTCTCAAGTAGCCAAATTACACTATAAAACAAACTGGATAGTTGATTTAACTTCATGCTGAAGCTATTCTAAAATCAGCTATAAGCGTAAACATGTGTGTGTGGCTGTGTGCGTGCGTGCCATGTCCGGTCTGGGTTCTGGAGAGGTAGCTGACTGTACCCCTGGCTCTCTTATCAGCATTATGAGATAGTAACTAAATAGTAACGCACAGCCACTTGGAAAAGTAACTGTAATCAGATTACTGGCTTGTAAAAAGTAACAAGTTAGATGACTATTTACTGAAAAGAAATCAGATTAGAGTAACTAGTTACTTAGTAACTAGTTACTGGCATCACTGGGCAGGACAGACTACTGCCAACTACAAGTATAGTATAACAAAGTAAGTTACATTAAATTATACCAGCTCTATGGCCACTAACAGTTTCACAAAGACCTGAGCACATGGTAACTAAACAAAGGCACAAACCACAAACAGAGGCTAATCACATGCCAGAGAGAGAATGATGTTGATCGGTAGAGTTCTTTCTCAGCAAAGAGGAGTGATTTAAAAGTTAGCCTTGGGTGCCTTGATATCAAACGCTTGATCACAAGTCTTTAACCTGGATTTGTGAATGGCCAGGAGCCCGGAAGGCTCTGTCTGAGGAGCACAGGCTGTACTCTGGCTCATAGCGGCTCAAGATGTCAGAGATGTTGCCAGGGGCCAGATCAAGTCCTGCTTTATACGTTGCTGGCCAGATCTTAAAATCTGGGTAACCAATGTAAAGAGGCCAAAGAAGGCCTGTTAGCCTAGCTGCTGCGTTCTGAACGAGCCGGAGATGTCAGAGGGAGGTCTGACTGAAGCAGGAGTAGAGGGGGTTACAGTAGCTTAAATGTAGTAGTTCAAAATAAAGCATGGATTACCTTCATACATACAGTACTCTCTGTACTCTCAGGATGTTATTGTTGTTGTTGTATATATATATCCCTATATCTTTTCACTGTAAATGTGTTATGCTGTCAATAGCGCACATAGTGTCAAATCTATGCCTTTCTCCTAAAAGGCTTTTGTCTCCATCCTTAGGAGGCAGACACGGATGAGAACCAAGGCTCATTGGGATTAGAAGAGTTCTGCTCCTTCTACAAGTTGATCTCGACACGCAGAGACCTCTATCTAATAATGATCTCCTACAGCAACCAAAAAGAATACATGGACCTAAATGACCTCACTCGTTTTCTGGAAAATGAACAGAAGGTAGAGAACGTTCTGCCCCAATCATTATTGTCTGTTATATTCATGATAGGTCTATCTTTATATTTAAAGGTGCACTATGTCGTTTTGTGAGAGTCAGTGAAATGCATAATTTCTAAGGTATATTTTCACAACTGAATAAACAAACTGTGGATCCCTGGAATACTGTTTGAAGCTAGAAAGCTACCTGAAAAGTTGCTATTTCATTGCTGTCTTTTACAACTTACAACTGTCTTTTCCGTTTGGTTCACAGTGCCTCAAAATCATTTTCTTTTCATTTATGATCAAATAAGACAGTAAATGTCTTTTGCAGTTTGCAAACAAATCCCCCTCCTTCGAAACTGCATAGTGCACCATTAACGTATTACATTGTTTGCATTATTATATATCACTTCCATAGTAATTATAATTGTATTGCTATATTTCTATTTGGCAGATGGGAGGCATAACCAGAGAACATCTTGTAGAGATAGTGGCCCAGTTTGAACCCTGTCCTGAGAACCTGCAGCGCATGGTGTTGGGTATAGATGGTATGGAAGGCTTATTGGATACGCTAGACACGAATTTGTCTGACCTGTAATACCTCAAAATCATCATTATCTATGACAATGCCACTGACACGTGCTCCTGATATGACATGATGAAAACGTTTGCTTGGAACCTTCCATTAGGTTTCACCAATTATATGCGGAGTCCTGCAGGAGACATCTTCAACCCAGAACACAACCTGGTGAACCAGGACATGACCCAGCCGCTGTGTAACTACTTCATCGCCTCATCCCACAACACCTACCTGACGGGCGACCAGCTGCTGTCCCAGTCCAGAGTTGACATGTATGCCTATGTGCTGCAGGCTGGCTGTCGCTGTGTGGAGGGTAAGGGTTATCAAGAACCTGCCCATTCTGCGACTTTCACTGTAGTTTCTCATGGAATAGAAGAGGCCTCAGAAGAATTGATGAATGCGTTTTACGTTTGATGAATATATACTGAGGTTTCTGTCAACCGATCTTCATCACAGCTTGTCACAGCAGCTCTCTTTGAGGTCGGTTGACTGAAAGCTCTGATGAAGTGTGGTTGACTGAACGCTCTGATGAAGTGTGGTTGACTGAACGCTCTGATGAAGTGTGGTTGACTGAAAGCTCTAAAGAAGGTTGATTGACTGAAAGCTCAGTAGAAGGTCAGTTGAATGAAAGCTGAAGGTCAGTTGACTGGAAGCTGAATGTCAGTTGAATGAAAACACATACTGTATGAAGGTCGGTTGACTGAAAGCTCAGATGAAGGTCAATTCACTGAAAGCCTTCTATGTCTCTATATTAACCCAAGTGTGCAAAAGTATCCTCTTTTCTATGGACTATTGTTACCTCTAGTTACCTTATCCAAGCCTTGCTGGATGGACATTAGTCACCCTACCCTGCTGTAGTTTCTCAAATCAAATCAAATCAAATGTATTTGTAAGGCGCGACAACACACGTTAATGTCCCCATGGGCCGCACACGTCTTCTTTAAACAAGTCAAGAAGAAACATCACAATAAATCAAGAACAAAACAAAAACACCATAAAGTCCAAAACTATTTAAATAAATAAAATAAATGAATGCAACACTCCCAGACATACCCCACGCGAAGGTAAGGAAAAACTCACTAAAACCTAGCAATAGGAAAAAATGCACCACAGGCAATGTGGAGGAGAGAAACCTTAGAAGGCCCGTTCAAGGGGGGATCTCCCTTCTTAGACGTTGTGATAGTAGTGTTGCAATAAAACAGGCGAAACAGTTGGTAAGCATGCACTCATATGTGTAATGAAACATTTACATTTACATTTAGTCATTTAGCTGATGCTTTTATCCAAAGCGAATTACAAGTTCTGTACGACAAGACAGCAAGAAGGGTACAACTCTATCAGCTGAGTAACAATGTTTATCAAAGTGTTGCGTGTTACAGTGTAGGTTAGTTTATTAGGACAAGTGCATGACAGTAAGGTTAGTCAGGGTTAGATTTTTTTATTTTTCATTATCACTTCAGATAATGGTTGAAGAAGTGAGTCTTTAGTCGACGGCGAAAGATTGGACGGGATTCGGCTGTCCTAACTGGGGTGGGTAGTTCATTCCACCATTGTGGGGCAAGGACTGAGAATAGGCGGCTTCTCTTTGATGACCCTCCGGGAGCTTGGATAGGAGTAGGTCTGAGGCGGCCAGAAGATGCAGAGCGTAGGGGTCTTGAGGGTGTGTAGTTAGAGACCATTGACCGGAGGTAGGCGGGAGCGGTTCCCTTTGCCGCACGGTATGCTAGGTTGAGGGCCTTGAAGCGGATACGTGCAGCAATGGGGAGCCAGTGCAGGTCCCTAAGAAGTGTGGTGACATGGGCCGACTTCGGTAGGTTTGAGATCAGGCAATAGCAACTGAACATTTTGAAAGATTGAAAATAGAGCTGATGGCGGATCTATTTGAGGCATGGGGGCGGCGTAGAGAGGCTCACATCCTCCCGGTCATCATCACGGGACATCCGCTACTCTGGTCATCACCACAAGACAGCCACTCTCAGGGAGATGGGACAGGCGTTAGACAGTTTCGTGATTGTGATGGGCGGACATAGCAATAGATACATGTGGTAAGCATATATGTGAATAGAATAGATATATGTAGTAAGCATATTATGTGAATAGAATAGAAGTATTAACCCAGCAATGAACTCAATGTCTAAACCACGTTGACAGACCACGGACAGGCCGTATGCCTCGGGGGGCAGGAGAAACCACTCAAAATTGGTCAGGGCAGAGCAGGTAAGGTTCAGTGCTGCAGGCCAGACAGAAAGTGGTATAAAGCTGTTCCATCATTATTCATTACACATGGGCAAAACAGAGTCCATTCTCTTCGGTTCAAATAACAAACTCAGCAAGACCGACGGCTTCTCAGTTACAGTGGGTGACAATATTGTCACAAGGAAAGAAGATATTACCTACCTGGGTTTCATCCTAGAGGCAAATCTTTCCTGTGACAAAATGGCATCCAATGTAATAAAAAAAGTCAACCAACAAACTCGATTCTTGTACCGGATCTCCTCACTGGTAAACAAGAATACCCTGAAGACTCTGGCAGGAGCACTCATTCAAGGGTACTACGACTATGCTTGCACCTCATGGTACCAAAGCACCTCAAAGGCGCTAAAAACAAAATTACAAACATCTCAAAACAAACTGGTCAGACTACTGCTTGACCTTACTCCTAGAACCCACCTCACCCCTGCCCACTTTGACAACCTAGGATGGCTTAGAGTAGACGACAGAGTACAGCAACTTGCAATGGGCCTGGTCTACAAGATACACTACACAACCATGGTACCCATGTACATGTCAAAATACTTCCCAAAGGTCAGTGAATACCACGATCACAACACCAGAGGGAGCTCCACAAATCATGTTAAACCCAGATTCGGCTCAAACAAGGGACTAAACACGTTTCGCAATTATGCCACATCAATGTGGAACGCCCTACCCAAAGCTGTAAAGGAATGTGAATCACTACCCACTTTCAAAAACACTCTCAAAAAACACCTACGGGAGACTGCAATTCGAAACTGGCCCCTGTAAATGTCCTAACACAACCCCCTCCAATGTACAGTAAATTACCAAGTATGGTCTTGTCAATATTCCAATGTACAGTTTTGCTTGTACAGTTGTACAAAAGCATGAATTAGGGTTTCAGCATCAGCCAGAGTTAAAATGGGGCGAATTTTTTGCGATATTACCAAGATGGAAGAAAGCAATTTTGGTTGAGGGAAATGTCCTCAAACAGGCCTCTGTGGTTTGGGGGGCCAACAATTAACATCTCAGTTGTATCTGCATTAACACTTTGATTACCAGCAATGCGGTGCGCCTTACCCCCGTTGAATGCCACCACCCACTTCAATGATAGCGCTCTAAACGCATAATCTATGTCTTAAATTATGGCTATGTGTCTAATCTGCCCGTCGCTTATCAATGACTTGTTTGCAGTCAACATTGTCGAAACGGATTGTTTTTTAATCGGTTCATTTCCGTTTTATAGCATTTTGAAAAGCCCTCGTTTTCTTGAAAGTTTCAGGAAAATATATAGATTCCGTGATAAACGGCATTTACTGGAATATTCTGGAATACACAAAAAACGTTGTAATTTTTATGAATTATTTTTATGAATCTTTTTCAAATAAACGCTAGATTATCGATAGTATATGTGTACTTATGCACGCTAGCTCCAATGGAGCTCAGAGAGAGTCTGCAGCACTAGCGTGAGGCTCGATTGATGAAATATGAATTAAAATCGCTAATAAAAAAAAAAGACAAACAAACGCTATATAGCGTTGCTGGCATTCAACTGGCGGCATGAACTAACGACAAAAAGCGTCCGTGGCACTCAAAGTGTTAAGGAGTACAACGTTTTGCGACATCCACTCAACAACATCCACTCAACAATTCACACTCAGACAAGATACTAAATATACAACTTCAGAACTACTAGCAAAGTTTCACCACTTTCTTTCTTTCTTTCTTTCTTTCTTTCTTTCTTTCTTTCTTTCTTTCTTTCTTTCTTTCTTTCTTTCTTTCTTTCTTTCTTTCTTTCTTTCTTTCTTTCTTTCTTTCTTTCTTTCTTTCTTTCTTTCTTTCAGTGGACTGCTGGGATGGACCGGATGGGGAGCCCATCATACACCATGGTTACACCCTGACATCAAAGATCCTCTTCAAAGATGTTGTAGAAACAATCAACAAATACGCCTTCACCAAGTCAGAGTGAGTGCTCCTGGGATCATTTGTTTTGTATTTTGTCAAGCATCTGAATAGTATCATGCTAGGCGAGCATGCTAAATGCTGTATCATGTTACAGAATGCATAGAATGACCCAAAAGCTTGAATAAAGGCATTCGAGTATTTTGTAACGAAAGCCAAGCATCTTCTCCAAATCCCTTTGTTCTTGACACAATGTATCATGTATTATGCTGGACCGCGCTATCTATCCCAGGGTTGCAGTGCATTGTTATATATCAACTGGCTATCGCGTCCCGCTCTGCCTACTGAGATATAACTCATCATCTCTAGCACCTAGTGTGCTCCAGGAAACAAAACAAATACACCCACTTGCACGTGACCACGCCACTCCGCCCTATATTACGCCGGAAGTGGTCACGCCTCACCCTTCCTCATTCGTTTCCAACGCGGAAGCAGCTAGATGCACTTCGGAACTGGAGATTGTTATGAAGCAGAAGGAGACATTACAGAATGTTGGGAATTCGCCAGAAGTTCGCCAGCCCCCGGAACCTTCTCAGCACGTCCTGACAGCACGACGGCCCTATCCTGTTTGTTCCTCGTCGCATGACAGCAGACCGAGGAACTAATGTTGGGGGTTTAGCGGAGGCTTATTTACCCTTTACATGGGTGGATGAGCTGACGACAGGGCTCAGGCCAGGTGTGCTTTTTGTGAATCTATGAATTGAAAATGGGGGTCCCTGATGTAGACAGGACTAACATTTTCTCTGGTCTGCATCCCCTTAACAATTGTGTGTATTGGGCTAGCCCATTCTGCAATATGTTAATAGAGTTTTCGTTCATTCATTCATTTATCCCTTCAAGGGTGCACACCGCAGTGGAGGTTGTTACATGACTACTAGTGGAGCAGTGCTTCACTAGTAGTAGAGTTTGGTCAGCAGCCACCTCTGGTGTTGCCCTGACATGGTGGAACGGTGTCCCGCCCGGCCGACGCCATGAGGCGAGTCGGCCCGGCAGGTGGCTGGTGGGCTGATGAAGCTTATACCGCCGCGGTACAGAATTTAGCGGCAACTGACAACATTGCTCAATTGGCTGCTTTTTCTGTAAAAAATGGTGGTGGGGCCTTAGGGCCAGCCGACGTCAAAACCATCACGCGAGGTTTTGAGGTTATTCAGCTTTTGACATAGCCGCAAGCTATAACCGCAGGGAGGGCTGGGATGCTGTCAACGGTTGTTCACAGGCATCTTTGGTTGGAGCAATCTCCCTTTGAGGAGGGGAGGGGTCTCCTCCTCAGGGCTCCCCTCTCCGCGGGTGGACCTTGGTCTGTCCACGGAGGCGCGGGCGGTATTTGACCTGGGCTCCACGCCGCCCCACACCGCACAGCCAGAGGTGAGAGCACGGCCTCGCCAGCGGCTGCGGCGAGGCCCCCGGCCAGCGGCCATGTTTCCCCCGCCTGAGATACCCTGGACACAAAGAAAACAGGTGATCACAAGGCCGACAGCCTCTTTTTTTCTGTTATGCTCCTATGAGGATCATAGGACGCTTGGATCATACACATACAGCTCATTACAGTAATATTCCACAATTATTACATTTTAGATAGTAATAATGGTACAGAGCCTTGAGCGTATTCACCACCGCAAACAGACTGGCAGCCGTCCTAGGGAGCGCCATGTAAGGAAGGAGGGGGGAGTGGGTTGGGGTTGTTACAGGGCTGTAGGGGGGGGGAGTGATCCCTCACACGAGGCAGCCGACAGTGCAGCGCCAATGCAGAGGAAGGGGGTGGGGGGGATGGGGGGGGTGGGAAGGTGGGGGGGAGTGCACGAGCCAAGTCCTGGGTGGGGGAGGTAGTGGTGCTGGGGAAAGGAACGCCATGTACCGTCCTTATCTCCTATCTCCAAGAGGGCCTTCGACTCCAGCAGCTCTCAGGTTCGACCTTGGAGTCGTCCAGAAATTTGTTTTGGCTGACTGACTGATTTTCCCAGCCACGTCAATTTAAGTTTGATTTTGAGTAGAGTGAATTATAACTGATTTGAGTGGAGTGAGTTTTAACAACTCCGTCCAAATGACTGAATCATTAGTCCAAGTGTCCAAGTGTCTAAATCAGTTCATTTTGGTAGGTCCTGTGCGCGGTAAACAGATCCAAAATCTTCTTATTGCAATCCCAAAAGCTATGATAATCCAAATGTCCACGACTTTAAGTTGGTAGCCCGAATTGAAATGTCCCAAGAGGCAGAGAGGGTTAGCCTTATTCTGCCTCCTTGACGAAAATATGCAATCCACTGATTAGATCCATTTCGAGTTGATTTGAGTATAGTCCGACAACCGGCACGAAGCACAGAGCACAGCAGCGACAGGCTTCATGGAGGCAGGGAGGCAGTGAGGGCCGGCGATAGGAACGACCTTGAAGGCCTAGGGAGAGAGGAAAGAAATGCGACTTGTCTCGGCTGTGTGGTGGGATTCCTCACCAGCCTGGGTTTTGCTGTAGACTGGAACAAGGGTACTCCTCTTCCCAGTCAACGGGTGGAGTACTTGGGCTTATTTCTAAGCTCAAGGTCTATTGGGCATCCCTCTCAAAGCGGCGGCGAGTGGGTGTTCTCGGCACGCTCGGGAGGTTCCGTCCTGGCAGGATGGTTACGGCGCTGACCGTGACACGCCTGCGCGGTATTATGGCATCTGCTCAAGCTGTGGTCCCTCTTGGCCTCCTCTTCGTGAGGAGGATACAGAGGTGGGTTTTTCAGTGTGAAAATAGACCCTGTGAGAGTCAAGTGGAAGCTGCTGAAGGTTCCCATTTCAGTACTGGGGGACCTCGCCCTCTGGGGGGGCCTGGGGCCCTCACCAGCAGGGTCCCCATGGGCAGCAGGCTGTCACACGTCATGGTCTTCACCGACGCCTCCCTCATGGGATGGGGGGGACGTGTCGGACCGACGCAGTAGGGGGCAGCTGGCAAGGACCATGCTGCCCGGTCTGTGCTACATATCAATGTGTTGGAATTGAAGGCAGTGCTTCTGGTCCTCGGACGGCTCGGCCATCATGTGATGGGTGAGCATGTTCTAATCCGGACGGACAGCATGACGTCGGCGTCGTATGTCATCAGACAGGGAGGAGTACACTCCTCCCGTCTCCACCGGGGATTCTGTACGCGTTCCCCCCCATACACCTGATAGCTCAGCTGTTGGGGCGGGTACGTCAGGAGCGCGGGACTTTGATCCTGGTCGCGCCGGGCCGGGGCATGGCTGTGTGGTTCCCGGCCCTGATTCAGCTCTTGGTGGCCCCGCCGTGGCCTGTTCCATGGTCACCGCGGGCCCTCTTTTCAGGCACGTGGAACTCTGTTCTGCCTCCTGTTCTGGGGCAGCCCCTGATAGCGTGGCTGCTGGAAGGGTGAATCTGGTGGGGATGCGTCTTAACTTCTGTGGTTAACGCCATCCGGAACGCGCACGCTCCGTCCACTACCGCGGCTTACGCAGGGAAGTGGCGTATGGTTCGAGAGTGGTGTGAGGTTGGGGGCTTGGACCTGGTGTCATGCCCCCTGGACTCGGTTCTGTCCTTCTCCAGTCTATCCTGGATGGGCGGTCGGCCTCGACAGTGAAGGTATATGCCGCAGCTATATCTTCTTGTCATTTTGAGGGCAGAACACTGTTCAGCCACCCTCTCGTGGGACGTTCTTGCTTGGCGCACGGCGTCTCAAGCCTGTGGAACGTTCTCTGTCTCCGAGTCGGGACCTCCAACTGTTCTGGAAAGACTGTTGGGGGCCTCGTTTGAGCCTCTTGAGCAGGCGCCATTGGATCGTCTGTCTTACGACCGCGTTCCTTTTTTGGGCCATCACCTCCGCTAAATGCGTGGGTGAGCTATGTGCTCTCTCGGTGCGGTCGGAGTACCTGTCTATTCGGGCCGATAGCAGGCGACTCTGTGGCCTGATCCGGCCTTCGTGCCAAAGGTTAATCCGGAGCTCTTGTCACTCCTGGGATATTGTGATTCAGGCGTTTCATCCTCCTTCTCACGCTAGTGGGTTGGAGTCGAGCCTTCACCTGTCGTGTCCTGTCCGTGCACTGGGGGTTTACCTTAGTCGCACGCAGGGTCTCAGGGCTTCCGATCAACTGTTTGTTTGTTACGGTGGCCCTCGCGCAGGTGAGGCACTGTCCAAGCAGCGCCTGTCACATTGGTTGTGCAAGGGCATTGCACTTTGCTACACGTTGGCTGGACAGGTTCCCCCCGGGGGCGTCAGGGCGCACTCCATTCGTGGTGTGGCGGCCTCTGCTGCCCTGTTAGGGGGGGCCTCGGTGGAGGACATTTGTGCTGTGGCCTCCTGGTCCTCCCCGAGTCCTTTTGTTAGGTTTTACCTCATGGACGTGACTGGGGGTTCTGTCTCCCAGGCAGTCCTGAGGTCCGGGACCTCTCCTGCATCCCGCCATCAGGTGGGCTAGCGGGAGTGTGTGGGTGTGGACCGCGGGGTGCTGTGTCACATGTGGTCCCGATTGCGCTGTGCGTTCAGGGGTGCCTGGTTCCCCCCCTTTTCGCACTTTGGTGGAGTTGACTGCCCCCCCCCCCCCCCCTCGTTAGGACGGGCGGGTGGACGGGACTCCCCTCCTCCCTGGCTGGGGCTTACGGGCCCTCAGGTGGTGCATTTGTCCGGGCCACGCGTCTGCTCTGCCCTTATCTCAGTAGGCAGAGCGGGACGCGATAGCCAGTTGATATATAGCGTAAGGTTATCCTATAACCCTAGTTATATGATACTGGCTGAGCGTCCCGCTCTTAGCGCCCTGAGGTCCCTTGGATGTTCTATGTCGTTAATGGCTTGCTCAGCACCTGTCTGCACTGTACTTCACTTCGTGCACGAGCACTGAATAAAAAATTCCACCATGTACCTTTACATCCCAACATCCGTCTGACCACACCCCCTTCCGCTTACCTTCATAAGCAGGTGTGTGGTCACCTACTCGCCTCCTTCTTCACTTTCACCACAAGGAAGTGCCTTCGGTAGATCCCCACTTGACGAGGTTGTTAGCTGAAGAAAGTTGAGAAAGCGTTTACATTGTGCTTATTTTTTTCTTCTCTCATAAATATTCGAAGTCATAATGTCTACTTCGGAGAGTCGTGTTCACAGCGCCACTCTCCACCAGCGGTTCTCCATTTCCGCCTCCGTGGTGCGTCCTGGAGCGGGGCTGTTGCCTCTCTCGTGGTTAACAGCCACGCCCGGTAGGCGTCCGATGGGTAGTTTGCCTCTCCGAGGAGCTGGTGCACCGGTGCCGTCGCCTATGCGATGGCCTGGTCCTGGCTCTGGTTCCTCTGTTTCCGGGGAAACGTCCGCTGTTGAGCGGCCGGTTCCTTTGGTTCCAGGGGATTTGAGACGCAAACTTTTTGCGTCGGCTCGCTCACGTCGCAAGATGGTGGCTTGCAGGCGCGAACGGCCTGGGTTTGGTGAGTTGCTGGAGCCCAGTGAGAATGCGTCGGTCTCTACATGCCCGATGGAAACTGAGGATTACATGGTAGAGGCGGACGGGTTCTTATTTGAAGGCCCGGTGGAGACAGGTATCCCGCCCGTCCAGGTAACACTGGAGGGGGGTGAAATGTCTCCTTGGGGCGCCTTATTTGAAGAGGGAGAAGAACCTCCGACTCGTCAGCAAGATGCCCTGCTATCAGCCACATCGGAGTGTGGCTCCTTGACCAGTGACAGCCTGCTGTATGTGAGGGATGCGGGTTCGGTGGAGGAAAGTCTGCAGGGGGAACTGCGGGCTTTGTTCCCCAAGCTCATGGCGGTGGCGGCAGTCGCAAACGGCGTGCCGCTGCCGCAGCCACTGCCTGTTCCTGTTCCTGATGATCTCATAGGTCATCTATGGCAGCGTCGCCCGGTGAAAGGGGTGGACGTTGTCTACCCATTTTTCCCCTCAATGGGGGCCTATGTGCACCTGGACGCCGCTGCGGCCCTTGATCTCACCTTGTGGTGAAAGTTGGGAAGGAGGCGAGTAGGTGACCACACACCTGCTTATGAAGGTAAGCGGAAGGGGGTGTGGTCAGACGGATGTTGGGATGTAAAGGTACATGGTGGAATTTTTTATTCAGTGCTCGTGCACAAAGTGAAGTACAGTGCAGACAGGTGCTGAACGCACCATAACTCATAGAACTGGGTTATATACATAACCCTCCGTTTTCCGCTTATGGAAATCGAACTGGGAAGGGTGAGGCGTGACCACTTCCGGCGTAATATAGGGCGCATGGGAGTGGCGTGGTCACGTGCAAGTGGGTGCATTTGTTTTGTTTCCTGGAGCCAGGGCCGCCTCAGGGGGTGTGCGAGCAGTGCGGTCGCACAGGGCCTCGCGGGAAGGGGGGCCTCGCAAAATTTTTTAAAAAAAAAAATATATATATATATATTTTTTCTTTTTTTTTTTTTTTTTTTTTTTTTTTTTTGCGAGGCCCCCCTTCCTGCAAGGCCCTTTTTCATCACAGACCTAAAATCTAGTTTTGCTTATATGCTTATATATTTCACATTAGACACGTTTGTAGAATGTGTCTGACTTGTTCCTGCCTCTGCGGCTCTGCAGACTGCAGTTTTCCGGTTTCTGCGGCTTTGCTGCTCTACAGATTTTAGGATAGTGTTTCCGGTCTCTTATCACGTCCGCCGTAATAGAAGAAGAAGAAGAAGAAGACACACGACACGAGGTAGAGGGATGATCTAATTCAGCGCGGAGGATGTCTTTTCAAAAGCAGCATGGATCAGAAGAAATTACACCGTGGGCCAAGAAAGTCTCCTTCCAACTTTACCATTGGCGCTGCATTGATACTGCGTTATGGTGAGTCAACCTATGATTATATTCCCGCCGTGGACCTATCTCTCTTTCTCTCTCTCTGGAGCCAAACTGGTCGACTAGCTGTAGCCTGTTGTAGTATGGAGTTAGTAGCTAACGGTGTGTGGCCTGGTGTCAGCGCCTGTATTGCTTTTCTCATGTTGTAGTTTCAGTGGTAGTGCGTTAGCTAATGGTTAGCGATAGCCGGGTTGAGCTAACTGGCTAACTGATAGCATCAAAGTAACGTGCGCAGCCGGCAGCTAAAGGCTGCGCACGTTACTTTGATGCTATCAGTTAGCCTAGGCTAGAGTTGGCTGTTAGCTTGTGCTACGACCATTGACATTATCCGTGAGAATAGCAGGGGGTTCTGGCTTATTTTTGTCCCGCCAGCGAGAGGCCTTTCGTCAACGTGGAGACCTGTGTTGCGGCCTTTCGCCCTGCATTCCTTGGTGCAGGTAAGATTAATGAAAATGTCATGACATTACCCCACTCTTCCTTCCTTCCCCTCCCGAATGTTTTGTTAATAACGATGTTTTTTTCCAGGCAAAACATATGCTACTTCACAACATTTGGAGATACGACATGTGCTGTGTGTGAATGTCTTGGTCGTTTGTGTAGCTTGGGTAGCGTTGGGCCGTTGGCCAAAGCTGTGTGTGGCCTGGTGTCACAGTACCTGGCTAGCCTATTTAGCTGATGTCGGCCATTGGCTCCTTGCTGCTTTGGTTTCTCTGGTATAGACCCTCTTCTTGTTGGATTTAAGTGTTGATCTTTGTCCTTTTGGATCTCTCATACATGCTCTAGTCTCTCTCTAACACACACACACATGACAAACACACATGTTCTCTCTCTCTCTCTCTCTTTCTAACACACACAGTCTGCCTATGGCGGCCTTTCTCGATGGCTAGGCTGTGCTCAAGGATCTTCAGTCACAGTGCTCAGGTATTCTGCCACTGTGTACTCTCTGTTTATGGCCAAATAGCATTTCAATTTCTTTCCAATGTGTCTCTCTCTCTCTCTCTCTCTCTCTCTCTCTCTCTCTCTCTCTCTCTCTCTCTCTCTCTCTCTCTCTCTCTTGGATTTAAGTGTTGATCTTTGTCCTTTTGAATCTCTCATACATGCTCTAGTCTCTCTCTAACACACACACACATGACAAACACACATGTTCTCTCTCTCTCTCTCTCTCTTTCTAACACACACAGTCTGCCTATGGCGGCCTTTCTCGATGGCTAGGCTGTGCTCAAGGATCTTCAGTCACAGTGCTCAGGTATTCTGCCACTGTGTACTCTCTGTTTAGGGCCAAATAGCATTTCAATTTCTTTCCAATGTGTCTCTCTCTCTCTCTCTCTCTCTCTGTACACTGTATATTGACTGTAGAACGGGAGCTCTCTCTCGCTCTCTCTTTTGCTATATGTTGACTGTATCATGCCCCGCCTCGGGCAGCGCTATTATTTAAGAATATGTTGACTGTATAAAAAAAAATATATATATATATTTTTTTTTTAACCTTTTGGGGGGGGGGGGGGGGGGGGGGGGGGCCTCGCGTTAAATCTCGCACAGGGCCTCGCATTTCTCCCAGGCGGCCCTGCCTGGAGCACACTAGGTGCTAGAGATGATGAGTTATATCTCAGTAGGCAGAGCGGGACGCTCAGCCAGTATCATATAACTAGGGTTATAGGATAACCTTACGTTTTACATGTACATGTCGTTCCATTCCCAGGTACCCAGTGATCCTGTCCATAGAGAATCACTGCACTGTGCCCCAGCAAAAAAAGATGGCCCAATATCTAATAGAGGTGCTACAAGACAAAGTGGACCTGTCTGATGTCAACATGAATGAATTCAAGAAGCTCCCTTCCCCCGAGATCCTGAAAGGAAAAGTTTTAGTCAAGGTAAAGTTATCCCTGTTAATGATGCTGCACAACTGGCTACTGTATTTAGTCTCTTCATTGCTATATTAATGACTATAAGCTGAAAGTGTAATGTGCACTAATGTAAGATTATTTAAAGCTACAATCCGGAATTTGTGTGACCATCTGAACTGTGTTATTCACATGTTTTGAAGAGTTTGACATAAGGTAAATGAGGTTTTTGAAACTTTCTTAACCTGACATATCTCAAAATACAGGTATGTGTAATGCTTACAAACATTAATACACAACTTTTACACCCTCAAGAATTGATCATGACAGTTTACCGCCGTACAGAAATCACGGATTACGCTTCTTACTCGATTCTATGACTTGTTCTAATTTTCAGGGGAAGAAGCTCCCAGCAAACCTCGATGCTGATGTATCAGAAGGGGATGTGTCAGACGAAGACACCGGAGAAGAGGAAGATGATGATGATGATGATGATGATGAAGATACTGATGCACCCGCAAACACGGTGAGACAAGATGTTAAACATGAATAATACCACTAGGGGGCATTGTGTGTGTATTAGAGCCACCATCAGGCCTTCAGTTCCCAAGCCACTGAAGCCAGAGTTTGAAAGGGGACGGCCACCATGCTGGATAGATATCCACAATGCAGACAATCATATTATATAACAACTAACTATGTCTCAGGCTCTCTGCTGTTAGATGAATTTAAAGCTATGTGACATCACATTTCATTTCAAACCTTTATTTATACACAAAAGGCATCGAGTTTACACAAGTCTTATTGTTTGACTTTTTTCAGGGTGGGGATGGTGCTGCCACTGCCACGCAGCCAAAAAAGAAGAGGGGATTTGCCAGATCCATCATGAGGAGCTTTAAACGCAAGGTCAGCCATTACTGTCTCTTCCTATTGTTACCAGGCCTCTAAGACTCTCCTTCTATGGTCGGCCATTACTGTCTCTTCCTATTGTTACCAGGCCTCTAAAACTCTCCTTCTAAGGTCAGCCATTACTGGCTCTTCCTATTGTTACCAGGCCTCGAAGACTCTCCTTCTAAGGTTGGCCATTACTGTCTCTTCCTATTGTAAGACCGTTCCTCCCTGTTCCCCTCATCAATCTCTCGAATAAACCTTATGTAAATGAGCAACGAGGGTGCTCCCTTCTCCCCACCCCTCTCGCTGTTGATGCTTAATGCTCTTTTTCTTCATCACCAAGACAAATGCAAGTCATTAAAGGGGCAGTTCTGATTTTTGGAACCCTAGCCCTTATACTTACCAATGAAGTTATTGATCGGTAGAGTCCTTTCTCAGCACCATCCCGTTCCTCATACTAGCCACAAACCAATGCAAAGTCAATAGGATCAAGCTCCTGTGTGCACTGTGGAGTAGAGTTCAGTTGTCTCCAGTCAGCTTGTACAGACAGGAGCTTGACCCCTTGACTTTGCATTAGTTTGTGGCCGAGCTACTACCAGCATAGGTTGCTAGTAGCAGTATGGGTTGCTAGTACCAGCATGGGTTGCTAGTACCAGCAATGTTGCTAGTAGCAGCATGGGTTGCTATAGTAGCAGCATGGGTTGCTAGTAGCAGCATGGGTTGCTATAGTAGCAGCATGGGTTGCTAGTAGCAGCATGGGTTGCTAGTACCAGCATGGGTTGCTAGTACCAGCATGGGTTGCACTTGCTAGTGCTAGTAGCAGCATGGGTTGCTAGTACCAGCATGGGTTGCTAGTACCAGCATGGGTTGCACTTGCTAGTGTTAGTAGCAGCATGGGTTGCTAGTACCAGCATGGGTTGCTAGTAGCAGCATGGTTGCTAGTACCAGCATGGGTTGCTAGTACCAGCATGGGTTGCTAGTAGCAGCATGGGTTGCTATAGAAGCATGGGTTGCTATAGCAGCATGGATTGCTAGTAGAAGCATGGGTTGCTAGTAGCAGCATGGGTTGCTAGTAGCAGCATGAGTTGCTAGTAGCAGCATGGGTTGCAGCTGAGAGAAAGGACTCTACCGATCAACAACATTACTGGTAAATAACTAAAAGTCTATGGTTCCAGAAATCACAGCCATCCCTTTAACCCGCTACGTTCTACATTCTCCCCATCTTTATCACCTTGTGGTTGTGTTGTTACAGACACAGGCCTTCCGCTCTATTCATCTCAGCGGTCCCATAAATCACTTATGGAAATGGGTCTGCTGCTCTGACACCTCATCGAGCTGACGAGATGTGACATATGTGACCTCTTCCTTCTTGAAAACCCTGTTCCGGGAAAACGATGACACGTCTTTTGTTTTTTTTTCCTCAGAGGAGAAAGAAAACAAGAGCGAAGAAGAAACTGGCGGCTGATGGAGAAGCCGACCCGGAGAGCCACGGCGGTAAAGGAGAGAAACAAATTGTGTACCATACCAAGTAAGAACAAGCGTTGGGGCTGGACAAGTGTGTCCCCAACTCCCCATCAATCATCGTGATCTGAATCAGAATTCGCTCTATTGTCACATCTTTCTAGTCTAGTGTAGAGGAGTGAAATGCTTTCTTCTCAGCAGCAGCATCAGTGTAAAGTGGTACAATGTGGTAAACACCCAGAAACACACCCAGAAACATGGAAGGTTTTGCAAGGCACTTTAAAACTCAATCCATTAGTATCTATATTGGTCAGTTTAAATCGTCAATAGCAAACCACTTCACCACAGTCTGCAGTTGTTTTTTTATTATGTTAAATAATAATAGGGCGCTCCAGTGGCGAACCACATAACAGCCGACCCGGGTTCGGTTTCCGGACCCGTCGTTATTTGCCGAATGTCTTCCCCCCACTCTGTCTCCTGTTCCTCCTCTCTCTCTCTCTCTACTGGACTGCCCAGTAGTAAAAAGCGATAAAAAAAAATCTTAAAAAAAATTATAATAATAATAATGCATTTTATTTATAAGGCGCCTTTCAAGACACTCAAGGTCGCCGTACAACAATTTAAAAACAGTTCATTAACAATCACAATCCATTTAAAAAAATCAGATATACGCCTGCCTAAACAGGTGGGGTTTAAATGGGATGATGGAGTCAATGTTCCTGATGTCGGGGGGGAGGGAGTTCCAGAGGCGGGGGGCAGAGCAGCTGAAGGCTCTTGACCCCATGGTGGACAGACGGGCTGGGGGGACTGTCAGGTTGATGGAGGAGGCAGACCTGAGGGACCGGGTGGGAATGTTGATGTGGAGGAGGTCGGACAGGTATGGAGGGGCGAGGTTGTGGATGGCCTTGAATGTATGGAGGAGGATCTTGTAGTCTATGCTGTGTTTGATGGGAAGCCAGTGTAGGACGGGGGTGATGTGACTGATGACAGTGGTTCTGGTTATTATACGGGCAGCAGCGTTCTGGACTAGTTGGAGCTTATGGAGGAGTTTGTGGGGGAGACCAAAGAGAAGGGAGTTGCAATAATCCAAGCAGGAAGTGACGAGGGAGTGGACCAGGATTGCGGCGCTGTTGGGAGTGAGTGAAGGGCGGAGGCGGTTGATGTTGCGAAGGTGGAAGTAGGCGGACCGGATGGTGTTGTTGATGTGGGAATGGAATGATAGGGTGCTGTCGAGGACGACACCCAGACTCTTGACCTGGGGGGAAGGGGAAACCAAGGAGTTGTCTATGGTGAGGGTGAAACTGGGGTGCTTGGTGAGTGTGGACTTGGAGCCAATGAGGACTACCTCTGTTTTATCACTGTTTAGTTTGAGGAAATTAAATTTAAATAAATTAAAATTAAATAAATGTTTAATTGATTGACTTTTTTTTGTATTTATTATGTTTTGTATATCTCAACATCATTGTAAATGAGAGCTTGCTCAAGGAATACAAATAGTGTAAAGATCTTCAAATTAGCAGCGTAGCAATGATACGCTGAAGAAAGTGTGGGTGTGATGGGTGCAGAGTGGCAGTAGAATCAGCTCTGGCTACTTTAACAAACACTGCCTGTGTGTCGTGTGTGCAAATCAGTAGTGTGTGCAAAACAGTAGCAGAGAAAATGATAAAATAGCACTGTATTATTATTATTATTATTATTATTATTATTATTATTATTATTATTATTAACAGTCACAGGTCGGTAGCCGGTCTCTAATGTTATTTGTTCATGAGTCTGACTGCCTGGGGGGAAATAACTGATGTTGCGGATTATCATTTGCTTCTATGTTTCTCCTTGCAGGAAGAGAAAAACGATGCGGTTGTCCAGGGCTCTGTCTGACCTGGTCAAGTACACCAAATCTGTCCGCGTCCATGACATAGAAACACAAGGTAAATAAGGACGTCAGAAATACAGAGCATCTTCAACCGATACAAAAGAGATGATCTTTTGCATATTTTTTTTTCTTTTAGCAAAGAAAGGACGTTAACAATACCTCACAGGTTTTAATGCATGTATGTTTTTAATCTGTCTGGCAGCTCAGATGACCAGTTGGCAGGTGTCTTCCCTCAACGAGAGTGTTATGAACCAGATCCTACAGCTGAAGCCAGGTCCGTTGGTTCGTTTCAACCAGCGCCAGCTCATACGAGTCTACCCTTCCAACTACAGAGTGGACTCCAGCAACTTCAACCCACAGCCATACTGGAATGCAGGGTGCCATATGGGTAAGAGACACTGTAGCTGCTTCTCGAATCCCTTGTAATGTACTATGTACAGAAAGTATGTACATCATGCTTCATACTGTTGGTACATGGTACATGGTGCAGGCGTACTGTAGTACGACAAACAGTAGATAGTAGACTATGTTTTACTTTTATTGTATATAGTGAAAAAGTATGTCTTCCCATCATGGGTGTTCTAAGTAGGATATGTTTCATCTTCTATATTTATTTATATGTATCTTTTCAGTCGCACTGAATTACCAAACCGAGGGCCGTATGCTAGAACTAAACAGAGCCAGGTTCTCAACCAATGGCAACTGTGGATATATTCTAAGGCCCAAGTGCATGTGTAAAGGTGAGTACAGCCACTAACAATAACAACACCTATATCACAGCATATAATGAATGTAGTTGTGCCCGTGATGAATGTCCTGGAGTTAACAGTCTGGCTGTGATGAATGTCCTGGAGTTAACAGGTTGGCTGTGATAAATGTCCTGGAGTTAACAGGTTGGCTGTGATAAATGTCCTGGAGTTAACAGTCTGGTTGTGATGAATATCCTGGAGTTAACAGTCTGGTTGTGACTGTTAAGGTATAGCTAAGCTATACCTCACCATTTTTGTACCAGCTGCACATACTGTATATAGAGGTATACTGAACAATTTTGTTGTTTACACTTGTTTTTACTTGACTTCTTGACTTTCTATTTTATACTTATTATACTTATTTATACTATCTTGTTATTATCTAGCACACTCTCAGGAGCAAAACAGAAAGAAACATTTCATGCAAAGTATTTTCTGTGTGACAAATAATAAAGAAACTTGAAACTTGAATGAATGTCCTGCAGTTAACAGTCTGGCTGTGATGAATGTCCTGGAGTTAACTGGTTGGCTGTGGTGGCCTAAAAGTTACAGAAAGGGTCTTGTGAGTGAAATGTTGCCAGTTCAAATCCGCTGATTGGCAGGGAAATCTGGGTGGGGGGTATTGACTGCCAATCAGCAGTCTAGTGACTAGTGACTGCTCTCTGCTCCCTCAACAACTAGAATAGAACTTTAGTGCCACGTCGTCTGAACACAGTCTGAACACAGTACATGAAAATCTTTGTGTTTGGTTTCTTAACCTCACAGCAGCAATGACAATACAACAAAACACACAATACAAGCAGCACAAATATCAGCCTAGAAAAACAACAATAAATAGTGTAAAAAATATATAATACAGTATAATAATCTATAAACATGATACTAAATTGTATCAAGTATGGATGCAATGTGTGTCGTGTATGTAAAATGTAGTGTGGAGTGTCCGTCCATCTCTGTGTGTGTGTGTGTGTGTGTGTGTGTGTGTGTGTGTGTGTGTGTGTGTGTGTGTGTGTGTGTGTGTGTGTGTGTGTGTGTGTGTGTGTGTGTGTGTGTGTGTGTGTGTGTGTGTGTGTGTGTGTGTGTGTGTGTGTGTGTGTGTGTGTGTGTGTGTGTGTGTGTGTGTGTGTGTGTGTGTGTGTGTGTGTGTGTGTGTGTGTGTGTGTGTGTGTGTGTGTGTGTGTGTGTGTGTGTGTGTGTGTGTGTGTGTGTGTGTGTGTGTGTGTGTGTGTGTGTGTGTGTGTGTGTGTGTGTGTGTGTGTGTGTGTGTGTGTGTGTGTGTGTGCGTGTATTAGTAGTAGTGGGCAGGCAGATAGCAAGTTGTGGTGGCTAATTGTTCAGTCTGACAGCCTGGGGGGGGGGGGGAGACGCTGAAGTACCCTTGAGCAAGGCACTTAACCCCCCCCCCCCCCACACTCCAGTGGAGCTGCTTTGTGGCTAAACAATAGAAGGCTGTGGTTGTACTGGGCAGCTCCCTGGTGCAAGTGTGTGTAACTTTGTGTATAACAGAGCGTTATATCTGTCCAGGGCAAATAAACAAAGAAAAGATTATAATAAGAAAACTCTAGGTCAATTATGTCTTGGTTTTTCTCAAGGTGCCTTTAACCCCAGCCTGGAGGATCCTTTACCAGGACAGAAGAAGACCAGGTTAATTCTTAAGATCATCAGTGGTCAACAGCTGCCCAAACCCAAAGACTCCATGTTTGGAGACAGAGGAGAGGTGAGGCATACACCAGGAACACAATCTTAGAATTTCCAGATTGGCACTTTGAATTAAATTTAGTTATTTGTTATTCAATTTAAGTTTCATTTGATTTGTTTATTATCTACGTGCCAGTATGACGATATCGTTTCTTAATTCCTCCAGATTATTGATCCTTTTGTGGAAGTGGAGATCATTGGTCTGCCTATTGACTGCTCCAAGGAGCAGACAAGGGTGGTAGATGATAATGGTAAGCAACCATGGCCGTGTCTGAAAGGTCCTTAGTACAGTACCTACACAATCAGACAAAAGCCACTAACCCTATTACCCTCAGTACCTACACAATCAGATAGAAGCTACTAACGCTACTACCCTCAATACCTACACAATCAGACAGAAGCTACTAACGCTACTACCCTCAATACCTACACAATCAGATATAAGCTACTAACCCTACTACCCTCAGTTTGTACACTATCAGACAGAAGCTACTAACCCCTCTAGCACCTCAAAGGCGCTAAAAACTAAATTACAAACATCTCAAAAGACTACTGCTTGACCTTACTCCTAGAACCCACCTCACACCTGCCCACTTTGACAACCTAGGATGGCTTAGAGTAGACGACAGAGTACAGCAACTTGCAATGGGCCTGGTCTACAAGATACACTACACGACTAAGGTGCCCATGTACATGTCAAAATACTTCCCAAAGGTCAGTGAATACCACGACCACAACACCAGAGGGAGCTCCACAAATCATGTTCAACCCAGATTCTGCTCAAACAAGGGACTAAACACGTTTCGCAATTATGCCACATCAATGTGGAACGCCCTACCCACAGCTGTAAAGGAATGTGAATCACTACCCACTTTCAAAACCACTCTCAAAGAGCACCTACGAGAGACTGCAATTCGAAACTGGCCCCTGTAAATGTCCTAACGCAACCCCCTCCAATGTACAATAAATGTCCTATTAAACCCAATAATACACAAGACCCTCTTCTTGGGACCATTGAAGTAAGGTTTCGTCGATAATCCAATGGACAGCGGTCGCCCCGGGTTCGATTCCCCGACCCGGTGGCCATATGCCGCATGTCTTCCCCTCTTCTCCTCCCGTTTCACCCTCTCTCCTCTATCGGTCCTGCGTGGCCGCTGTCGGTCCTGCGTTGACCAAAAAAGCTGAAAATGCTATAAATAAAATCTTTAAAAAATATATAATAATGAGGCGGCTACGTGGTGCTCACGAATACTGGAGACGCTGGGTTCGCCTGTTCAAGCCCAGCGCTCCACATTGCTTTCAGTTTAGCTGGTCGTCCATACTAATACACATTGGCAGTATTAGGGGGTGGGAAACTGATGGGTGGGGATCGGGCGTTGTGGACAGCGACTCCTACAGGTCGGTTGGTGCGCCTGCGCAGTAGAATCAGGAAGCGATGGGGGCGGCGCCCCTCCAAAGCGCAGACCCCTGACGCTGAAAGATCGTGCCGCGCAGGTGAAAAGATGCAACTGCTGTTACCTCGAGTATCGGAGGGGACTCGTGCTATGTATGACTTAGTCCACATTACAGCCAGCTTGTGGGAGGCAAGAAACAGCGTTCGAGACAGGGGAGGGTTGAATTGGATGATACGAAATTGGGATGGGAGAAAAATAGAAAATGGGAGAAAAAGTGGATCAAAAAAAAAATATATATATAATAATAATGTATTAATGGATTCCATTTAATCATTCGCAGGGTTCAACCCCATGTGGGAGGAAACCCTGGTCTTCAACATTAAGATGCCACAGATCACCCTGGTCCGCTTCCAGGTGTGGGATCATGACCCGATTGGACGGGATTTTATTGGACAGAGGACCATTGCTTTCACCAGCATGCTGCCAGGTAGCCAATGGCATTTCTTTGGCAGTGGAAAGAGTTATTGAATTAGGTTAACAGTGCGCGTAAGGCTTCAGTTAACTAAATTCAGATATTCTGATCCATTTTGAAGGTTATCGGCACGTGTATCTGGAGGGTATGACGGAGGCATCCATCTTTGTTCACATTGCTATAATTGATAACACGGGAAAGGTAAGCAACTCACAAATATACTCTCACATGTTTTCCTCATTTGAAAATTCTACTTTGAAACCCCCCCACATTTTTTTCTCCTCTATGAAATAGCCAAAGACAACTAATGCAATGAAAGCTGCCACGAAACATTTCCAAAAAGCAGCCAAGAAACGTATGAGGGGTCCTCAAAAGGGTCCATCGCTGGATTTCTCTGTACAATCCTCAGATGATGGGCGTTGCCGCCGAGACATGGATTCTTTCTCTCAGGACAGTAGGAACGGCATCCCTCCCCTCGGGCCTGCAGCCAAGGCGTCCCTCCACAAAGGGGCTATGAGCGAGCCAGTGAAGCGTGCTCACTGCGGTCCAACCCAAGACTCGCCGGGGCCCAGGAAAGGGATCCTCACCAGGATGTCCTCCACTGTCTCCAACTCAGGGGTGACTTTCCCATGTATGAAAGGGGATAGCTCTGAACCAGAGACCTCCTCCCAGTCTTCCTGCCCTGGGAGTCCTGACCCTAAAAGCCCAACTTCATTTCAAGAAAACTGGTCCGAGTCACAGAACCAACCGCAGTCCCCGAATTCTAACCGGGCAGGTCCACAGAGCCCAGTTAAGACATTTGAACCAGAGTGGCCCGAGCCAGTTGCGTCCAAGGACTTTGCGGAGGGACCAGAAGCGGATAATGAACTTGAACCCGAGTTAGTGACGGAACCTCTGAGTCAGACAGAGACGCTCTCCCCTAAGCCCTTGGCTCATCCTCCCCCCACGCCTGAATCCATCTGGTCTTCGCTCGTCCCCCCGCCATCCCCTGTCCCGGTAAGACGGAGCTTCGAGGCTCCGGCCAACACACTCGTGTCCGTCTCCCAACACTTCCGCTCGTGCAGTTGCCCGCGGAAACAGGCCACTTCTCCCCACACGCCAATGGTGACGCGCAAGCCTGTTGTCCGGTGGCAGTCGGACACTGAACAGATCTGTGGCAGCTACAGCGGCCCGGTGAGGCCTGTGCCCAACGGCCTCTGCCTGTCTGACAGCACCTCCAGCAGCGACGCCAGCACAGACAGTCTGGAGCTGCAGTCGTCCTGCGCGCTGACTGATGAAGAGCAGCGCGAGGGCACCCTGCAGAGAGAGATGAACGCTCTGTTCAATCAGAAGATGAGAGACATCCGCTGTACATCACCACTTTTCTTCAATGGTGAGTTATTGACTGCTTTATTAATACAAATGTTGGGCGGCTAGGTGGTGTAGTGGGCAAGGCACTCGCCACCAATGTGGAGACGCTGGGTTCGCGTGTTCGAATCCAGCTCTCCACATTGTTTTCAGTTTGGCTGGTCGTCCGTACTAATACAATTGGCAGTATTAGAGGGTGGGAAACTGATGGGTGGGGATCGGGCGTTGTGGACAGCGACTCCTACAGGTCGGTTGGTGCGCCTGCGCAGTAGAATCAGGAAGTGTCAGGGGCAGCGTGAGCCTCCCACGCGTTACTCCTCGCCACTGAGAGATCGAGCTGCGCAGGTGAAAAGATGCGACTGCTGTTACCTCAAGTACCGGAGGGGACTTGTGCTATGTATGACTTAGTCCACATTGCAGCCGGCTTGTGGGAGGCAAGAAAAAGCGTTCGTGACAGGGGAGGGTTGAATTGGATGATACGAAAATTGGGATGGGAGAAAATATATAGAAAAAATGGGAGAAAAAGTGGATCAAAAAAAAATTTATACAAATGTTAAGAGTAGAGGGGGGAAACATTATCATTGCATTTGTGCTAGCTTACGTCTTTCCCTCCAGTTATGTATTAATGATTAGCAATAATATAATAACAATGGTATATTTATTGTGATTTATTAGATCGCTCTACACTTTAGATGAGATGAGTGTTTGCAAGGATGATAAGGTCACTCAGAAGAATTAGAAGATGATCACCATCATCATCATCATCATCGCTATCATCAACAACAACAACAACAACAACAGCAACAGAAATATTTATTATTAACAGTTAAACAGATGTTCTGTGAGTGCATGTTGAATCCTTTCCTCACAAAAACAGCTGCAATGTTTACAAATAATATCATTGTTTGCATAAAGTTATGTTTTCCATGGCACATGATGCCAAACAGCGTGGCATATGATCAAACATTTTTAGCTTTTTTAGTTATTTTTTATGGTAAAACCAAAGATTGTTTAGTTTTCTGAATGTTGAAGTTGTGTGATGCTGCCAACTGTACAAAACTGCATGATATACTGTAAAACCATACTTCAGAGGTATAGTAAAACAAATGCAGATGTAGTATTAGGTACGTAAATATTACTTGTCAGTCAACTTTTCAATTCTAATATGTAAACATTTATTATTTTCACAATTTCATTTTTATCACAACAGTCACCTACAATTCCTGATTTTTCATTTCATCTATACAGTTCATATCTCTAAATTAATAAACATTTTTTTATGTTCTTCTCACGTCCAGCTTCATATCAATTTGATATCATCCTGTTGACTGACCTTCCATACTGAGCCAAAAGTGTCATCATCTCAACCACCAAGCTACAGTGTACACTAAAGCACGCATCCGTACGTTATCAAAACCCCTCAGTTGTTAACAACGCAGATTATAAAAACAAAATCACTATCCGACAACAGTCTCTGAGAGCAAACAGAAAACCTTTTTTCGCCCCACTTTGTTAATACTTAACAACCACAGGTTTCTGAACTGTTCCTCGTGGTGACAGTATGTCCTTATGCTTTGTCTTTGTCTTTGTCTTTGACCTCTTGGGGCCGGTCCACAGTGTTGGTCCTCCAGCGCTGCCTCAGTTCACCAGACAACACAGAGCAGTAGGATTTCTGCGGGAGACACACGCTTAGATGAACACTGGCAAATCCAGCTTGTTCATGTAGGCATATTGTCACTATGTAGTAGCATGTAGTACTTTTCCATGACTATTTTTCAATTACTCTTCCATGACAAATAGCGCAGTTTACACAATCTATATTTGTCAATGTCTATGTTCAGCTGATAAAGTATATTGTTTAATAGTTGATTTAAATGTCCCATGCATTATTTTGGCCAGCTACAACAATCACCTGAGATTTGAATGATCAAGAAATGTTATTTGGGTAATTTCTTCAAAGATCTACCAGCAGCCAAGTTTGAAATTTGCAATTTGACCAGGTGAAAATAAGATTATGAAAAGATGTCCATGACATTGCCAAAAATGTTTGCGACATGTCATTTTCCATGACTTTTCCAGGCTTGAAAAACACAAATATTAAATTCCATGACTTTTCCACATTTTCCATGACCATTCGAACCCTTGCACACGGTCCTCCTACAATTGTACGTGTACAATATGTGTGCACTTGGATGCATGAATGCATGTGTGAGTATACCCTTTGTTCGCTAGCGCTACTGCGGCTCTTGGCAGCGAGCTCCAGGATGGCCAGCAGCACTCCCAGCGCCAGACCCAGGGCCAGCACCAAGAACATCCCCTTCAAGCCATGTGGCTGTGCAGCAGAGGCCTTGCCTGTGTCTGCCACGCAGCCGGTAGCCCACCACTTGCTGCGCAGATAGGCCAGCTCTCCTGCCTCGCTCAGCTGCAGGATGGCCACGCTCAGGTTCTTTATCATGGGAGACCCTTGGGCAGACAAGAAAGATACAATTTTCTGTTTTGAACTAACATGTTGGAAAGGACTCAGTCCTCAGGACTAATTCTTGGAATTTCAGTGTTTTATAATAGAATTCCAAAGACAGCAGCCTCACCTAAGGCGGTAGCGATACTGTACCCTCTCATTCCAATGACTTCATGGGCTCTGACCAAATCACAGTGGCGTGCTACTGCCAAGTCCAGTGAGACAGACTCTCCGATGAAGGCAAAGTTGCCTTCTTTTGCTCGACGAACACCCTCGTCCATATTTGACACAAAACTCTTGCTTCTCTCCATGTGTTCGTAGATTCTGCGAAGGGCTTGATCGTTCGAATTCTGGATGAAGGAAATGTAAATACAGAAAGGATGATAGCATCAAGTCAACAGTAGACTGTAATCAAACTAAGCAATCCGTTTCATGGGTCATCTATTTTTATTACATTTTTTATTTAACCTTTATTTAACCAGGCAGGTCAATTAAGAACAAATTCTTATTTACAATGATGGCTTGGTGAGAGGACAAAAGGGTAACAGGGAAAGGGGACAAAAATAAATAGAGAAGAGACAGATGATACATATATCACAGAGGTAAGGGAAATAATTAAAACACACATCAAACAAACAACCAAATTAAATTACAAGGTATGTAATACATGAAGCAGAACAGCCAACTTTCTTTTTGTTTTGTCCATTTTCAAAGTATTTCGCATCTCATTCCAACTGCTGGGAGCAGCAAATCAGGAGGATTGACAGAAGGAAGTGTTAACACGGGGAACATCTAGCGAGATATGGTGAGCAGCTTTGGTGTTATAGGGACTAGATGACAATTTTAACAAGTGCATCAAATAAGGAGGGGTCAGACCAAGGAAGGTTTTGTAAACGAGTGTATGAATTTCTCGTCAAGAGTAACAATGGCCAATTTACAGATGTGTACAAGTCACAAGTGACGTGTTGAAAAGGGGGTAATTTGTAGCATTTATATTTGTAGACTAAACGAGCGGGAGAGAAGATGCATTAACTTACCTTGAGGAAGGCGAGGGTGGAAGAACCAGCCAGGCAGCCATACTCGATCACATCCTGGTTGGCCAGGTCCTCAAAGCCTTTCACCGTCAGCTGGGTGGATTCAGAGCTGGTGGAGGCGCTGAGGTTGGAGAAATAGAAGGCCAGCAGTACGAGGGCAAACAGCCACCAGGTGCAGCAGATGACTCGTCCTGACAGAGCTTTGGGATGAGGACCAGCACCTGGCCGCCAAACAGGAATCAATCAAAAGAAGGAACGTATAAACGTACACTATAGGTATATACTTATAGGTAGGTATATACTTTTGATGTATTTTTGGTTACTTTTGCTTAAAAGAGTACACTTTTAATAGGTTTACTAAAGGACGACCTACAGTACCACACTACAAAGGGTTAACCCTTTCACTACCATACAACAAAGGGTTAACCCTTTCACTACCACACTACAAGGGGTTAACCCTTTCACTACCACACTACAAAGGGTTAACCCTTTCACTACCACACTACAAAGGGTTAACACTTTCACCACCACACTACAGAAGTTTAACCTTTCACTACCACACTAGTACAAAGGGTTAACGCTTTCACTACCACACTATAGAAGTTTAAGGGTTAAGCGTGTGCTTTGAGTTAGTATGTGAAAGCACATAAGAAGTAGCAAAAATACATTGTATACAAGTATACTCAGAAAAGTACATATGGGTAGAAATATACCAATTATACCTATATATTAATACACTTAATATACTAAATACGCTTAATATACAAAATATACTTTCAGTCTGGTTTTACCTTGTAAGGTCAGAGCACCAGTGGTGTACCACAGACTATGAAGGAAGGTAAAGCTGTTCTTCTCACTCTGGGGTTGACTCCACTCGTACGGGCTCAGTCTGCGTTTACATAAACATCACTTAATGGTAATTTTGTGTTAAAATAAGTGTTAAGCTCTGCATTTCGACAGCCCTCACTGATATAGAGTGTCTGGTCAGTAACATGGGTCTCCCAGTCCCTCCGCTCTGCAGTAAACAGAAAATAAATGTTCTGGTATCCCGTTCTCACTTTATCCAATCAGGAGAGAGAACCCTAGATATTTTTTTTATTTAATTCAAGAAATCTTGCCAAGTCAAATTTGCTGGCAGATAATTTTACTAGGACATATTTTCAAGGACATAATTGTTTTTATTTCTTATTTTTGTCAGATAATTTTTGCAGTGTGGAGTTCTCTCTCCTGATTGGATAAAGTGGGAACGGGATTCCAGAACATTTATTTTCTGTTTACTGCAGAGCGGAGGGACTGGGAGACCCATGTTACTGACCAGACACTCTATATCAGTGATGGCTGTCGGAATGTAGAGCTATTATTTTAACACATAGACCTAACAAGGAAAATACCACTTACAGCACCTTTAATTGTGTCAGAACTCAAACAGATCACAAATGCCATCAGATTCCAGGGCTATACAACCGTATTGTGAGGTACAGCACAGCCGTTTCACAACATGACAAGAGCAGAATGCCTAAAAGATTATGTGTGAACAGTGAGGCTGTAATCACAGGGCAACAGTCAGCATCTCATCATCAAATCCTGTATTTTCATCAGAAGAACATCTCTGATAAGCACTAGATTTAAAGATGGTTGCATGTGAGAAACACAATTTTACAGATTTGTCTATTAAATCAACTCATCAATTCAACTAAATCAACTAAATCCTATGACTATAAGTCCACTAAGAATCTCCTTAGTCAAAGGCGCAATTAACGCAGACTATACCTGGCAACGACAAAGATGCAAACAGCAGTCCCCAGGTAGGCGATGAGGATGCCCACCCAGGTCTCCGCTGAGAAGGGGGACAGGAAGTCAAAGAAGCTGGCTTCCTCTGAGATGCCCGACTTCAGGAGGATGCTGATCCCTGTCTGCATGAAAGGTTTGGTCATGCCCACCACCTTCTCCCTGGCGGCGGTGAGCGTCAGAGGAGCGAGCGCCAGATCTGCCTCCTGTGGGAAACGCATGTTGATAAGATATTCCTTTATTGATCCCCTTGGGGAAATTCAGGCATAATAGCAGCATGGGGGGGGGGAGGGGGGGTACAGGTGCAATGTGATAGTAGAAGACATGATACAGGTCATCAAATGATAGTACAGTGGAGAAGTAACAATGTAAATAGGCAGTGTAAACAATATAATGAACTGAGTATGCGCATATGGGCAAGTAGGCAGTGTAAATAGGTCAAGGTGCAGATGAGGGTATGTATGCTCTCAGTTATATTTGCCTTACAATAAATATAGTTACAATATAAATATAATCTAATAATCTAATATCTAATCTAATATATCTAATCTAAAAATGCAAAAAAATGCTTGAGAGAAACATCTTACAACACTGGGGTATTCGTGCATCCAAACTTCTTATGCAGATGTGTTGAAAGAATTGTGCAAAAACATAATTGATGGAATGAAAGGACATGTGTGGACGTGCGAGGACGTCTGCTCAGGGGGAGGATGACTGTAAACTACTAACGTGTCGGTCGCAGTCAACCAGCACCTGCTAACGGGTCTGACCCAAGTTCGACACTGTTTGACAGAGTTGTGCCCTTTCTGCTGACTTGTTGTACAGAACTTGTAAGTCACTTTGGATAAAAGCGTCAGCTAAATGTAAATGTATATGTAAATTGAATAATGGACATAGTAAGCTTTTAAAGGAACACTCCAACATTTTTACACATATAAATGCACGTATTTGCCATCTTCCCCAGAGTCCGACAAGAAGATTGATATGAATTGAATCTCTGTGCGTCAATTTTGGAGTTGCTGGAAGTTGTATTTCTTCTTAATCTTTTTCTGGATTTTTTTAGTATCACAAACAGTACTGTATTTGAAAATCTGGTATGTCAAAAATGTATAGATGTAACAGTACTGTCTATCTGTATGTCGTGTGTGTCATATGATGAATTGAAAATGGAGGACCCTGATGGAAACAAGACGAAAGTCTTTCTCAGGTCTGCATCCTCTTAACAATTGTATGTATTGAGCTGTACTGTACTGTACCCATTCTGCAATCTGTTAATAAACTTTTCAATCAATCAATTCAATCAATCACTTTTAGCTAGCTGCTCCCGTGCTTCCAGTCCTTGCGCTGAGCTAGGCTAGCTGCTCCCTTCTGCTTCCAGTCCTTGTGCTGAGCTAGGCTAGCTGCTCCCCTGCTTCCAGTCCTTGCGCTGAGCTAGGCTAGCTGTTCCCTTCTGCTTCCAGTCCTTGCGCTGAGCTAGGCTAGCTGCTCCCCTGCTTCCAGTCCTTGTGCTAAGCTAGGCTAGCATGCACCTGGCCCTCTCTCTGTGGCTACTGGACACACAGAGATGCAACTGTTATCAATCTTCTTGTCTGACTCTGGGGAAGGTTGTATTTCTCAAATTGTTGGAGTATTCTTTTAAATGCATTGTTAGTGACAAATAATTTTTAAAACCCTATTCTAGAGCCCCCCCCCCCCCCCCCCCCCCCCCCAATCGTTGGCTGTTGAGGAAGTGTCATAGTTGGTGTGATGCAAGAGAAGTGTGTGGGACTTTCTTCTGGGAAATACTGTCTTTTCTGCCACATTTGATCTTTGATCCAATCAAATGTCACCTTTCATGTACTCACCCCTCTCACAACCTCTCCAATCATCCCATTCCAGTTACCAGCCTCGTCCTGTCTGCCATACGAGTTATCCTTCACCAAGTGAACATTGTACTTGAAGCCCAGTTTCTTGGACAATTCAGACAGCAGGTCCATACAATAACCTTCCAGCTGTGACCCTTTGGACACCGTATATGGATCTTGCTGGAAGAAAGGACGTCAAAACATAGTCAATAACCAGATATTTCATCTTTGTGAAATATAACAGCTGGCTTAAAATGAATGATGAAAATGAACTACCTTTATTGTTGTGACTCTTAACTCTGGTCGCACTGATGTGAAGGGGCAAAGAGAACAAAAAGAGCAATTATCAACAATTATTCTTGAGATGAATGAGAGAATTGTCAGCAACAAACGAACCATTAATGCACTTTTGAAACTGCATTAAAGTTAGAAATACAACAAGACAGACAGTGATGAATATGCCAACACGTTGAAGGGTGAGAGTGGGAGAGAGAGAGCTAGGTGCCACTGATGTCTGAGAGCTCCCTCTCCTTGAGGATTGGGAAAACACCTCCGAAGTCTTTCACAGTTTAAGTGACTGTCCAAACTTAGCCGGAAAGAATCAAAGACTGCTTTGTCCCAGGAACATCTTTAGCCTTTGACGCTGGCACACAGCGAACCCCCTCCCATTCCGAATGCGTGAGGTGAATTGTGGGACGGCATTGATACCCTCTTAGCCACTGCGGCTTTTCCGGTATCCAAGAGATCTGGCCACCCTCCTCTCTCCTCCTTCTTGAAAAAACACTGCGAGTGCCCCGATCTATTTAGAGCGGAGAACTGGTTGAGTGTTCATTCAAAAGAGTCACACAAAGCCACAGCACCGTGGGGTGGGAGGGCAGTCAAAGAGTATCAAAAGCCTGGATTCAGGCTGAGGCTTTGGGGCTCCGTCAGTACCACAGCGCGATCCTGACAACCGTCAGATCCTCCTATTGAAAAGATGACACGTATACACGCCCCTCGGTCCCCTGTCACTTCTTGGCCACTCTGAGACACAGGGCCCTTGTTTGCGGCATAGAGTTGATTTATGAACATTTTGTGAAAATGTCAAGTGGCTTGCTTCCTTCTTTTTCTTATTTTTTTTGGCATAACTTGCGCCAGACAGGATGTGGCGTTTCACTTTGATACTGAGCCCAAGCTGACGCTGACGGATGATCCATTTATGTCTTGTCAAGCCTGAGAATTTTTTTCCCCCATCCAGCAGTGAGAACACGAGGAGTCTGGCAGAGATTAAATAAGCACACTGCCATCAGACAGAATCACGAATGTGCCGACCGGGTCCAGCTGCATAAGCATGAGACTACAGTTACAATACTTGCACAAGATTTTCTTGTGTTCTCAGTTCTCAGCCTCTTTCTTGTTGTTACACAGGCAACCTCCTCCAGAATGGGTTGAGGTTAAATATAGGCAGGGGTCATTGTCAGCCAGGTCAGGTATGGTGTGTGGATAATATGTGTAACAGTTTAAAAGTATGATACATAGTGCTCAGAGATTGTGTATTGGTTACTGTAAGTCCCCCCACTTCTGCAACCACATGTACCCCTGCTTGCCTGGGTTTGAATCCCATCAGTATCTTCTCTCCTGAGTCTCCCCTACGCTCTCTCTCTCTCTCTCTCTCTCTCTCTCTCTCTCTCTCTAGGCATCCCTACTATCACAATAAAGAGCGTTCTCTCCTGAATCTCCCCTACTCACTCTCTCTCAGCCTTCCTACTGTCACAATAAAGAACCTTCTCTCCTGAGTCTCCCCTACTCTCTCTCTCTCTCTCTCACGCTCTCTCTCAACATCCCTTCTATCACAATAAAGAGCGTTCTCTACCTGAGTTTCCCCTACTCTCTCTCTCTGTCTCTCTCTCAGCCTTCCTACTATCACAATAAAGAACCTTTTCTCATGTGTCTCTCCTACTCGGTCGGTCGGTCGGTCGGTCTGTCTCTCTCTCTCTCTCTTCTCTCTCTCTTCTCTCTCTCGTCTCTCTTCGTCTCTCTCTCTCTCTTTCTCTCTCTCTCTCTCTCTCTCTCTCTCTCAGCCTTCCTACTGTCACAATAAAGAACATTCTCTGCTGTGTCTCCCCTACTCTCTCTCTCAGCCTTCCTACTGTCACAATAAATAACCTTCTCTCCTGAGTCTCCTCTCCTCTCTCCTCTCTCTCTTTCTCTCTCAACCTTCCTACTGTCACAATAAAGAACCTTCTCTCTGAGTCTCCCCTACTCTCTCTCTCTATATCTTTCTCTCTCACTCTCTCTCTCAGCCTTCCTACTGTCACACTAAATAACCTCTCTCCTGAGTCTCCTCTACTCTCCTCAGCCTTCCTACTGTCACAATACAAGAAAATATAGCAAGAGTAATAGACGCTCACAAAGAATATGATAGATAGATAAATAAATAAATAATTCCTTACCTGCTGTACACATTCCCAAGCTCAGCAGAAGGCCCATGGTGTATATGATGGAGCTACACATCATCCTACAGATAATACATAGTTGTTATTATTATAGGTTTTGTGTACCAGGTTTACAACATGTAAACTATATAAATAAAGGGAAAATACAAAGAAATTATGGAAACCATTTGGATCTTTTCTTTTTACAATTCAAGAAGATCAAATACATCAAATACACCAAGCAGGTGAAACATTCATAATACAATTTTTGAAGACAAAGAATCTATGAGAGTGACTGTGGAAATATATAAATTGTACTGTACCTGGCAGACTCAAATATGTGACTGCTGGATTGGCACCTCTCAGGCTGCAGAATGAGCGACCCCTAATCATCTGGCTTGTGATACAATATGATGCTGAAGATTTCAGATTCAGGAGTTAAGGACAGCCAATGGAGTGTTTGTGGGTGGAGAATTTGGGGGAGGGGGGCTAATGGCATTCAAAGGAAAGAGCCTCTTTTTGGTCCTCGTACTGGAGGACACAATCTGATTAAAAATAGGAGTTTCACTGCTAGGGTCATTAGACTACACAGAGTGTAAAACGAAGAGAAAAGAGCATGCTATTCTACATCAGTTGTGGAAGTAAATAGAATTCTAGTATAGGTGCTATTTGTCCATTTCTAGTCATTTTGACACAGATATTAGGCTAATATCAACCTTCACACCAGGAGCAAAAGAAATTTGCATTGAAGGTTGAAAGCAACAGCGCTCTGGCTTGGGACGAGATAAGTAGACTTGTTCTGGGTGATATGAAATAATGCACAACAAATTGCAATTAATCAAATATGTATTTTAATTATAATTAAATGTAATCCTATTGATTTGTAAATTGTAATCGAGTAATGACCTGGTATTAGCCAGCAAAGATAGCTAAATTATTTTATTTGATATTATTCTCATCCTTTAGGCCTGGACAGAAAATCTCTGCTGCACCCTCAGTTTTCATAGGATAGGACGCCTTAATCTCATTAATCTTTTAAGCATATACTGTACATGCGTAAGGAGGCAGATCATAGTAGTGTAGGATGGTGTATGGTGTCAGTGCTGTGATGTCATGGAGATGATGATGGAGGTGCTCACTTGATAAACTCATGCATGGGTGGTGTTGGGTCTGCTGAGAGTGGGTGTAGAGGAGGGTGGTGCTGGGTCTGCTGAGAGTGGGTGTAGAGGAGGGTGGTGCTGGGTCTGCTGAGAGTGGGTGTAGAGGAGGGTGGTGCTGGGTCTGCTGAGAGTGGGTGTAGAGGAGGGTGGTGCTGGGTCTGCTGAGAGTGGGTGTAGAGGAGGGTGGTGCTGGGTCTGCTGAGAGTGGGTGTAGAGGAGGGTGGTGCTGGGTCTGCTGAGAGTGGGTGTAGAGGAGGGTGGTGTTGGGTCTGCTGAGAGTGGGTGTAGAGGAGGGTGGTGTTGGGCCTGGTAAGAGTGGGTATAGAGGAGGGTGGTGTTTGGCCTGGTGAGAGTGGGTATAGAGGAGGATGGTGTTGGGTCTGGTGAGAGTGGGTGTAGAGGAGGGTGGTGTTGGGCCTGGTGAGAGTGGGTATAGAGGAGGGTGGTGTTGGGCCTGGTGAGAGTGGGTGTAGAGGAGGGTGGTGTTGGGCCTGGTGAGAGTGGGTGTAGAGGAGGGTGGTGTTGGGCCTGGTAAGAGTGGGTATAGAGGAGGGTGGTGTTTGGCCTGGTGAGAGTGGGTATAGAGGAGGGTGGTGTTGGGCCTGGTGAGAGTGGGTATAGAGGAGGGTGGTGTTGGGCCTGGTGAGAGTGGGTATAGAGGAGGGTGGTGTTGGGCCTGGTGAGAGTGGGTATAGAGGAGGGTGGTGCTGGGTCTGCTGAGAGTGGGTATAGAGGAGGGTGGTTCTGGGTCTGCTGAGAGTGGGTGTAGAGGAGGGTGGTGTTGGGTCTGCTGAGAGTGGGTGTAGAGGAGGGTGGTGTTGGGTCTGCTGAGAGTGGGTATAGAGGAGGGTGGTGTTGGGTCTGGTGAGAGTGGGTATAGAGGAGGGTGGTGTTGGGTCTGCTGAGAGTGGGTATAGAGGAGGGTGGTGTTGGGTCTGCTGAGAGTGGGTGTAGAGGAGGGTGGTGTTGGGTCTGCTGAGAGTGGGTATAGAGGAGGGTGGTGTTGGGTCTGGTGAGAGTGGGTATAGAGGAGGGTGGTGTTGGGTCTGCTGAGAGTGGGTATAGAGGAGGGTGGTGTTGGGTCTGCTGAGAGTGGGTATAGAGGAGGGTGGTGTTGGGCCTGCTGAGAGTGGGTGTAGAGGAGGGTGGTGTTGGGTCTGCTGAGAGTGGGTATAGAGGAGGGTGGTGTTGGGCCTGCTGAGAGTGGGTGTAGAGGAGGGTGGTGTTGGGCTTTGCTAACTACAGTCAAATGGGTCTATCTCTAGTAACGTTACAATCACAAAGAGGGTATATGACCGTAGAACGCATGCGTTAAAAGCATCCCAACGGGTACGGGTACTAAGTCTTGGTCTGCCCCAGGCATTCTGGGTATGTTCCCCACATATTGTGTAGTCCCCCCCCCCCCCCCCCCCCCCCCCATCTACATTGGTGAGGCTGAGGTTGAGAGGGTCAGCAGCTTCAAGGTCCTCTGTGTGCACATCACCGAGGACCTCTTCTGGTCACTACACATGGACACAGTGGTCAGAAAGCTCTATTTCCTGAGGAGACTAAGGAGGTTTGGCATGAACATCCTCACAAACCTCTACAGGTGCACCATGGAGATCTTGCTGACAGGCTGCATCACAAATCACGACAGAGAGTAGTGGAGGCAGCACAGCACATCATTGGCAACAGACTCCCGACCGTTGAGGATATCTTTCATCAGCGGTGCCTGCGGAAGACACACAGCAGCATCAAGGACCACAGCCACCCAGGATGCAGACTGTTCTCTTTGTTACCATCTGGCAGATGATACAGGAGCTGCCCACAAGCACCACCACAGTTTTTACCACCATGCTTCTTAACTCATAAACCTGCAATATTTACATAAAAATGCACTATCAAACCACAACTGCTGCTATTGAACCTGGACTTCTAATGCATTGTAATGTGCAATACTCATCACTTTACTTTTTCACAAAAATCCCCTTTGCACACATGCTACATAGTGATAGTTATTTATCCCATTACATTTTTTTTACTCCTTTTCTTTATCTTTATATGACTAGCACTCTACTGCAGCTTGTAAATACAGTAAAACTAAACTAAACAAAGGATGAATTATACCATATCCTGGGTGTATCCTGCAGTTCAAAGGCACTGATTGTGGTGTGACAGGCAGAGAGCCCCTGCAAGAAATCAGACCATGTACATCACATAGACAAACAAAAGAAAATATTAGTCCTCCATCTATATAAATCCTTCCATGTATAATATACTGAATTCGGTTTTCTTCTTTCTATGAATACTATAGTGGACAAATTATTATTTGCATTATAAAAATGGTGTCCAGGAATGGTCGGCGATACATGGGATCTTATACTTTAATTAATACACAATAATTACAATTGTTTATGATTATTTGAACAAGAAACATGTTAGGCCCAAAGAACTTTTTTCAAGTTCAAGTTCAAGTTTCTTTATTAGTTGACATGCAAAGATACAGAATACCTTCACATGGAATGCTTTTTTCTGTTATGCTCCTATGAGGATCATAGGACGCTTGGATCATACACATACAGCTCATTACAGTAATATTCCACAATTATTACATTTTAGATAGTAATAATGGTACAGAGCCTTGAGACAAACATATGCATATTCACCACCGCAAACAGACTGGCAGCCGTCATAGGCAGCGCCATTTTTTATATTCAGATATAATTTCATTGCCTATATTTATGTAGTTCAAGTTCAAGTTCTTTAATAGTTGTCATACAGAAGTACAGAATACTTTCATACAAAATGCTTCTTACTGTTACGCTCCAGAGACTGTGCTAGACAAGATAGTATCAAATAACATAATAACATAATATAGCATGAATTTAGAAGAAGAAAATGAGGTCACAGTGTTCGGTATAGACATATGTACAATGTTCTGAGTTACCATATAATATACAATACACAATACTATGCAGTGTACTAATGTACAGTACTATCTAGTGCAAAGCAGAAATGGGATGAGGTACAATTTTAGGTACAATTTACAGTAAGGTGTACGAGTTGTAGTGCAATCCTTCATCCATAAATATAAAGTGTGGGGAGTGGGTGCTACAGTGTGTTTGTTTAAAGTGGGTGTGTGCTATAAGTGTGTGGAGTGGGTGCTACAGTGTGTTTGTTTAAAGTGAGTGTGTGCGTGTGGATGTGTGTGCTATGTGCGTTTGGTGGTTGTTGTTGTGTAGTGTTCATTCATTGTTCGTTTAGCAGCCTGATGGCCTGGGGATAGAAGCTTCTTCTGAGTCTTTCTGTGCTCGCCTTGAGACTCCTGTATCGCTTGCCTGACGGCAGCAGTTCAAAGAGGCAGTTGTTCGGGTGACTGGAGTCTTTAATGATTCTCTTAGCCTTGCCCTTGCAACGCTTGTAGTAAATGTTCTGGAGGGTGGGGAGCCCCCCTCCAATTGTGCGTTCGGCTGAACGTGTCACTCTTTGTAGTCTGCTTTGGTCTTGTGCAGTGCTATTCCCAAACCAGGAGGTGATGTTGCCGGTCAAGATGCTCTCTATTGTACATGAGTAGAAGTTCTTAAGGATCTTCTGGCTGACTTGGAACTTCCTTAGGCGCCTGAGGAAGTAGAGGCGTTGTCGTGCCTTCTTCACAACACTGTTAATGTGTGTGGTCCATGTCAAGTCCTCGGATATGTAGGCTCCGAGGTACTTAAAGCTGTTGACTCTCTCAACCGGTGCCCCGTCGATGCTGAGGGGGCTGTAGTCCTTGACCCCCGACCTCCTGAAGTCCACAATCATCTCCTTTGTTTTGCTGACGTTCAGGGAGAGGCTGTTTTCCTGGCACCATCCCGCCAGGACCTTGACCTCTTCCAGGTAGGCCCTCTCGTCGTTGGCAGAGATCAGGCCCACCACCACTGTGTGTATTTGTATTTGTATTAATACCCTGCCCATACCTGTACCCCCCCCCCTCCCCCATGCTACTATGACGCACAAATTCCGCCAAGGGGATAAATAAATAATATAATATCTTATATTATATATTATCTATCTAACTTGGAAATTAGTTCCTTCCATTTGTTTTCCATTATTTCTCTTCATTTTTAAAATACAGTGTGTTATTAAAGAGGAATGCCATGCATCCATTTTAGCATTTAACAATAACATTTCACATAATTATTCCTGTGCCCCTGCTGGCCTGAACAGTTCCTGTGGATGGTTCAGTCAATATTTTTCAACATGCACCACCGTGAGATCTGGGGCTCCGTGGACAATGAGTGGGGCAGTGACTTTGTGAAGCCATAAAACGACGACTCTTCACACCCACATGTTGCTAACAACAGGTCTGTAGCTAAATTCTTAAAATGGGTGGCATTCCCCTGCTTTCACCCTCCATTATCCCTCCCCGCTCGGCCTCTCTGGCTGACTCCTCAGTGAAAGTTGATTTGGTGCCTAGTGTTTCCCATTACTAAATTTCAAAGAGACATGTTTCTATTGGTTAGTCACCAAGCCGGCTGGTTGAATGGGGGACCCTGATGTAAACAAGACAAAAGTCTTTCTCTGGTCTGCACCCCCTTAACAATTATGTGTATTGAGCTGTACTGTATTGTACCCATTCTGCAATCTGTTAATAACGTTATCAATCAATCAGAATGCATCACACCTAAACAACACTTAATGGGAAAGAACAAAAGCCGACTGGTGCCGCCTCTTCAGTGCTTGTAAATGATTTGTAAGCACAAATAACAATAAAAATATATACTAATTACATTTAATTGAATGAAATTGTAAGCACAGATGCTTTTCCAACCTTGGGTCCAGGACTAGATGTGGCATCATGTGGGTATGCAAATTCCATGTGTGGATGTGGATTTCTAGACAAATTCTTACTCGGACTAAAGTGATACCTGAAATAATAGTAATTTCCAAATAATAATAATAATAAAAACATCTAGCTTTTGTATTACACGAAGTCACTTCGGGCCACTTGCCTAAACACAGTTATGACTGACCAGCTCTATCTCCCTGAGAAATTAATCATGTGTTGGTGTAATTTACTGGCTTCTACAATGGAGGTCACTTCACTTGCCAGACGTTTGGCAACCCGAACGGGCAGTCTTCTCACTAAAGCATACCAGGATTAGCCCAACATAATAGTGTGGATTCGGGTGACTCAAACAAACATGACCTGGGAAGTGTGTAGTGTAGCTAACATTGTATCACAGAACATTGTGAATAAATAAATAAATAAAAAAAAATTGCTGTGCTGTCCCACACAATGAATTGGGTATTTGGGGATATTACATAATATATACAATATGAGTATTAATTCGTCATTGTCACAAATGTCACATGCCCTGCATTCAACTTTTGCGATTTGGCCGTTTCTTTTCTTTGCCAGTGCTGGTTATTACGCCATACTGGCGTTTCCAGTGTTCTTCCACAATAGAACTAGAAGCAACACCACTTCGCACGCCTGACTGGTGAATATATCAACATAAACAGTTGAACCCACATTGTGTTGTAAGCCGCTGTGCAACAGGTGTCACCGTCTAGGCTCTGTCGGCGGTCGACCACGAAGACAATGCGCGCAAGTAAAAGCCGAGATGTTTTTCTCAACGCGTTATCCTTGTATGTGCTCCTGGTCGAGACCGATGTCTTGGGTTGTTCACGTCCACCAATCACCAACCGATGCGCGGTGCGTGCGAGGCATAACCGCGACCTACAATTGGTTGCGCTCGTTTTCCAAAGGGGCGTATTTTTTCAAGCCATCTCGACTGAATATTTTAGCTTCATCCCAAGGTACATTAACTTGATATTTACTGGATTTTATCGCCCTTATTCCCGAGACTCTGCAACGTTGCAATACAGATAGAAACCACAACTGTTAAACTAGGTCGCGTTTGAGCGAGGGGTCCGAAGTCATAATGGAGGACTGAAGTACTGAAGATGACGCTGTCGCCCCTCAAATTACCGGCTAGCTAGCTGTGGTACGACTGGAACAGCTAGCATAAGCATGTCCGCCTTGGTCGTAGCCTGTCACTAGCTGACATTTGCTACACTTGTCGTCTCCGCCAGGCGCATTGTACGCAGCAGCATTTTTCGAGGTAAATTACTTAGATATTTTTCAATTATGCGATCGTACTGGGTAGGAAATGTGTCATTTTGCGTGTGGGCGCTGTGTCCTGCCCGTCCGACTAGACGTTATCAGATCAACAGAGAAGAGCTGTTTTGCAGGGGTCTGGAATCGCTCGCGCTAGTAGTACAAAACAAAGGACAATATCATTGCACGTTGCAGTGATATAAATGTGAGCATGCAAATAACATTATGAGTTTGCCATTGTGTATTATTGCAATGCATTCGCAACCTGGTTGCTATTGCCGTGGATAATTGGTCTGCTAATCAACTTGCAACATGAGTGTTGTCTATGTTGTTGTACGACTAAAATGGCTGACAGATGTAGATATACTGGGGTTGGTATTTAGCGCTCTTCAACCTAACTATGTATTGCTACAACAAGGGGGGTCTAATGGATACTGGCATACGATTGGCTGAAGATCAACAAGGCTGTGTTACAGACTCCTGATTGGACCAATCGAGATACTGGGTTCGGGTGCATGTATTGCAGGTTACTGTGTATGCATCTAGACTTAACCTCGTTCCCAGTTTTATCTCCTCCGTGAGATACAAATCTAGACTCTACTAGAGTAATTTCTCTACCCTACCATACGAAACTAACTAACTTAATTAATTAATTACTTAACTTATTTTACACAATGCTCAGTTTATGATGACAGCAGCATTATAGCAGAAATGATCTTGAATACGGTAGCTGAGTAAACTGACACAAAAGTGACATTGATTGATTGATTGATTGAAAACTTTATTAACAGATTGCAGAATGGGTACAATACAGTACAGCTCAATACACACAATTGTTAAGGGGATGCAGACCAGAGAAAGCCTTTCGTCTTGTTTACATCAGGGTCCCCCATTTTCAATTCATCATAACATGACATACACGACATACAGATAGACAGTACTGCTACATCTATACATTTATAACATACCAGATGTACAAATACAGTACAGTACAGGGGTGGAGTCGGGTCGGGGAAACTGTACAAGCAAAACTGTACATTGGAATATTGCTGAAAACCATACTTGGTTCCAAGAAGAGGGTCTCGTGTATTATACATTTACTGTACATTGGAGGGGGTTGGGTTAGGACATTTACAGGGGCCAGTTTCGAATTGCTGTCTCCCGTAGGTGCTCTTTGAGAGTGGTTTTGAAAGTGGGTAGTGATTCACTTTCCTTTACAGCTGTGGGTAGGGCGTTCCACATTGATGTGGCATAATTGCGAATTGTGTTTAGTCCCTTGTTTGAGCCAAATCTGGGTTTAACATGATTTGTGGAGCTCCCTCTGGTGTTGTGGTCGTGGTATTCACTGACCTTTGGGAAGTATTTTGACATGTACATGGGTACCTTAGTCGTGTAGTGTATCTTTGCATTGCCTCAAAGATGTCCAGGAATCATCAGCAATACGATGGATCTTACCAATAATACAATAATGACAATTGTGTGATTATGAGTATACAGCAAGCATGCTGTGCCTATTAATGGAATTTGATTGCTAATAATGTCACTGGCTTTTGGCTAGACCCTGACTGACCGATACTGGGTTTTCTCTCGCCGATTTTGATATTTCAAGTCAAATCAAGTGTTCCTTTCCTTTAGCCCCTCTCGGGAAATTCAAGTGTCATAGCGAAATGGGGAGGTGAGCTAATGGGATTATGAAATTCCGATCGATATATTGGCCGATATTCGCAATTTTCTTTTAGCAAGGATCCCTCAAATGTGTTTATAAAACAGTTGCGCCAAAGATGTGCACTGGAGGTGGGGTGATTTACATGAAGAAGAGGAGACTTGGTTCCAATGAGCACATTATCATTCAGATTATCTTGAGGTCAGAGGTCAAGGGACCAGTTTGAAAATGGCCCATCTCCCCTCATCAGATTCGATTAAAGGGGACATGTCTTGCTATTCCTTTCACTATTTGGGCAACTTTACACAATTCCTGTGAGTCTATGGAACACATCTGTAAAGTTTTTTTCAAAAAAATTAATTGTTTTGTATTTTTAATCAAGTACTCTAAAGCAGCATTTTTCCACTTCAAGATTTCAAGCTGTTTTGGGCTGGGCTCCACCCATAAGCGCTTTGAGTGACAGTCACCCACAGTCTGAACTGGCAGACAGAGAAAGATATAGAGAGATTGAGGGGGATACTAATTAATTTCGCCGCGGGGGGGGGGGGGGGCATAATCCCACGGGACAATGCATTGGTAACTTGTTTCAAATGACAATATATACCCCTGTGAATATTATTGCACGGATCGGAATACGAGCGTGCGCGTGGGAGTCAAAGATATTTTGACAGTGATATGCGAGTGGAGAAGCTCCATCCCCGCGCGCGCCGGTCGGGAGGTTGTGTGTAAATGCGTGTGTTTCCCAGAGAGAAGCTCTATCTCTCTTTCTCCCTCTCTCTTGCTTGCTCGTTCTCTGCCTCTCCCTGTCGGCACCAGCTTGAGGAAGTGTCGGTATTTCCACTCGCTCTGTTGTTGAGCGAATGGTTGCGCTACAACCATAGAGGGGGCGTTACTGCAGATCAGCTCCTTGCTACGTAGGATAGCGAGTCAAATCAGAATAGCTTAGTTCACTGGGGGAGGATATTGTCTCAACTGAATTGGAGCAATCCGCCAAAATGAGAATTAGAGACACAGACCCCATTGATACAAACCCCCATTGCTAGGAAACAATGCTAAACACTGGAAAATGCCATTTATAAGACCCAGGACCTTTAAGATTAAACTGGACTTTGAAGATGTCTTCATTGCACACATTGACAATGTCGACATGCAGCGACACACACATGCGATGGGCGGCACACACAGGAACACACGCATGCTATTTTTTTGGGGTCGCCGATTACATTTTCTCTGTGTGCTTAACCCATCCCGTCGTCCTTCCCCCCAAGGGAAGCCAGGAGCAGACATGGGCTGCGGTGTGGGGTCTCGCCCGGGGACCAATCCAAGTGCTCCTGTTCATCTTCATCAGGGACGCGACAGCATTAGCGATCTGTCTGTTCTGCATGTTTTTCCAGTGGGTTTATATTCTGGAGGGGAAATCCTTGCGAGTGCGAGGAGAACATGCAAACTCCACACAGAAAGGCCCGGGAGACAGGGGAGGAAATTAGGCGATTCATGAAGTAAAGAAAACAAAATTAAAAAGGATCGGTTCATATTGCGATACTCTTATTTTGAAAATCCGGCGAGTCGTATCCGCCCGGTAGTGTGAATGAAACGCTGTGTAGCTCTGTACAGCAGAACAGGGCTACAGAGCGCCTATTTTGCGACCCGATATAAGTCTGTGCAGTTTTTTCCCGCAACGGGTCAAATGCATCTAACATGCTTTGCATCGTCGCCATTCCTTTATGCCCACGTTGCGTTAAATATCTAAATTAACGTTACGTTAGCTGCTTACGCTAACTAAGCTAAGCAGCTAACCCTGAGAGAGAACAGGAGACGGAGAGGGGACTGGGGAAGGAGGGGGGGGGGGGGCAGTCTCCCTTTCTGTGTGGGGACTGGGGGAGGGGCATTCTGTGTGTGTGTGCGTTTGAAAAGACCAGATGAAGTCAGGAGTATTATATTGATAGTATTTACTGAGGATGGACAGATAATGTTGATATTTAAACATAAAAAATACAATACATAATAAATATATTCATGATCATCATCCAGCATAAAACAATTGTGGGAACAGTTTGGGAGAGGAAGGGGGAAAATGAACACTCACCATGCCCCGCTCAATCCAGTATTTAGTCCAGTCCATTCCAGCATCTCTTGTCCAGCCCAACCCAGTCCAGTGCAACCCAGCACAGCCTAACCCAGTCCAGCCCAGCATCTTTCACTGCCCAACCCAGTCCTATCTAGACCAGCCCAACTTTCCCTGCCCAACCCAGTCCAGCCCAGCATATTTCACTGCCCAGTTCAGCCCAACCCAGTCCAGAATAGTTACCTCGGCTCTTTCATGTTAATATGTTTTATGCTAATATTGTGAAGAGTAGAGACACTGTTATTAATGTTTTATGCTAATAAATATTTGAAAGAGTAGAGACACGGTGTGATTATTACTATGATTGAAAATCAATTTAGACGAAGACATACAAAGAAGTAATTATCACAATTAGCGATTTATTTTTGGCTGGTAAAAAATCTGTTTGGCTGGTAAAAAAAAATCATCTACTCGCCAGTTGGCTGGTAAGCCAAAAAGTTAGTTTCCTCCCCTGCCGGGAGATACCACACTTGGGTACCTGGCAACCTGGTCCCCAAGCAGGAATCGAACCCTGGACCTTCCACTACACCACCATGTATGCTATACATACTTATACAACGGCATGCACATTTCTCGATTCTGATTGGCTGAAACAGTCATTTTACACGTGTTTATTCTTCACAATTCCACGCTGCTGGCCCAGGACCCGCCCACAACTGAATCACATCACATCACTCCGCCGGATCACAAGATGCCGGACAATAATTTAACAAATGGATATGTTGATAACGACTAAACGACTAAATATAAAGCGATTCTGTCACAGCGAATGTCTTAGTCCTTTAAACAATGTTGGATGATGTAATTGATGGGTCTTGAATCATTGTGTAACAAAAGAAAAATCGCGGATTGATTGATTGATTAATTTTCAATTATTTTTCAATTTCTTTTTCCTTCTCTCTGAGCAGCCCTCACTCTCACACTGTCCGACGCTGGCTCAGTCTCCACCCACCCCAAGCACACACACACACACACACACACACACACGCACACACACACACACACTCCTGTCTGCAACGCGGGGGATAGTTAGTAGATAGTCAGAGAGAGAGCTGGGTGCTGCGCTGTTCTAAGTGAGCATGGCCTATTGAGTTGATTGATTGATTGATTGCAAATTTTATTACTGTACGCTTGGTTTCCAACTGGTTAAGTTTAGGCCCTCTACAGTAGGTTTAAAAAAATAAATAAAAAAATAGTTTCAAGTTCAAGTTTCAAGTTTCTTTAATAGTTGTCATACAGAAGTACAGAATACTTTCATACAAAATGCTTCTTACTAGGGCAAAGAAAACCTTTTTTTCCTATAGGGCAAAGAAAACGTTTTAATTTGTTTTACCTACTTTCTATAGAAGCATCTAAGAATGAAGTTCTATAGAAAGTAGGTCTGCATCCCCTTAACAATTGTGTGTATTGAGCCGTACTGTATTGTACCCATTCTGCATCTGGTAATAAAATGTTCAATCAATCATTCCAATAATACACAGTTGGATGTGTTAGTTGGTTGGATGCACTTCAAGCTGCTTCCACATGAGGCAACTTCTCTCAATCATTCCAATAATACACAGTTGGATGTGTTAGTTGGTTGGATGCACTTCAAGCTGCTTCCACATGGAGGCAACTTGTCTTTTTTGTAGTTGTGGGAACTACTTTTTCTGGCGGATGGTTTTTTCAATAAATCTTCGATTAATGTGTGTTTATTGTATAGCAATAAGGTTGGATGAATATGGCAGTTGTATAAAAGCATTACACCAGTTGCAGTCGTGATTTGTGAACAATAAACCATGTAATGGAAACCTGGCACGTTAGCTACAAGGCCAAGACTAATAGCTGGCACTGAATGAGTTAAGGCAGGGTAATTAAAACAGTATTTACAGCAACAACAGCTGAGCAGTAGCAGTAGTAACGGGGGGGGGGGGGGGGGGGGTATTGGCACAGAGAGTTTCTTTGGTAGGGCACTTCTACAGAGTTTCTATGATTTTGATTTGATTTGATTTTATTGATGGATTAAAAACACACAACAAGGATCCAAAGGATAACATGAGAGAGTAAAACCCTTATTTCCGTCATGGTCCCAGGGCTGTTAGGCCACAACAAAATACACGACAATAACACAACACTCATACATTTAAAACATTATAAGACTAACCTATCGCTAAAATTGTATACCCCACAATAACTAAAAACTGATTGGAAACCCATTCAAACTATAGGGGGCTATTCTTCTATTCTGTCCATGAGCCACTTCCTGACGCTTCTCTTGAAGCTGTGGAGGCTCAAGCTCTGCTTGATGGGGAGAGGCAGCTTGTTCCAATCCTGGGCTCCAGAGAAAGTAAGGGAGCATTATGGTATTGGTATTGGTGCACACTGCTCATTCACTTACCCCACCAAAATCTGCCTCACTTCCTTGTTTGATGTATAGTATCTATTCATAGTATTCTAATAGCATTTCATACATTTCCTTACAATATGCTGCAGTGTATCATTTATCAATTATAATTTTGAACCCCTGCAGCCAAGATGGTTGTGTTAAATGTGTTTGTATTGACAAAACAGCTTTGTCTTATATTTAGCTTTATGTACTACAGGCCAGGGTTAGAAAAAAAAGAAAAAAAAATCCAGGGCTTTTTTTGCCCCCCTTAATTGATTTTCGGGGCCTTTTTTATTTATTTCGGGGGCACTGCATTTTTTTGATGAAAATTAACAAAGATTATAAAACATTGTCGACACTTTTTTTTTTACGGTCTTCGTCCCTATGTTTGATAACGTAATGTTAACACTTTAAGTGCCGAAAACGTGTTTAGGCGTCTTTCCTAGCCATGCTAAAGTTGCAGAGGACGCCCTAACTCGTCTTTAATATCAATATTTCAAAAATCTGTGATCGGAATCGCATATTTCCCCTCTGCAGCCTTCACACACAGTTCTGAGCTCCTCTCAATCCTCTAGCGGTTCAAGAGCGCCATCTGGTGGCCAATCGGCAGAAGCGCCAAACAGGAAGTCATGTGGATGAAGTGGTGATCACCCATATTACTTCCAGGCACTCGTTATAGGTCCCGGGACTCGAGCTCAACACAATACATAGTGATCCGTTGCCAATAACTCGATAAACAACATGATTTGGACGTATATACTATTATACAACCTGGAAATGGACCGGGTATTTCGACATCCCATAATGGAAAACTGTCGCCAGGGGAGGAAACTAACTTTTTGGCTTACCAGCCAACTGGCGAGACAAACTGATTTTTTACCAGCCAAAAAAAATTGCTAATTGTGATAATTACTTCTTTGTATGTCTTCGTCTAAATTGATTTTCAATCATAGTAATAATCACACCGTGTCTCTACTCTTTAAAATATTTATTAGCATAAAACATTAATAACAGTCTCTACTCTTCACAATATTAGCATAACACATATTAACATGAAAGAGGGATCTATTCTGGACTGGGTTGGGCTGAACTGGGCAGTGAAAGATGCTGGGTTGGACTGGGTTGGGCAGTGAAAGAAAAAAACCGAAGTATGTTGTGAAGTGTATAGATAGATAGATGTGAAATGTATAGATGTAGCAGTACTGTCTATCTGTATGTCGTGTATGTCATATGTTATGATGAATTGAAAATGGGGGACCCTGATGTAAACAAGACGAAAGTCTTTCTCTGGTCTGCATCCCCTTAACAATTGTGTGTATTGAGCCGTACTGTATTGTACCCATTCTGCAATCTGTTAATAAAGTTTTCAATCAGTCAATCAAGTTAACTTTGAACCTCGGTTGTCAAGCCACGTCAATGTTGTGTATGCATCCGAGTGTTCACTGTGCCTTTAAGACGGCACGGTGGCCTTACGACAGTGCTGTGAAGTACCGTCGAGTGTTGCGGTAACGTCAGTTGGGTTGGTCTGCTGTTGTGCACTGGTTGAGCTAGCCCCTTTCGTGACTGCGATGTGCAAGCCAGGGGCTTTTGAGCATGAAATAAAATGTCTAACCTTACGTCGTAGTCCGGTGCGCAATAGACTAACATACACCTCTGTAATTTAAATGTGTCCTTGCCTTGGACTCGAGAGTTGTACTAGGGTTGGATGCAGTTCCCCGTTGCTCAGTCTGTCTGTTTTCCATCTTCTGTGTTTAACGTTATCTGTTTGCGAGTGCTTCCTTGACTGATGGCCAGTACCACGGGACTTTTATTCAACATTCTATATTTCCGCGGGTTGGCCAGTACTGCAGGAACTTTTATTAAACATTATATATGTCCGCGGGTTGGCCAGTACTGCAGGAACTTTTATTAAACATTATATATGTCCGCGGGTCTTGTGCAGTGCTCTCGTGGCACTGTCAACTCGCCAGACTGGCGAGTGGTCTTCATGAATCACTCGCCAAACGTAAAAAATACTCGCATTTGGCGAGTAAAGTGGCCTAATTTCCTCCCCTGCGTGATCGCCCAACGGCCCGCGGAGACTGGGGTGAGTTTTAGCGTGTAGTATTACCGCGTTCGACACTAACTGCTATGATGAACATTTGACCCACATTAGATGAATGGTATAACGTTGCCCACGGAATTATAAACGATCCCCCGCCCATCCGGTCATCATCAGATGATACGTAGAAACTTCTAGAAGCACGTCCATTTGAAATTTTTCATCTGGCACCGATCGCTACCAAACTATTTGATCATCAATATAATGCATTTGGGGCTATAAATCACGTTCTGGAGAAAGCTGCAGAAAGAGATGAAAACATACTTATACTTTAGATCATATTTTAGTATGAATATGTGAATGAAAAAGTTTAACGTTCATACACCCTGAACAATACATATAGGACATTGAATGGGCCCTAATAATGGCAATCTAGCAATAGAATTTAAAAAGTTATAGCCCTGCAAAGAAGGGGAACTTCTCCATAGACAAATAGAGCTGGCAACGGATGGTATATCATGAATTTAACCTTAGGCAATCAAAGTGTTAACACATTGACGGCCACAGGGATTAGACGGGCCCCTCTATAAGGCCAGTTTATCATAACACGGTTTAACTATGCGTGAGGGTGTTTGTAGAGCTAAATCTATATTTTAAATTATTGCTATGTGTCCATTCTCATTGTCAATTGACACTATAAACCTTCCCTTCAATATGCCTTAAAGAAATACATTTTTCATCAATACGTTCCCATTTTATAGCGTCGTGAATATAAGTCAAGTCAAGTCAGTTTTATCATAAGCGTTATATGGTATTGGTCTGGTATAATTCCTGCAAAACGAGTTACAGGGCGCTAAGCTAATAACGTTAAATCGATTGGCGTTTCGGCCATACACAAGCTAGAGATAAAAATCTAAATGCATATGATCGATATCATGTTCCACCATGAATGCATGGGGGGGGGCGGGGGACGTTGTTTCTGATTATTGATTACCAATAACAGCATTCGTTATTGTAGCCTCATTCACTGATAGGCTGGTTGGCTATGCTAACAAGGCCTGATCAGCATGAAATCTACGTGAAATCGGTCTTACCTGTGGCCGGTTGGATACCAAAAAGGATTTCCCAGTTATTTATCGCCATCTGGTAGATCGATATGTCCATTGGCTGATGCTATATTCCTTTACTGCATACTGAATTCGGCATCGCAAAAGGTATTCCATGCGATCTGATGAAGGCATAGCTTCAGGCTAACAGAGAAAGTAGGCCTGAATGATTTTTTTTTACATCCGGTCTGAAAACAAGGAATACTCCATTCTCGAGACAGCGCCACTACCAGGATCTGGCCGGTAATGCACTTTTCCGAATTCCAAGAGTAGGATACATCTGCAGTGCTGCTCCGTGACATTGAGTAGGATATTAAAATGCAATAAAAGCAAATACGAGTTTACCACGTATATATACGTGGTTGGCCCTTTAAGCATGGCGCCCAAACACGTATTTATACGTGGTTGGCCATGAATGTGTTAATGTCTCCAAATGGGTTTTACGCTAATCTTTTTCCCAAGGAGCACATGTGCTCCTAAATAAAATTTAAATAAATAAAATCAAAATAAAAAATACTAGCGCAATTGGCAGTGTTAGGGGTGGGAAGCTGGAGGGTGGGGATCGGATGTTGTGGACAGCGACTCCCACAGGTCGGTTGGTGCGCCTGTGCAGCAGAATCGGGAAGCAACGGGGGCGGCGTGTCCCTCCCACGCAGACCCTCGCCGCTGAGAGATCGCGCTGTGCAGATGAAAAGATGCGACGACTGCCTCCTCGTGTACCGGAGGGGACACGTGATGCAAGGCTTCGTCCACATTGCAGCCGGCCTGTGGGAGGCATGGCCTAACAGCGTTCGAGACAGGGGAGGGTAGAATTGGACAATACGAAATTGGGATGGGAGAAAAATAGAAAATGGGAGAAAAAGTAGATAATAAAAAAAAAGGATATAATAATTTTTTTTTTATTAAAATTGAAGGTCCGTTCGAAGAACCCTGACGAAGTTTGAATCCCAAAAACAGGCTTCGGGGACAGCCTTACCAAACATTATTTATATTATTAAAAATGGAACTCAAACATGTTCCGTTGTGATGTCACAGTATGATGTCATAATAGAACTTTCTAGAACATTTGTGATGTCACAGTATGATGTCATAATAGAACATTCGTGTTCTATATAATTATATTCAAAAGAAGAAGAAGATCTCATTGTGAATCTTGAGACAGGATAGATAGACTGTCTATCCTACAACACATAGACTGAAACCTGCATTTCTCAACCAAGGTGCCTTGCCTACCGTTTTGCTGTGGAAAGGTGAGTGTCCACAACAGCTAGCTAGCTGTTCTACTTGAATACTGAATGTTAATATTGAATCAGACAATATTGAATAATGAATGTTAATATCAGACCATATTGAATACTGAATGTTAATTCAGGTTGACAGTTGACATCATTTGACAGTTGACATCATTTGACAGTTGACAGGGGGCTGGAAAGTTGATTTAAAGGGGACATGCATTATAAATGCCTTTTTTCTGTGTTTAGCATGGTTTTATAGTAATACAGGTTAGTATCAATGGGTCTGTGTCTCTAATTACCATATTAACTCATCAGTCTAGTCTCGAGTTCACAAGATCTTCCCTCACTCAACTAAACTGTTCTGATTTGGCGGTTTCTGTGACGTCGACATAGCATTGATCTGCAGTAACGGCCCCTCTATCGTTGTAGTGCAGTGTAACCCGACACTTCCTCAAACGGGTTTTCACAGGCAGAGAACGAGCGAGAGGGAGAGAGAGAGAGAGAGAGGGACGGCGGGAGGGACTGCAGAAGTGTGTGTAATGTGTGTGCGCCATCTCTCTCCCTCAAACTTGACTGCGTGTGTCTGGGACGTAGGCATGGTGTAACCCGAGACTTCCTCAAACGGGGTTTGACAGGCAGAGAACTAGCGAGGAGAGGGAGGGAGAGAGTAGAGCCATATGAAATCCGCGATCACGGAATCGCGGACGGAATCGCGGAATTGAGCAATAAAAATGGAATCAACTGTAAAAAAAAAGAAAATTATATATATATATATTTTTTTTTTTAATGTTGTGGGACTTGTACAGCACTTTGTTCAACTTGGTCAGTGCTGTAAAGTTTAAACCTTTTTAAATCTTAGACAAACAAAACACTTTGCTTTCATGAAATATTGTAAGCCGTCATTTGAGGCTTTATAAAAGCAGCACAATGAACACAAATCTGTCAGTGCCGAGTCTGACCTCATCTTAAATAACAAACAGCATTGCTTGTTGTAATTAACAAAGAGAGGCAGAGTTGATTTTGCAAAAAAATATATATACATCATTTATATTTTTATATTTTTTAATAATCAAATTTTATTTTCATATTCGAATCCCATGCCCATCGAACGAAGCTTCGAAGTATTTAAGACAGCCCTATTAAATGAACTGTTATATCTTATTAAATTGTGGACATTTATTCATTCCCACTTATTAGACACTATTTCTGATGGTAAAATGAGCGTACAAAGCAAAATACAGAATTCTGAAATATTAAAACGGAAAAAACGGAATTTGGAGAGAGAGAGGGACGGCGGGAGGGACTGCAGAAGTGTGTGTAATGTCAACTGAGCTATAATTTATACGTATAGCTACTGTCCATCAATGTCTTCCTTTTGAATGAAATAGGTTCAGGAGAGAGAGATGGAGAGAGAGCGAGCGAGACACACACACACACACACACACACACACAGATAGACACAGATTCTCAGCCCCCCTTTCCTCTGAGCGTTCCCAGTGATGGCTTACTATGTGCGTGTGCAAATGGGACACACATCTGTGCAATAGCACACACCACCAAAGTCACTGGCTGGCCCACAGTGTGCGTGTATGTGCGTGTGCTAACTTCGCTAACGTTATCCGCCGTAGTAACATTAGCTGCCTCGCCGGATTCCTCTTTCTCCTCGTCTCTCTTTTGCTCAAAATAAAAATGAATGGGCTTCATGGCTTGCTGAATTTTTTTGCGTTGTCTGATTCTGAATGTATAACTTGCCTATAGTATGCCGGTACCGTGATTTTATTTTCCAGCGAGTACTGTGTTCCCATTTCCTTTCACTCGCATGAAACCAGCCGCGTCACCGCAGGAAACTCTACTGTGATTGGACGTTTATGCGCCTTGTGGAATGTGGGACTTGTCGTTTCTGAACTATTAACAGCGGAGCTGTTTGTAATCTTCACTCGCACACTGTCTGCGAGTAAATGATTTTTCCGGTTCGCACACACATATTATTAGGGGCAAATACGAGTGAAATGCTCGCACTGTAGAGCATATAATTATATATATATAATTAGTAAACTGTCTGGGGCTTTTCTTGCCCCCCTTAACTGATTTTCGAGGGCATTTGGTAAATTTTCGAGGGCATTTTGCCCCAAGTCCCCCTTAATTTCGAATCCTGGTACAAGCTGCAGAATGGTATCAAGGTACTACATTGTATTGTATATTCAATGTGTTTTCTTTTGTAATTATTATTTTTAAACATATCTTTCTCTCCATTGCAGGGAGCCAGTGTAAGCCCCCATGAGAAAGGTGAGGAGGCGGGGATGCAAGACGGGTGACAGCGGACTGGACATGGGCAGGGGCAGAGGGAGGGGCAGGGGAAGGGGCAGGGGTTCATCTAGCCAGCTGCGGCCCCCCTCGCCCTACAGACTCCAGCTGTCGCCATCCAGAGAGACCCTGACCTACGCCCAGGCCCAGAAGATAGTGGAGGTGGACCTCGACGGCAGGCTCCACAGGATCAACATCACGGATCCCCTGCCGGTCATCACGGAGGACGAGATGATGGCTCAGGACATCGCGGAATGCAACAGCAACAAGGAGAACAGTGAGCAGACCCAGGGCAGGTCCAGACCCGGCAGGAAACCTCCAAATGTCAAAGCCAGGAGAAACGGCAAGAATGCGTCTCATCAGAGCCACCGACCAGGCAGCCAGCAACAAGGTCACACCCACTCCTCCCAGCACCCCTCCCACCAGAGCCCTCTGCCCGAGCCCACGTTTCGCCTGCTGGGCTCCGTCTGCCCTTCGGACGCACCTCCTCTCCCGGCGGCCTACTACCGCTACATCGAGAAGTCGGGGGAGGAGCAGGACCGCGAGGCCGAGTACGACATGGACGAGGAGGACCTGGCCTGGCTGGAGATGGTCAACCAGAAGAGGGTGTCGGATGGCAACGCCTCCGTGTCCCCGGAGTCCTTCGAGCTGCTGATCGACCGGCTGGAGAGGGAGTCCGTGCTGGAGTCGCGGAGCCAGGCCCTGTCCCAGAGCGCCATCGACGAGGACGCCTTCTGCTGCGTCTGCCTGGATGACGAGTGTCTCAACAGCAACGTCATCCTCTTCTGCGACATCTGCAACCTGGCCGTCCACCAGGAGTGCTACGGCGTCCCCTACATCCCCGAGGGCCAGTGGCTGTGCCGCTGCTGCCTGCAGTCGCCCTCTCGCCCCGTAGACTGCGTGCTCTGTCCCAACCGCGGAGGTGCCTTCAAACAGACAAGCGATGGCCGCTGGGCTCACGTGGTCTGCGCCATATGGATCCCAGAGGTGTGCTTCGCCAACACTGTGTTCCTGGAGCCCGTGGAGGGGGTGAAGAACATCCCGCCTGCCCGCTGGAAGCTCACCTGCTACCTGTGCAAGCAGAAGGGCAGGGGGGCGTCCATCCAGTGCCACAAAGCCAACTGCTACAGGGCCTTTCACGTCACCTGCGCCCAGAAGGCCGGCTTGTTCATGAAGATCGACCCGGTCCGGGAGACGGGCGTCAATGGGACCACCTTCTCCGTGAAGAAGACGGCCTTCTGCGAGCACCACTCTCCCGTCGGGGCCCGGCGGGACGGGTCGGGGGATGAGGCGGTGGAAGGGAGGCTGGTGGGGGGCAGGGGCACCCGAGGCCAGAGGTCGTACACTCAGAGCCCCCCCGCGCCGAAGAACAAGAAGAATGGCAAGGGGCAGAAGAAGAAGAGCAAGAAAGGGGGCGGGCCGAGGCGTCGTGCTGCTGCTCCTGTGCTGCTGGTGCCTCAGATCCCCTCTCACAGGTCTGTCAATCACACTTTAGACAGTTACACATCTCTCAATGCATTGTGCTAATTCTTGATGACCATTTCTCCACAATTCTTTACTTTACTTTAAACCACTTCTCCACAATTCTTTACTTTACTTTAAACCACATCTGTTGATACTGTTTTGTTTTGGAAACTCTTTTGGTTGCCCCTAAGGGCCCGGGTCCACCTATCTAATTTTTATGGCCGCAAGCGTCTTTTTTCAATTGATCCCAATGGGGAGGGAGCGTATGCGGCCGCTGGCTGCCGCCTATAGGAAATGCGCTGCAGTCGGCTTCTTTTTTCAGCGCCTTTCAGTTTTTTTGTGCGGTTGCACCCAGCGTTTAAAGTTGAACACTTCTGAACTTTTCAGAGCGATGTGCTGAGCATCTTTTCAGACAACCAATCACAGCCAGTCATATCTACCACTCTGTTTGTAACCTGACACCAGAGCTGCCTGCCTGTCTACCCACAAGAGACAGGAGCAGTATGAGGGCACGAATACACTAATAACTACACGAATACACTAATAAAAAGCGAATAAAAAGCAAAGGGCGAACTGTGGTGTCAGGCAATAACTATATATATAATTAATATACAATAAAGTATATTAAAATATACTATATGTACAAAACCGCGGCAGTAAAATACGATAAAAGTTATTACAAGATGGCTGTCATGTAGTTGTCGCTAGAGTTCTTTCTCTCTCGTCATCAGGTAGGTTGGTGACTGACAGCTCGTTGCCATAGCTACAAAAGGCTCGCGCTGCGTTTTTCTTTCTCTCTCACCGCAAGCGTGCCTCCACCCCAGCACTACCGGCGCACTGCCAGCGTTTTTCAGCTGGAAATGTGAGCTAGGTGGACGCATGCCCTAACGATAGCTTAAATGTCACACCTTGGTGAGCACCAAAAGCCTCCACCCCTCTATTCTTATTAAGCTCAGTGTCCCCTGCTCTCCCTCATTGTCTCCCAGCTGGCCACGATGAGAGAGACAAACGTCTTTCTCTGGTCTAGCCGTACTGTATTGTACCCATTCTGCAATCTGTTAAATAAAGTTTTCATTCATTCATTCATTCATTCATTCATTCATTCATTCATTCATTCATTCATTCATTCATTCATTCATTCACTCCTCTTAGCCCAAGCTCATTTCATCTATATGTACTTTGTATATATGTTTTCACTATTAAACCTAATATTGATCATGAAGATCCATCTAAGGCATAATCGACGAGTTGGGTTCCACCACAATACTCTCAATTCAGCAATAGTTATTTGCGTCCTAACCATCTGCGTTACCACGTGGTGATTTATGATTAAAAATACAAATCAAATACAATTTATTTGTAACGCCCGACAACACACGTTTAGGGCTGTACCGAATGTAATTTTTGTACATTCGAAGCTTCTATTGAAGTATTCGAACGAAGCTTTGAATGTCTGTAATTTTTTTTTTTTTCATAAAATAAATATTTACTTTTTTTTCTTAACTAAATCCTCAATTTGAATAAAGTGATTAATCTGATTAAATGAGTTTTCTTTTATTAAATCAACTTTCTTTAATGAATATAACTCATCAGTTTCGTCAACATAAATAATCCAATAAGGGCACGGTTGATACGAAAGTGATGGTGACGTCTTATAGTATAATATCAGTGTAGCCTAAACTTGATCTGCAACTGTGAAGCAAAACCCCATTGGTTTAAACAGATTGAATAGACACAAAATTATTATATATATTGTTTTATTCGAATGTTGATTTAGAATTCGAATGTCAACATTATGATCGAAGCTTCGAAGCATTCGGTACAGCCCTACACACGTTAATGTCCCCATGGGCCGCACACGTCTTCTTTAAACAAGTCAAGAAGAAACATCACAATAAATCAAGAACAAAACAAAAACACCATCAAGTCCAAAAAACATACCATACCGCACGCGACATACCGCACACGAAGGTAAGGAAAAACTCACTAAAACCTAGCAATAGGAAAAAATGCACCACAGGCAATGTGGAGGAGAGAAACCTTAGAAGGGCTGTTCAAGGGGGGATCTCCCTTAGATGTCAGTGATAGTAGTGTTGCAATAAAACAGGCGAAACAGTTGGTAAGCATGCACTCATATGTGTAAGTAATGAAACACAGATAAGTGCATGCAATAGCAACTGAACATTTTGAAAAATAAAAAATAGAGCTGATGGCGGATCTATTTGAGGCAAGGGGGCGGCGCAGAGAGGGTTTCATCCTCCCGGTCATCATCACAGGACGTCCAACACTCCGGTCATCACTACGAGACAGCCGGAGACAGGGAGACAGGCGTTAGACAGTTCGTAATTGTGATGGGCGGACATTACAAGTGGTAAGCTATGTGAATAGAATAGATATATTCTACACGACGAGGTAAATAGAATCCAAGTGGCGAATGTTAACGCCGCCATTTTAGTTCTGGGAGATTTCAATAGCGCCAATCTGAGAAAGGTATTGCCTGACTTCTATCAGCATGTGACTTGCAACACCAGAGGCGGTAACATCCTAGATCACTGTTACACGCAATTTAAAGGTGGCTACAAGGCTCATTCTGATAGTGGCTTTGGTAAGTCAGATCACGCATCCATTTTTCTTTCACCAAAGTACAGACAGAGAATTAAAAGTACTCCCGTAGTCTCGCGAGAGGTGCAGAAATGGGATGTGACGTCAGAGGAGACGATCCGGTCAGTGTTTCACCACACAGACTGGATTGTGTTCCGCGACACAGATAACATTAATGCCTACACGGAGACAGTGCTGGACTATGTTTGTACTAGGGTGAAAGAAACAATCCCCACTACCAAAATGAAAGTTTACCCAAATCAAAAACCCTGGGTAGACAAATCCGTCCGTGAAGCTCTGAGAGAGCGCACCAAAGCATACAACGACGGCCTAGAGGCAGGCAACATGAATGACCACAAGGTGGCGCGATACAACGTAAGGAGGACAGTGTCAGAGGCCAAACGACGCTACAGGGATAAAATTGAACTCCAGTTTGAACAAGCTGACACTAGAGCTATGTGGCAGGGGCTCAAAACGATGACAGACTACAAAGGCGCCTCCCTCAAACTGAACAGTGACATCTCCTTAGCAAATGACCTCAATACCTTCTATGCGAGGTTTGATGCTGGTAATAACAACACCAGCTCACAAGCCTCGGCAATGGGGGGGGGGGGGGTCGGCTGCTGATGGAGGCGCAGTGTTCAGGGTAACAGAGCATGAGGTGAGGCGGACCTTTAAAAAAGTGAATATCAGGAAGGCAGCAGGTCCAGACGGCATCCCCGGCCGCGTCCTAAAAGTCTGTGCCGACCAACTGGCCCCAGTATTCACTGACATATTTAACCTGTCCTTAGAACAGGCTGTCATCCCCACCTGCCTGAAGAAGTCCACTATTATCCCTGTACCCAAAAAATCCAAGCCTGCTTGCCTCAACGACTACCGCCCTGTAGCTCTCACCTCCATAGCCATGAAGTGCTTCGAGAAGCTAGTAAAGGGCTACATCTGCTCCTCCCTCCCCATCAACATGGACCCCCTGCAATTTGCATACCGCCCCAACAGGTCCACGGAGGACGCCATATCCCATGTGCTGCACACAGCAGCATCACACCTGGACAAGAGGCAGGGGAACTATGTGAGAATGCTATTCATCGACTACAGCTCGGCATTCAATACCATAGTCCCCTCCATACTCATAGCCAAGCTCAGGGACCTGGGCTTGGGCTATGACCTCTGCCAGTGGGTCTTGGACTTCCTGACTGGCAGACCCCAGGTGGTGAGAGCAGGCAACTGCACCTCCTCATCCATCACCCTCAACATAGGGGCCCCCCAGGGCTGTGTTCTGAGTCCCCTCCTCTACTCCCTGTACACACACGACTGTGTGGCTCAGCGGAGTAGCAATACAATCGTCAAATTTGCTGACGACACAGTGGTGGTGGGCCTGATCTCTGCCAACGACGAGAGGGCCTACCTGGAAGAGGTCAAGGTCCTGGCGGGATGGTGCCAGGAAAACAGCCTCTCCCTGAACGTCAGCAAAACAAAGGAGATGATTGTGGACTTCAGGAGGTCGGGGGTCAAGGACTACAGCCCCCTCAGCATCGACGGGGCACCGGTTGAGAGAGTCAACAGCTTTAAGTACCTCGGAGCCTACATATCCGAGGACTTGACATGGACCACACACATTAACAGTGTTGTGAAGAAGGCACGACAACGCCTCTACTTCCTCAGGCGCCTAAGGAAGTTCCAAGTCAGCCAGAAGATCCTTAAGAACTTCTACTCATGTACAATAGAGAGCATCTTGACCGGCAACATCACCTCCTGGTTTGGGAATAGCACTGCACAAGACCAAAGCAGACTACAAAGAGTGACACGTTCAGCCGAACGCACAATTGGAGGGGGGCTCCCCACCCTCCAGAACATTTACTACAAGCGTTGCAAGGGCAAGGCTAAGAGAATCATTAAAGACTCCAGTCACCCGAACAACTGCCTCTTTGAACTGCTGCGGTCAGGCAAGCGATACAGGAGTCTCAAGGCGAGCACAGAAAGACTCAGAAGAAGCTTCTATCCCCAGGCCATCAGGCTGCTAAACGAACAATGAATGAACACTACACAACAACAACCACCAAACGCACATAGCACACACATCCACACGCACACACTCACTTTAAACAAACACACTGTAGCACCCACTCCACACACTTATAGCACACACCCACTTTAAACAAACACACTGTAGCACCCACTCCCCACACTTTATATTTATGGATGAAGGATTGCACTACAACTCGTACACCTTACTGTAAATTGTACCTAAAATTGTACCTCATCCCATTTCTGCTTTGCACTAGATAGTACTGTACATTAGTACACTGCATAGTATTGTGTATTGTATATTATATGGTAACTCAGAACATTGTACATATGTCTATACCGAACACTGTGACCTCATTTTCTTCTTCTAAATTCATGCTATATTATGTTATTATGTTATTTGATACTATCTTGTCTAGCACAGTCTCTGGAGCGTAACAGTAAGAAGCATTTTGTATGAAAGTATTCTGTACTTCTGTATGACAACTATTAAAGAACTTGAACTTGAACTTGATATATGTAGTAAGCATATTATGTGAATAGAATAGAAGTACTTAACCCAGCAATGAACTCTAAACCACGTTGACAGACCACAGACAGAAGACGGTAAGAAGCTGATCCATGGCCTCTGTGGTGCACGTAGAAAAGTCACTGCAATCTTGGCCAAGACTCCGAGACATCCACCACCTTGGTCAACACTATGAGACAACCACTCAGAGAGATGGGGGGGGGGGGTTAGATAGTGTTCCCATGTTTGTAGTGGGCGGAGATGGAGCAATAAATACTAGAGCTGTCAGTTTATCGTGTTAATTAGATTAATTAATTACACAGCAAATGATCGCGTTATGAAATTAACTCAAAATTAATTACAAAAAAAAAATATTTTTTTTATATAATATTTTTTTTATATATATATTTTTTTTAATATTTTTTTTGTATCTCATTCATTCCATGAGAATGTAGAATACACATTTACAGACTTTTTTTTAATATGGTCCATTTGCATGTTCTTGGTATCTGATTCTAGGGACATCTATGAATCTCAGGGAATGTGTGTCAGAAATACTGTGGGCTAGATCCACAAAGAATGGATTGCACGGTGCAAGTTGCACCCTTACTTACAATTCATGATGAATTGAAAATGGGGGACCCTGATGTAAACAAGACGAAAGTCTTTCTCTGGTCTGCATGCCCTTAACAATTGTGTGTATTGAGCCGTACTGTATTGTACCCATTCTGCAATCTGTTAATAACATTTTCATTCAATCAATCAATCTGCGCTGTGATTGATTGAATGAAAATCTTATTTTGAGTCAATTGTAATGAACCAAATGAGAATATCAATACATCTTTTTTTTATCTTTGACTGTGAATAACACCATGCTCAAATTGACCAGACCTGAAAAATCGAAGCAAATTAATAGATGGAAGATGATTAAACAGAAGGTTTTGTAGATACAGTACTGAATTCTGCCATCTGGACATGGCGATTAAAATGTGATTAATTAGATTAATTAATTACAAATCCTGTAATTAATTAGATAAATTTTTTTAATCGCCTGACAGTCCAATCCAATCCAACTTTATTTATAAAGCGCTTTAACAGCCACAGGGGCACAAAGTGCTGTACAGGGGGAACATATTAAAAACTATTAGCAGCACTAAAAATAGAAGAAAAAAAACAAGAGTACCAAAACAGAGATAAAAAACATTAGGTAAATATAGGCAGCAATACAAGTTTAAATAGATCAGAGTACTTAAAAAAAAAAAAAATTTTAAAGCAAGGGAAACAGTAACAAAACGATACAACAACAACACAGTAAGACAATAAGATCATAAAATCAACAAGCTACATGGTGTCGAAAGCCAGAGAGAAGAGGTGGGTCTTAAGGAGGCCTTTAAAACGGGGCAGTGATGAGGCCTGCCTAATCTGCAGTGGCAGCTCATTCCACATTTTGGGGGCGGCAACGGAGAAAGCACGGTCCCCCCTGAGCTTACGCCTAGTTGTAGGCACTACTAGGAGCAGCTGGTCAGCTGACCTGAGAGAGCGAGAAGGTGTATAGACCTGCAACAGCTCAGAGAGGTAGGGTGGAGCAAGGTCATGAAGGGCTTTAAAAGCAAATAAAAGAATTTTAAAATGAATCCTAAAGTGCACTGGGAGCCAGTGGAGTGAAAATAAAATCGGTGAGATGTGGTCGTATTTACGAGTGCCAGTTAAAAGACGGGCAGCGGCGTTCTGCACCATCTGAAGGCGAGCCACTGAGGATCCACTCACCCCTATATAAAGTGCATTGCAGTAATCCAGCCTGGTAGTCACAAATGCATGGATTACTGCTTCAAAATGCTGGGCGTGCAGGATGGGCTTAATTTTGGCCAGCTGCCTCAACTGGAAAAAACTTGTTTTAACCACGGCCTTGATCTGGCTGTCAAATTTAAGGTCTGGGTCGATCTTTACACCTAGGTTCTTTACTATTGGTTTGACATGTTGTGCCAGCGAACCCAGATCTAGCAGTGAGGTCACAGCGGGGCCACCAAAAACCATGACCTCCGTCTTTTTGTCATTAAAATTTAAAAAATTCAATGCCATCCAGGATTTAATGTCATCGAGGCATTTGGTCAGCGGGTCTATGGAAAAAGAGCCAGACTTTTTTAGTGGCATATAGATCTGGCTGTCATCAGCGTAGCAGTGAAAAGGAATGCCGTGCTTTCTGAGGATGGAACCAAGGGGCAATAAATAAATAGAGAACAGGACGGCGCCAAGTATCGAGCCCTGGGGTACACCGTACAATAGGGGGGCAGTAGAGGACACAGAGTCCTCGAGCTTGACACAAAAGGATCTATCTGCCAGGTAAGACATGAACCATTCAAGGGCTATGCCTCTGATGACAGCACTAATAAATACATGTAGTGAGCATATACATACATGGTGACAGTAGAATCAAAGTATATAAGAAAATTGTGAAATTGAGTAATAGACAGAACTACTGCAAGCGTATGTATACAGGATGAGATACAAGACAATAGCTCAGGGCCGTATGCCCCGGGGGGCAGGAGAAACCACTCAGAATTGGTCAGGGCAGAGCAGGTAAGGTTCAGCACTGCAGGCCAGGCAGAAGGCGGTATGAAGCTGTTCCATGGGACCGGTTGAGACAGAGACGAGGTTAAGCTGCAACGTCCCTCATATGGGACGTTTTGCCGGTATTTGAGGCTTGTGCAAAGTACACGGTATTGCGCAAAATACCACTCCCCACTCAGGCTGCAGTAGTTCCGTCAATCTAGATCCGATCTCGAAAATTATTGTGGATCGTTGTAACCAATGAGTGTGGCTTTCCAATGATACCCCACATGGGGATCTAAATAATAAAAAAAAAAAAAAAAAACATGAAGAAACACGAAAACAGGAAGAGCAAAAAAGCAGAATGAATTGAAGTCTATGAAAAAACTGAGTTTCTTTGTACACAGTTTACCAAAATCACTCCTAATCACTCATTTCTGAATGGATCTTTATGAAATTTGGATATGTACTACATGGCTTCAGGCTTGCTGCCGCGATTACCGCATTACCGCGGTATCGCTGTTACATCACGTCCACCGCAAGTGTAGGCTGAATACCGCGTCACCGCTGTTTTTTTATAATAATAAATAAAGTACCCTCCTGTCGTTGGGCTTGCGGCTCTGCAGATATACCCTACTCCTCTGTCGAGGTTCCAAGCGACCCTATTGGGTACCAGAAAAGTCACGTGAAACATTGCAGACCACTGATTGGTCAGAAGAGAGACGCGTCACACTTTGGAGCATCTTGCAGTGCTTTTACTTCCTGAATCTCAGCCATTGATCAGCTCCCCCCGTCACAACACGGCTAGTAGTACGTTAGCTAGATAGTACGTTAGCTCCCACCGGAGACCGGAGTCGATTACCGTCGCTCCTCAGGGAACGAGGCATAATGATTTTACTGCAACGAAATGTTATAATAAAAGCCCTTCGTTCTATACACTTGTCTGATTGAAAACTTTATTAACAGACCGCAGAATGGGTACAACTCGGCACGCTCTGAGCAAAGAAAGGAACTGAGATATGAATTGAGTAACGCTTGCCTTGCTATGGTCCGGTAAATAAGAACGTGTAACTATATAACGTCAATGCCACAAAACGAATGCCTTTGTAATCATAAGTAGTAACGTTATAATAATAATAATAAGAAGAAAGGGTCGGGGGGTAACCGGCGGGCGCGCCGCTACCACACCTGCCCGCGACACAGAGGGGAGACTTCGAATCCGTGTTTCACTTTTAATAACGAATGCGTGCATGCCGAATCCCAAACAATATTCATGCTGCAAAGTCATCCTCTAAAGATAGACATTTAGAGTAGAGGCAGGCTATATGCTATAAAGAGTAGACTACAAAAAAAATGCATTCAAACTTTTTTTTTTTTTTTTTTTTTTTTGTGTGTGTGTGTGTGTGCGGTAATAACCGCGGCGGTAGGAAATATTTTGCAAATTTGTGCGGTAAGGAAAACATCAATACCGCGGCAGCTCTATATGGCTCAATTTCTAGTCCTCAAGTTCAAGTAAAAAAAATTGCCACTTTTCTGCCTGCTTGTTAAGAGGTTAAAAAGGTTCTCCCATGTCTCTTTATCTCTCTTTTTGAGGAAGTGACAGGGAAACCGCTTTCGCATTATTTCCACTCGCTCCGAGCGAATTGTTGATTGTGGGCGGTGGCTACAACCACAGAAGGAGCTGAGGTATGCAGATCAGAATCCTTACACGTCACAGGTACGCAAAATTCAGAATGGCTTAGTTCACTGAGGGAGGACCTTGTCTCATCTGAACTGGAGGAATGCGCACAATTTTTTATTTGAGACATAGACAGTGTTGGTACAACCCCACATTGCTAAACACTGGAAAAGGCAATTTATAAGATAGTTCCCCTTTAACTAAACTAGACAGATTAATCTAAGGGTCAGTCCCCGACCAGGTGAGATCAGGGTAGGTTGAAGGAGAGAGAGAAAAGATTGGTCTTAAGCAGGGATTTAAAAGCTTCGACAGAGCAGGCGTCCCTGACGATGGCAGGTAATTTGTTCCACAGGTAGGGAGCGCGGTAGACAAAGGCTCTGTGGCCGGCGGATTTCTTTTTATCCCTAGGAATCGATAGAATCCCCGCATTTTGTGAGTGCAGAGCACGAGCGGGCGAGTATTGAGAGATGAGATCGGATAGATAGAGCGGTGCAAGCCCATTTAAAATGTTTGTAGGTGAGGAGTAGCACTTTAAAGTCAGATCTGGCTTGAATAGGAAGCCAGTGTAAGGCAGACAAAATTGGTGTGAAGACCATTTGAATCCACTGACCGCTGAATCTAACACTGTCTCCTCCTCATAGGCTGAACAAGATCTGCACGGGGGTCGGAGTCCAGCGGAAGAATCAGTTCATGCAAAGACTTCACAACTACTGGCTCCTGAAGCGACAGTCCCGGAACGGCATGCCTCTCATACGGCGACTCCACTCGCACACGCAGGCGCACAAGACCACCGAGCAGGTGAGCGGGGGGATGTGGAGGAAGGAATGGGATCTCACATTTTTATTGGGTTTCTTTCTTTTTTTGGATAGAATCGTTGAGATGAGGAGCTATCGGCCCATGTGTTTGCAGACGCAAACTCCATTCAAGTCACTTGTGGAGTGTGAATGTGATACATTACCCGAAAGTACTCAACCTCTGCAGTCTTTTAGCTATGAATCAGGGCCGGGGTGATGTGGTCAAAATAAGATATTAAAAAAGTAGAATGTGATTGATTTTGTATCTACTGTATCTGATGTCTCTCTTTTTTTATTAATTAATTATTTTGTGATAATCGTCTCTATGCTTTTTCAGTTAAAAGGGTATATTTATTTTAATCAATTTTTTATTCCAAAATCTTCATAATACTGCTCCAAGGAACAATCTTTTGATTAATGAAGAAAAAAAATATGTATTGATTTAAAACCTTATTAACAGATTGCAGAATGGGTACAATACAGTACGGCTCAATACACACAATTGTTAAGGGGATGCAGACCAGAGAAAGACTTTCGTCTTGTTTACATCAGGGTCCCCCAGTATAATTCTATTACGATTAGTATATATCATTGATGATGGTCTAGTAAAAACCCATACATTTGCTTGGATCCATGATTGTATACCTTAATATTCGGTATACCTCCCAGTCCTACTATGAATGTACATGACCCTTCAACTTAACATCTTTTAATAATAATAATTAATAATAATTTCTTACATTTATATAGCGCCTTTCAGGAAACCGAAGGCGCTTAACAGAGGGGGCAAACTAAGGGGAAGGAAAAAAAGATGAAGTCAGGCAGAGTCATTGATAAAGGTGAACAGGTGAGATTTGAGTTGAGATTTGAAAGAGTCCAGGGCCCTCATTCATCAACGTGGACGTAGAACTTGACCTACTTCCACACGTAAGCACGGAATGTAGAACTAGCGTACGCACAGGGAAGTCGGCATTCATCACACGTGCGTACGCAGGCTCTACGCACACCTGTCATGATGAATACCACTTTGTTCTACCGTCAATGCTCGTGCATGATTATCCATATATGGTCATGAAAGTGAGGAAACACCCCCCATGGGATGTGAAATAATGGACCGACCCGAGCGGAACCCTGAGAAACTCCACGGAGAATTCACTGCTGTCGAACCAAGAAGACACTATCGCGTATTATGGGATAAATAAAAGGCGGATTTGTAAACGGTGATGTCAGATATCAACGGCTCCCTAAGACCATTGCTGCAATTCTGCCTGGACAGCTCAAAATACTAATAAAGACTGTTCGTTGACCACTGTTTGGCGTTGGTTGTGTGTCATTATAACCGTGCTGTAATATGAATGCCTTTATTAGTTGTGTTCGATTGGCTATATGATTTTTAGAGGCATCTATTTTGTTGTCGGCTAATAAAGACCGCGCTGGAATATGACTGCCTTTTCCCGTGTTGTTTGATTATGCAGGGATTAAAGTTCTCCTCAATTTTATTCCAAATCGCGATGGATCTCCCGTCAATTTTCTACCTGCTGCATATGATTTCTAGAGGCATACTACAATCTATTTTGATGTCAGTATTGGGTAGCCTATATAAACAATAATAGAGTCGAGAGCATATACAAGAACAATGAATCTCACTGCATGTATGATGTAGCCTGTCTTTCAATACATGAACTTGAATTCCATCATGTTTGTGTGCGGGACTCACAAGGCTGTTGTCACAATGGGTGGTACCGGTACAGTAATAATTACAGTCCACACAATATCACGATCCATGCCATAGCCTATGTTCTATTAGGACATGATCTGTGACGACAAATGTTTTAGAATGTTTGAAGATATCATACTCTGACAGCATGCCTATGATCAACAAAAACGCGAACTTGAATCCCATCATATACATAGTCTGTCCACTATAGTGTCATTGCAATGTGTTTTCTATTCTTTCTTATACAGTAAAAAGGGTGAAGAACACTATATTCATATGACTTGTATTCTGCTTACAGCTTCGAAATTCCACTTGTTTCGTTTAACGTAAAGCCTTTTAAATATAATCAAAACGTTCCCGTGTTTCTGCGGTCTGTGCGCAAAATAATAACGAGTTGAGCTTTATGATGAATTGAAAATGGGGGACCCTGATGTAAACAAGACGAAAGTTGGTCTGCATCCCCAATTAACAATTGTATGTACTGAGCTGTACTGTACTGTACCCATTCTGCAATCTGTTAATAAACTTTTCAATCAATCAATCAATCAAGCTACGCGGAGCGCAGTCAGTCAGTAGCCTACACCCCGTATATTCCGATAACGCTATATAAACCATGCTGCATTCATTCTGAGAGAAAGATCTATTATTCCAAATGCTATTTATAGGGTTTTGACCATAATTACACTACTGTTGCTATTTTACAATGAACTATAATGAACTACGGTTCGTACAGAACATGCCAGTGTTATTATGCACAGAAGCTCATTTCCTTGTTGTAATAATATATTCTACCACTGGGCGTCAGGTACGCCAGGTCCGACCTGTGTGTAGATGTAAGCACGGAGTCAAGTTCAAATCGAAATTGATGAATCCCACTCTTTGCTTAGAAATGATCGTACGCACAGGGTAAGCACAGATCTGTGCGTAGAAGACGTTGATGAATGAGGGCCCAGGGATCTAGCGTTGCCGACAGTGCGCAGGTTGGTGGTGGGGAGGGAGAGGAGACCAGAGTCAGAGGACCGCAGTCTCTGGGGTGGGATGTAGGAGGTCAGCTAGATACCGGGGGGCAAGGAAGTGAAGGGATTTGTAGGTGATGAGGAGATTATTTGTTAAATTTCTTTTATGAAAACAGCCATTACGAATCTTTCACTGAAGGACTCAATGAAAACTCAGATTGACAAGTCAGCGTCTAATACCTGCGCTCCTCTCGTGTTTAGAAGGAGCCCGACGAGAAGCTGTGTGCTGCGAGAGACGAGCTGCGCTACTGGCAGAAGCTGAGGCAGGACCTGGAGAGAGCCAGACTCCTGGTGGAACTCATCCGCAAGAGAGAGAGGCTAAAGAGAGACCAGGTGCTGTGTTACGAAGCTATGGTTTAGTCTACTCTTAGCGATTCACCTATCTCGAGCCCTGCCCTCTTTTTCTCGATCTTCCAATCACAACTGTTGCTACCCTTGAGAGCGGGGCTTGTGATTGGTCAATTTGCTTCACAGACGGTATTTTCTTGTTAATCTGCAACCTTGGATTTTCCTCACTACTTCTGATCCACAATAGAAGTTAGGAGGGTTGCCCCTGGCGACAGAAATTCTCAGTTGACTAACACTCATAGGATTTAGTCAACTAACCGATTAGTCAATTTAATAGATAAATCTATAAAATGGTGTTTCTCCACATAATTGTCCCTCTGAAAATTAATACAGTAATGCTGCACAAGGATCTGTTTGATTTAAATGCAGATTTATTTTGCACATAATCTCACACACACATCCAAAAACTCAAAACCGTTTTGCACACATTAATTTAGTTTGACAGTTATCAAGAGCAAATATGACCACCGGTGAATTCTTGTGGTAATTACAGCTCCATGAAATGATGTAGATGAAAAATAGCAATACCTTGTCTGCTACCTTATCATTTCACTGAGCTGTAATTAACACAACACAAGAATTCAATGTCCCCGATGACATCACTGGTGGACATATTCAAACTGATTTACTCTCAATAACAAATGTGTGCAAAACTGTTTAGAGTTTTTGGATGTGTGTGAGATTATGTGCAAAATAAATCGGCGTTGTTCTTTGGTGAAGTAAAGATATTAGTTGTATTTGTGTTCATGTTGTCTGTTATGGTGCAGATGAAGATGTTAGTTGTATTCATGTTGTCTGTTGTGGTGCAGATGAAGATATTAGTTGTATTTGTATTCATGTTGTCTGTTATGGTGCAGATGAAGATGTTGGTTGTATTTGTATTCATGTTGTCTGTTATGGTGCAGATGAAGATGTTGGTTGTATTTGTATTCATGTTGTCTGTTCTGGTGCAGATGAAGATGTTTGTTGTATTTGTGTTCATGTTGTCTGTTATGGTGCAGATGAAGATATGAGTTGTATTTGTATTCATGTTGTCTGTTGTGGTGCAGATGAAGATGTTAGTTGTATTCATGTTGTCTGTTGTGGTGCAGATGAAGATGTTAGTTGTATTCATGTTGTCTGTTGTGGTGCAGATGAAGATATGAGTTGTATTCATGTTGTCTGTTGTGGTGCAGATGAAGATATGAGTTGTATTCATGTTGTCTGTTGTGGTGCAGATGAAGATTCAGCAGGCTGCCCTGGAGCTGAAGCTGACCCCGGCTCTGATGTTGCTGCGCTCCACCCTGGAGCAGCTGCAGGAGAAGGACACTGCCAAGATCTTCTCTCAGCCCGTCAATCTAACAGAGGTTGGTGTGGAGAAAAATATATATATAATAAAAGTAATGTCAACCAAATACACAGGAATGAGCATTAAATTATTATAATTTCTTTTTACTATGACCTGGCAGATTAAGAGAATAACTTAACACTTGGTATTATGGCGGTCAGGTGGCGTAGCGGAGATTGTGCTCGTCACCAATGCAAGAGGCTGCGGTCTCGACTCCCGGAGAGTCAGCATTGCCTTGGCTCGGGCTGATCGCTATACTAACTCGTTTGGCTGAGTTAGGGGGAGGGAAGCCGTGGGTGGGTCCTGGGCGTTGTGGACAGCGACCCCTACAGTTCAGTCGGGGCGCCTGCTCAGCAAGGGTAGGATCTGGAGAGAGGTAGTGCGACCTTCCACACGTTACACTCTCCCGGTGAGAATCTGCGCGGCCAGGCTAGCTGCCGGCTGGCTGCACATGCGTCGGAGGAAAGCATGTGACAGTCTCCGGCCTCCCGGACCAACAGTAGGGGAAAGTGCGCAACAACCAGGAAGGGGGTTGGGAATTGGCATAACGACTAACAGTGGGATGGGAGAAAAATCGGAAAAAAGGAGGGGGGAAAAGATAATAAAAAAATAAAAAAAAACACTTGGTATTATCCGGGGGGCAGCAGTGGCTCAGGAGGTAGAGTGGTCGCCTAGTAGTCAGAAGGGTCCTGGTTTGATTCCCGCTCCTCCCGGGCAGCGTGTCGATGTGTCCTTGAGCAAGACACTTAACCCCTAATTGCTCCAGATGTGCAGGTTGGCACCTTGCATGGTCGCCTCCACCATCGGTGTGTGAGTAAATAGGTGAATGTGAGGAACAAATTGTAAAGCACTTTGGATAAAAGGGATATATAAATGCCCCATTTACCAATATACCCCAAGGTGAAATTGCATAGTTGCCGTCAACAGCACTCCACAGCAATTGTAGTAGAAATGTGTAAAAATCAAAAAAAGCTAAAAAAAGCTAAAAACACAAGATAAAAAAGAAAATTACAATAGAATAAAGTAAAAAAATTAAATTCTTGTTTCGCCAAGGTCCCGGATTACCTGGAGTTTGTTTCTCAGCCCATGGACCTCTCCACCATGCGCGCCAAACTGGAGGCGCACGCCTACTGCTCCGTGGCGGACCTGGAGCGCGACTTTGACCTCATGGTGGCCAACTGCCTGAAGTACAACTCCGAGGACACAGCGTTCCACCAGGCGGCACTGCAGCTGCGGGAGGTGGGCGGGGCCGTCCTGCGCCACGCCCACCGGCAGGCCCAGAGCACCGGGCTGGACCCCAGCACCGGCATGCACCTCCCCGAGGCTCCCAACAAGCACGGCTTCCAACAGAGCACCTGGGATGACGGTGAGAGACGTGAATCACCCATTCCCCCCAGCAATAACGCGTGTCCCTGTCCCTCATCTCCTCTCACTCCTGTGTGTGTGTAATGAAGAGGGGTATGCAGAAGAAAGTCACATTTCTAATTTAACACTTTGGTTGCCACTGGTTAACATGGTAAAATATGGTTGAATGCCAGCACCCACTTCAATGATAGCGTTGTGAACGCATAATCTATGTCTTAAATGATGACTGTGTCTAATCTGCCCGTCGCTTATCAATGACTTGTTTGCAGTCAACATTGTCGAAATGGATTGTTTTTTTAATCGGTTCATTTCCGTTTTATACCATTTTGAAAAGCCCTCGTTTTCTTGAAAGTTTCAGGAAAATATAAAGATTCCGTGATAAACGGCATTTACTGGAATATTCTGGAATACACAAAAAACGTTGACATTTTTCGGCCTATTTATGAATCGTTTTCAAATAAACGCTAGATTATCGATAGTATATGTGTACTTATGCACGCTAGAGAAGCCATCTATTCTCATTTCCTGATCAGCGCGCACACACACACACACATGGGGCAAACGCTGATTATAGGTGAAAACAGATCCGATTACCCCAAGACTGGTAAAATAGATTCCTTACCTCATATCAGATGTTCTCCCAAAAGATTATTCCAATTCCTGATTGCCATTCCAAATATCGATCGTGTTTATTGATTCAGCGCTGGGTACTGTAAATATGTATTCCACGTTGTTTTCCGGCTCTGCAATCACTTCGGTCTCTTCAAATGGCTTGCAGGATAAGTAAAATGAGGAAACTGGAACCCCCCCCCCCCCCCATCAGTCTAATCCAATGGGGTGCAGTTACACAGGGAGAGACGATAGGGGGCGGTATTTTCCCAATGGAGCTCAGAGTTTGGAGCACTAGCGTGAGGCTCGATTGATGAAATATGAATTCAAATCGCTAATAAAAAAAGAAAACGGCAAACAAACGCTATATAGCGTTGCTGGCATTCAACTGGCGGCATGAACTAATGACATAAAGCGTCCGTGGCACTCAAAGTGTTAAAGGGGAATGCCACCCATTTGAAGCTTGCAAATAGATTGTTATGAAACAAAAAGCAAAGGTTAATGTATGCTATATATTGTATGTGAACATGCACCACCACTCTCTCCTAAAGCTAGAAATCAGAGATTTCTATGGAGAGAACCCTCCCATCAGTGACGTGACTGGGATGTAAAAATTATCTGGGGCTGCTCCATAGACAATGGATTGGGCTCTGACTTTATGAATGTTTGTGTGAGCTCTTACACCCAAATGAGGTGTTAGTTCAGACCATGTAGCTATGCTAGGATATAACCCTCCCTTGGGTGTAAGATCTCACACGAACATTTTATGGCCTCATAAAGCCAAGTGCGAAGAAAGACGATGCCCCATGCAGCAGCCACAGATTTTATATTAGTTACATCACCGATTGGAGGGTTGTGATTTCTAGCTTTAGGAGAGAGTGGTGTGTGTTCAGAAAAACCGACTGCACTATCCTGGCGCAGAGGAAGGACATAATGTGACTTCTTATAAAATGGGTGGTATTCCTCTTTTTATAAACTGACAATAAAGTAATTATTCCTCTTTTCTCTTCTTCCTCTCTCGCCACTTGGCTTCGGGCTCTCTCTCTCCAGTCGACTCTGTGCTGGACCCGGAGAACCGGCTGCACTTGACCCGAGAGGAGCAGCTGAAGACCCTGCTGGAGAAGCTGGACGTGGTCACCTCCATGCGCACCAGCGGCGGGAGGACCAAGCGCATCAGGCTCCTGCGCCGGGAGATCAACCGCTTCAGGCAGACGACGAACCAGCAACAACAACACTCCCAGGCCATCAATGGGAACGACGAGGACGAGGAGGAGGAGGAGGAAGAGAAGGAGCAAGAAGAAGAAGAAGAAGAAGAAGAAGAGGAGAAAAATGGAAAGAAGGACAGTGAGGATAATGGACCTTTACCATCAGTGTCTCCCCTGGGGACAGGTGAGAGGATCTTCAAGCTGCATGATGGTAATTTATTGACATGTTGTATTGCTATGCACTTAACCTCTGAGTCTTAAGCCCTAGCCATATTTTCAGAAAATTCGCCTAAAAGTAGATACCCAAATAAATGGAAGATTGCTCCACTTCTTCTTGATATTATTTTTATTCAATGTTTTAACCGATACAAACAAAGCAGACAGGACAGACAAAATCAAGACATCACAACGACAAAAAAAAAACAAGATAACCAGTCACTCCTTTGTGTCTCTTACCAGTGTTGGACATAGACGTATCAAATCAGAGATTGAGAATATATCTATAATAGACAGTCTTTCTACATGGCTTTGTGTAAAGGACAGCTTCACAGGTGCCATTCAGTCCACATAGTCCAGTTATAGTCTTTGTACAAAATACCATCAGGCCATCAAGAGTCCCTTTAGTTGATGCCTTTAGACTTAGAGCAATGAGCTGAGGGAAGAAGCACCATGCAACAAACGCATAGCAAAAACAAACAAAAAACAGTGCTTTATACGTTCACATTGTTTTAGATATCTACAGTATGCATTTGATCTATTAGTCGTTTGTTAGTTTTAAGATAGATAGACAAGAAAAGGTTGCCAAATGTCTTTAAATTTGCTGGGTTGCCCTGCGTTCTCATAGCGTATTCTCTCCATGTGTAGCATATTAATTCTGTCAACCAGGTTTGGAAAAGTGGTACTATTTCTTTGTTCCACAGCATTAAAATGCATTTCTTTGCAATAGACCTGTCACTAAACCACGCCCCAAATAGAATTTGTCCAATCATATCACAGTGAAAATCCTCGCTGGCAGAAAACTCGGACATCACCAGAAAAGCCATTTGTAGGGCGCATCAAACCAAACGTCTGTGATCGAAACCACTGTGAAGAGTTCAGTTTATATGTTATTATCTAGCTAATATCTGATGGTGAAACGCTGTGCGTGGGGTACCTGTAATTCGGACACCAGGTACCCTGAAAGACTGGGTGGAGGAGTATATTTCATACCTTTTCCGAAGCCCAAAAGAAAACTCGGGAAATGCAAGCGGTGGATTCTGCTGTGTCGTCGACCACATACACAACTGAATGTGAAGACCATTACCAAGGACACTTATGTTTGCTCAAAGGTAAGGTCAATTCATAAAGACATAATATTTGACGGCATGTATTAGAAACGTAGACCAAACTATTAGTTTGCTAACGTTTGACTTTGACTGCCAACTAGCTAGCGTATATCCAGCCCAGCTAGATAACGTTAGCTGCCAACTTGTTAGCCAGCTAGCTAGCTACAGTGTTATCAACATCAAGGTTTGCTGTCTGACTTTTCGTCCTCGCTAGTTAGCTGGTGTTTTTAGCTAACTTTTGCTAACTGTCTTTTCACCCCAAAGCACTTCAGAGATGGGAAGCCAACTCTGGAAAATCCAGATCCCATCCGGGCTCTCGTGTCTGCTCCGAAAAGACACAGACCCTCACCCAAAAAAAGGTAACGTTACAGTCAGCCAGGTGCATAACAGTGAAAATGATGACCAACAAGGACAATTATAGTTATAGATTTAATGTAGTGACCACCATTGATAGTATAAAGAACTGGCTTAGACAACAGGTTGTCACTGCATCTAGGCAACAAGACAGAATCCATATTAATGGGTTCAAAAATAAGGCTAAGCAGGGAGGACAAACTTGTTATAACCACTGGAGGAACCTCTGGTGAACCTGGTGAACGATGAGTAATGTCTCTATGCACTTTGTTGATGAAAATAATTGTTTTTAATGCACCAATGAGCATGAATGATGCTTTTTTATTATAATAAAAAACTGAAACATGAATACTACTACATGCACTTTAGATTATGCACTAAGAATACTCGATGCACTTCAGATGCCATAGTGCCACTTGAAACCAGTAACAACAGGGACAACGATGTAAATAAGTCCTGGACTTTTTGTTTTATCCCTGATAAGGCAAATACAAATGTTGATCTGTCAAAGTTGTTATGTTTGTTGTCAATCAAATCCACTTTGAGCTGCATTTTATGTATGAAAGATGCTCCATAAATGAACTATTATTATTATCTGTCTATGCTTAGCTAATACTCAGCTTTTTGTGTTTCTTTTTCACAGAATGAGGTGTGCTGGAGATGTTACTGCCCTCACATAGACGACACAGGTCAACCCAAGACAGGACATGAGTGACAATGAAAGAGGTCTGATTTATGTTTTTGGACTAAAGTGAGCATCATGGAATGTGTGCAGCTTTACAATCATGTCATTGATGAACTGAATATCTCTGTGAACTCAAAAAGTACAAAGTCACAGAAGTTGAGTCCACTAAGTAGTAGTTGCCCTTGAATTTGGTAATAACAGTTGTGCCTCTCTGAGATGTGCATGTCTTCTCCGTCTTTACGCACATAGAACTCTTTTATGGCTGTGGCTGCCTCTGCTACCGTCATATCCCTTGCTGCAAAGGGACATTTCACCTCAAGCAAGCCTGTTTGACCTTTATCACATATTATTGGTCTTGGTACAGGAATGGTCTCGGTACAGGAAGAGGATACAGGCAGGGATGTTGCTGGGTTGGTCTGTGGGAGCTGCAACAGTGGGAGCTGCAGCGAGAGAAAAAATTAGAAACATCAAGGAGTAATTTGTCTCCTCTTATCCCTCTCTCCTCTCATTTCTTTCTCCCCTCATTCACCTCTCCCCCTCATCCCTCTCTCCTCATTCACCTCTCCCCATCATCCCTCTCCCTTTATCCATCACCCCTCTCTCTTTATCCATCACCCCTCTCTCCTCCCCTCTTACTCCTCTCTCTTCTCTAAGAAGGTCAGGGTGTGTAGGAGCCTCCAGATGAGGAGCGCCGGCCTGTGGAGCAGCCTCCCCCAATGGAAGGTGGACAAGAGGAGTGAGATGAAAGATTGAGAAATCAACGAGCACAAATCGAATCACTGACTAGTATAAATACTGTTCTGAGACATAATCAAGTACCAAATAGATTAACACCAGAGGTCTTGCAGCACAGCCGTGTACCAGCCTATTTCAAATATGCCACTGGATTAATTTATGATCAATTCAACAATCTATGTACTGTGTTTAGTATACCTAGCAGTGAAACAGCACAGCAAACTTCAGTCCCATTGACATATAGCAGAAGTGATTGGCAAATTAACACAATGCTCCTGCGTGTGCAGCTCTTGCTTGTTCTTATGAAACTGAGACAAAATCATGATTTAAAAGATTTGGCATTTAGATTTATGATTGATGAACGTAGTGTTGGTACTTTGTTCAACGCGTGGGTGGACTACATGTTCACAGTTCTAGGGGAACTACCCGCATGGCCTCATAGAGACATAATAATGGCACAAATGCCAGGAAAGTACAGAGAGGAATTTCCTACAACGATGGCAATATTAGACAGTACAGAGTTAAAAATTCAAACCCCAACTTCCAAAGCTACTCAACCTACAAGTCTGCAAACACATTGAAATCCCTCATAGCATGTGATCCACGAGGTTCTGTAATATTTTGTTCAACTCTTTTCACTGGATCTATGTCTTACAAAGAAATAGTTAGGCAGAGCAACTTTATTAAGCTAATGAAAAATCTGCTTAAACATGGCTATCTGCAGGAAGGGGATGGGCTTATGGTAGATAAAGGATTTTTTATTGAAAATGACCTACAAGAAATTGGACTTGAAATAAACATCCCACCCTTCGTCAGAGGAAAAAGGCAGATGCCCTCTACAGATGTCTGCCTAACAAAAAAAAGTGGCTGCACACAGGATACATGTTGAACGTGCTATATCAAAGATAAAGACATTTAAAATTGTGTCAGAGAGGATCCCTAACATAAGGTTGACAAACATCAACCAGATCTGGTATGTTGTGAGCATGCTGTCTAACTTCCAGCCAAGAATACCATTACCTGATAGCTCAAGCCACAACCAATGGGGTAGTCCTTTCCACCTACTGCTACCTATAGGGGTCTGGTTAACGATGTAGCTTATAGGTGTGCCTCTCATTCCTCGGTGTCTTATATATTTCCTCACTGATTCCTGACTCTTTCCTAAAGGCAGAAAGATACATGTTACGGTTAACTGTGTTATGCATAGTATTAACTATTCACTGTAGAAATGTATCTGATGTTGTGCCTAGGCTATTATTCTTTCACATCAAACTGCATGACGGTGCAAAAATCTTTTTTCAATAAACTGTGAATGAGCACCATTTTGCTATTACAAAATGTATCTGTGTTTTTATTGTGCTTTGAAACTACCTGTTAGGAGTGTAGGTGGGGATCACTTTTGCCACCACTGCAGAGGTTATAGGCTGGCCTGCTACCTTCTTCCCTCTGGGTTTATGCCACTGCTGTGGCCGACTTGTACAGGAGGCAGTGTCTTCATTTTATGCACGAGAAATGTCTAAACTGTACATGAGCCCAATGATGTGTGCACAGTACCCTGGTGCCCTATGGTTTCAACAGAAATGAGAAGGGGAGAAAAGAAATAGGCTACTGTTTGAGAACACTGCTCGTACTAGCTGCTACTTGAATATAGCTCCCCTCTACTAAAATGTATCAGCAATAGTAGTAATCATGGATTATCGTCATAGTTCTTGTAATCTTCAATCAAGTCAACTGTAAGTAATGCTTGAGAGTAGCTAGCTAACGTTATATATAGCTAATGCTTGCATCACCATGGAGGTCTAAGGTAAATGTGTATCTCATGAACATACTTTTCCACTGCATATTGTAACCCCCTCTGTCTGCTTCTAGATGAAATATTTGTGTTATCTTTAAAAAAAAAAAGCGGGTCTATTACCTGCTGTCGTAAATCTCCCACGGCCTAGCCCCTTTCGTGACTGAAGCAAGGCTTGCATCACAGTCAGGAAAGGGGCTACCTGCGGCCATCGTCAACAGTCATTCACAGTCGACTTTGTTTGTCCGACTTTTCAAAGGGGGCATGGCTTAGCGATAGGTCTATTACCATGCCATACTGTATAGTCTGTATCTCAGAGTAATTGAGTGTTGTCATATTATGTGACCAGCCAAAAATAGCCACTATTTGGTCTGGGGGAAAGTCATGGGTGTAGATGTTTGAGTAGCATTGGAACACCTCACTCCAGTACCTATGGAGCTTCGGGCAAAACCAGAAGAGGTGACCCAGTGAGCCCTCAGCAGATTTACATCTGGTACAGAGTGGTGAGACTGGGGGGTATATTGAGTGCAATCTTGTACAAGAATAATGAAGTCTATGCATCACCTTAAATTGAATTAACTGATGTCTGGAATTAATAGAACAAGAGTGGATACGGCGGAGGCCCTTATCCCAGGTGTCTATTGGAATGTCCACCTGAATATCTCTCTCCCAGGACTCCCTCAAGCATTGTGTAGATGGAATATAGTGTTCTGTAAATGAGTCTACAAACTTGGATATCAGGCCTTTGGTATTGGGCTCTGTAGTCATGAGGGAATATATCACAGCAATTGGTGTATACGTTTCAAAATTTGGAATATTTAAACGAACATAGTTCCTAATTTGTAAATATTGAAAGAAATGAGTGGGGGGGAGCTCATATTTATGCTGGAGTTGGGAAAATTAGGCAAAATGACCATCTATGTAAAGGTTTTCTATAGAGACTTCCATTTGAAATAAATGTGGTCTGATTGTGAAGGGGGGAAAGCATTGTTATGACAGATGGGAGTACAGACCAACGTCTCTAGTAGTTTAAAGACTTTTCTGATCTGGTACCATATTTTCAACGAGTTCTTTATCATAAAGTTGTCTCTTATAGCGGCCCCAAGGGATCTTTTTGTTGCAAAGAGAAGTGCTGGGAGAGAGATACTGCTAGCATTCTGTTCTATGGCCAGCCATGCAGGGGTGGTAGTGGTGGTCTCACCAGGGTATGAGTCCTGCCAGTAGACCAGAGCAGCTCTTGCATTGGCTGCCCAGTAGTAGTGTTGAAACATGGGTAAGGCAAGGCCTCCCATATTTGTAGGCTTGCACAGGTGATTTCTGGAAATACGGTGTGTTTTGTATCCCCAAATGAAAGGCATAATAAGAGTGTCAAGGGTCTTAAAAATGCTTTTGTTAAAAGAATTGGCAGGTTCTGGAACAGATATAAAAACCTGGGTAAAGTAACCATTTTTATTGCATTAATACGGCCTATGGGAGAATTCTCCATTTCTCTACATTACATTTCAATTTCTCTAACATTGGTTCATAGTTTAATTTATACAGGAGTTTGTGATTCCTAGGAATAACGACTCCAAGATAGTCAATTTTATCTGTAATTCAAAAGGGCAGGTTCAGGCCGTCAGTAAGTGGCATAAATTCACTCTTTTGCCAGTTTATAGTGTATCCAGAGAATCTGCCAAATCTTTCAACAAGGTCTAATAAAGGCGGTAGAGATTCTTCTGGGCGTGACAGGTAAACAATCACATCGTCTGCATATAAAGAAATGTAGTGCTCAATTCCACCTAGTTTCACAGGTGTAATGGAAGGGTGGTTTCTAATGCTAATGTCGAGGGGTTCGATTGCAATGGCAAAGAGCAAAGGAGATAATGGGCAGCCTTGTAGCATTGTACTACGGTGAAGGGCAAAGGGTGGTGATTTATTGCAGTTGGTCAGGACTGATGCAGTGGGGTGAGAGTATAGCATTGCAACCCACGAAGCAAAGTCCCTGCCCAAACCAAACTCTTCTATCACAGACGGAATATAGTTCCACTCAACTTGGTCAAAAGCTTTTTGTGCACCAAGGGCCAAAATAGCTGTGTTTATATCTTTTTTATATTTGCCATATGTGATCGCCGAACATTGAAAAAAGAAAACCTCCCGGAAATGAAGCCGATTTGATCAGGATGAATTATGGCCGTTATACATTTATTGAGCCTGTTAGCTAGAATTGTTTAAGTCGTTTCCAAGGAGGGCAATAGTGCGGTACGAGGAGGGGTCAGTTTCCTCTTTACCTTTTTTTCAAAATTAAAGATATATATATAGATTGCTCCACTTCTACAAGGTCCATTTGCATGTTCTTGGTATCCAGGGACATCTATGGATCTCAGGGAATGTACTCCCAGTGTCAGAAATATTGTGTCTGTTACTATACTATGACGTTCACAGAAGGGTAAAGAAACGAACTACGTTCTATTTTATGGCAATAACATTAAGGTTATTTTCGACCTGTGAGACATAATCACGAAAAAAATATTCATGCCAGACGGCTCCAAGTTTGACAGGGGCTTCCTTTATTTGCGTCCAATTCATCCGGTTTCCGCCAGGATGTGCAGAGATATTTATAAAGTCATATTTCGCTAATAACACTTTAAATCATTGGTAAACAAACGTAGTGCTGAAAATATACACTTTGACTGCTGTTTTGATAGGGTTAGGGTCTTTACTCTTGGCTACATTTGAAAAAGAAACGCAACATTAATTAATAAGCACTGTATTTATGACGTGATATTAATTTCGTACCGGTACCGGACTGCTCAGGCTTAACACTTTCCACGTCAGACCCGATGATAGTCGGGTTAACTCACCGAACGTTCGGCGCCAGACCCGAGTGTAGTCAAGTTTTTTTATTCGCTATTTCCATTGATTATCCATCCAGGGAGCCTGATGTTATCATTGGGAATGGGTCTGAGATCGCAAACGTCCAATACCGCCACCTGCCACCTTGCGGCCGGTATTTCACATCCTTTGAAACTCTCTGACTTGGGCTGTGCGTCGATCTAAAAAGTCCGAGCCGGGTTTTCCTTGTCGGGCAGGACAAGCATTTATAATGCATGGATTGAGGAGAATCAAGCACTCCCGGTTCATGTTCTTTGGTGGATTATGTTGGCAACACGATCTACATCAATAATTGGAATGGCGATCAGATAATTGGAATATTCTTTTTGGAGTACATCCTAGTCAAGGATTACTCTAAAACTATACTCATATTCACCACGGTATAAAACGGGAATTTTTCACAAATTGAACAATAGATACTCAATTTCAAATGGGCAATAGTATTATATCCATAGCTATGATATATAATATAGTTTGAGCCCTGCAAACACCGCACGTATACGTATACTTTAAAGTGCCTTTCAACAGTAACAGTAAACAGCGCCCTCTGGCGCTGAAAGTGTTAAGGGGTTAACTGCTCCTTTGCACTCCGGTTAGATGCCGACTTAATTACTCTGTACCTGCACTGCGATGACAATACATTGAATCAAATCGAATTATGTAATTAACCATTATTTATCTAGAGACGTTATCAAGAGACATTAAAGCAATGCTGTGTCTCACACTCAATTCCACACATTTGTGGAAGGAACTTGATTGTTGTTGTTGTTGTTGTTGATTCGTTCACCTTGCCCAGCCCTGATTTTCCCCAGCAGTTTTGGGGGATTTGAACCAGCGATCTTCCAGTCACTTTCTCTCGAACCCCTATGTATCCGCTGCCATATGTAGCGTAATGGGTTCTTTGGAATGCAGTTCAGCTGAATTGTACTACAAAAAATGGGCAATTGCTGCTAATTGTCCTACTACTGTAATTTAAATAATGACTAATTATGAATCCTCACTTGTTCCAGATGACTCTCCACCTGTACTGGAACTGACGTGCCCCGTATCGTCGCCGCTCCCGGGAGATGCCCCGCTTGAACCCCCCGTCCTGGGGATAGTAACCGGGGGCCGAAGGTCACCCGGTCGCTCCTACAAGCGTCCGAGATCGGCTCGCAGTGGGAGCAGAAGCCGGGCCGAGGAGGAGGCCGAGGTCGGGGAGACGCCCCGCGCGCAGCCCGAGGTTCACGAGGTCACGCCTCCGGGCGCACCGCCGACCCCCCCGCTGGCGGGAGTCGGCCGCCGCACCTCGGTTCTGTTCAAGAAGGCGAAGATCGGAGCGAGACTCGCAAAGAGCAACACTCAACAGAACGGCACACCGGCCGAGAGCAAAACCAACGGCTTCGACAGCACCCCCCCCCGTTCCGGGTCCCCCAGCGCGACCGCCCTGCCCCCCACCCCTACCCCCACCCCTCCTGCCCAGACGCCTCCCTCTCCAACCCTGACGCCACCTTCTCCTTCCTCCTACTGCACGAGGGCCAGAGGCCACAGCTCAGACAGCGATGCTGACAAACCTCCACCACCACCCAGAGAAGAAGGTAGGAGAGTCTCGCTGTTAAACATATTGTGGAAATTATATATATATTCTTATTTTGATTTGATTGCTTTTATTTAAGTGTCGTACACATTTCTTGTGCCTAGCCCATATGGATTTACAAGGCACTAAACACGGTGATCAAATATGCATATTATGCATCATATATATCATCATCATGTTTACATCATCTGTATACATAGTTTACACAGTATATACACATTACACCCCTTCCTGTGTACAAAACATGTAATACATTTAAAAATAAAGTTACAATCCATATAACTAGGAATTATTTGTATATAAGAAACTATATGTATATATTGAGTTATCCCATGTACATCTTTCTGAAACTCCAAGAGAAAATTAAAATTGAGATACATGCTTACTAAACACTCATTCTTAAATCATTATAGCTATATACACAATAAATCCCAACGATTAGTGTTAATTGAGTGTATTTCTGAACAATAAGGTTATTTGTGTTCCATTAGGCTTAACTAATGGCATTGGAAAGCACAAGGACATCTCTTCAGATCCCCTCAGTGACCAAAAACTAAAGTGAGTATCCAATAGTTGGGCCTATTATCTTAATGAGAAGAAGTCGTTTAGTATCAGAATGTAACGTTAGTTTAAAAGTCAAGCCTGTCTCTCCCACGTTCCCTTGTCCACAGCTGTAGCGCATCTCCGCCCAAACGCAGTCGCGGCAAACCGGCCCTGGCAAAGGTACCCAGCAGTGAGAATGGAGACCTCTCTGGCTCTGGTGTGTTTCATAAAGAGTCTGTCCCATTTTCCAAATACATATTGAAATGCACCAGGATCTTAATTTTCAATATTTAAAGGGACACTTCACAAAGAAACAAACAATGCAGATCTATTTTGCACATAATCTCACACACATAACTCAAAACGGTTTTGCACACATTAATTTAATTTGAGAGTTATTGGGAGTAAATTTGTTTGAATATGGCCACCAGTGATGTCATTGGGAACATTGAATTATTGTGTTGTGTTAATTACAGCACCATGAAATTATGTAGATGAAAACATGGCAATACCTTATCATCGTTGAGCCGTAATTAACACAACACTAGAAGTCAATGTTCCCAATGACATCACTGGTGGCCTTATTCAAACTCATTTACTCGCAATAACTGTCGAACTAAATGAATGTGTGCAAAACTGTTTTGAGTTTTGGGATGTGTGTGAGATTATGTGCAATATAGATCTGCATTGCTTTTTGGCGAAGTGCCCCTTTAATAAGTAATAAGATTCCACAACACAAACATCCACAAGGGAAGCTCACCACAGTAGTAGTAGTAGTAGTAGTAACAAATTACACACACTGCTCAAATATTAACTGCTTTCTGATCAGTGTTTCAGAACGAGACAGTAGTAGTAACAAATTACACACACTGCTCAAATATTAACTGCTTTCTGATCAGTGTTTCAGAACGAGACAGTAGTAGTAACAAATGACACGCACTGCTCAAATATGAACTGCTTTCTGATCAGTGTTTCAGAGCGAGAGGTCCCAATTAGGATTTTAATTCCTTTTCCTTGTGCACAGGAAGAGCTACGCTTCTGACATTTGATAGTGAGTCGGAGCTCACACCGCTGGACCTGGTTTGGGCCAAATGCCGTGGATATCCATCTTACCCAGCAATGGTGAGAAGGAGTTTTCTGCTGTAATTCACCATGTACATTAATCTTGTTTTATTATGAACCTCTCACGTGTTTGGCTAAGAATGGTTAGAATTTATTTAGTCCTGTATTCACAATGTACTTAATTTTTTGTTTTAGTACGAACCTCTTTAACGGTTTGAATTGAAATGAAGAGGAAGGTACTGGAGACACGGATCATCTTTAGAAGAATTTTAACAGGGTGCGAAAAATCACTGACGTTTCAACTTAACAGTGTCTTCGAAGGAGGAGGTAGACACTAACGTTTCAACACAAGTGTCTTCTTCGAAGGAGGAGGTAGTAGACATTGTTGTGTTGAAACGTTAGTGATTTTTTTTGCACCCTATTAACATTTTTCTAAAGATGATCTGTACCTACCTTTTTGAAGACTATCATGGTCCAAGTCAGTACCACCGGTCCTCATTGATTGATGACCACCATGGTCCAAGAGTTTGACATAATGGGCCGCATTGCACAATTTATGTTATGAAAAGCCAATGTTTTTAACTTAAGCCAGTGTAAAAGCCATACTGCATCCCTCTAGATCGTTGACCCAGACATGCCCCAGGAAGGCCTTCTCCACAACGGCATCCCTATCCCAGTCCCCCCCGTGGAGGTGCTCAGTCTGGGCGAGCAGAGGCGGGCGGAGGAGGGGGAGGACCTCTTCCTCGTGCTCTTCTTCGACACCAAAAGGACTTGGTAAGGATCAGAGGGGCAACGTGGAGAACCGTTTCAGTAGAGCTTTATGTCACAGCAAAATCTTGCCTACTCTAGGGAAGAAAAAACCTCCCATTATATTGCCAATTATGTACCATACTGTAATAAGTCTTTCAAACTTGTCCTTCTGTCCTCTCAGGCAGTGGCTCCCTAGGGACAAGTTGCTGCCGATGGGGACTGACGACACAGCAGACAAACTGCGTCTGATGGAGGGAAAGAAACCCAGCGTTCGCAAGTCTGTCACCACAGCATACGACCGCGCCATGGTCCACCAGAACCACGTGAGGGGAAACATCAACTTCACCCCCTCTAATTTTATATGAATAATCTTTCAGGTAGTAAATTGCACAGGCTGCCTGGTTAGATAGAGAAGCCTGGTTAGATCAAGAGAAGCCTGGTCACGATGGAGGTCCTGGTTAGATGGAGAGAAGCCTGGTCACGATGGAGGTCCTGGTTAGATGGAGAGAAGCCTGGTCACGATGGAGGTCCTGGTTAGATGGAGGTTCTGGTTAGATCAAGAGAAGCCTGGTCACAGTGGAGGTTCTGGTTAGATCAAGAGAAGCCTGGTCACAGTGGAGGTTCTGGTTAGATCAAGAGAAGCCTGGTCACAGTGGAGGTTCTGGTTAGATCAAGAGAAGCCTGGTCACGGTGGAGGTCCTGGTTAGATCAAGAGAAGCCTGGTCACGGTGGAGGTCCTGGTTAGATGGAGGTTCTGGTTAGATCAAGAGAAGCCTGGTCACGGTGGAGGTCCTGGTTAGATGGAGGTTCTGGTTAGATCAAGAGAAGCCTGGTCACAGTGGAGGTCCTGGTTAGATGGAGGTTCTGGTTAGATCAAGAGAAGCCTGGTCACAGTGGAGGTTCTGGTTAGATCAAGAGAAGCCTGGTCACAGTGGAGGTCCTGGTTAGATGGAGGTTCTGGTTAGATCAAGAGAAGCCTGGTCACGGTGGAGGTCCTGGTTAGATGGAGGTCCTGGTTAGATGGAGGTTCTGGTTAGATCAAGAGAAGCCTGATCACGGTGGAGGTCCTGGTTAGATGGAGGTCCTGGTTAGATGGAGGTTCTGGTTAGATCAAGAGAAGCCTGATCACGGTGGAGGTCCTGGTTAGATGGAGGTTCTGGTTAGATCAAGAGAAGCCTGGTCACGGTGGAGGTCCTGGTTAGATGGAGGTCCTGGTTAGATCAAGAGAAGCCTGGTCACGGTGGAGGTCCTGGTTAGATGGAGGTTCTGGTTAGATCAAGAGAAGCCTGGTCACAGTGGAGGCCCTGGTTAGATGGAGGTTCTGGTTAGATCAAGAGAAGCCTGGTCACGGTGGAGGTCCTGGTTAGATGGAGGTTCTGGTTAGATCAAGAGAAGCCTGATCACGGTGGAGGTCCTGGTTAGATGGAGGTTCTGGTTAGATCAAGAGAAGCCTGGTCACGGTGGAGGTCCTGGTTAGATGGAGGTTCTGGTTAGATCAAGAGAAGCCTGGTCACGGTGGAGGTCCTGGTTAGATGGAGGTTCTGGTTAGATCAAGAGAAGCCTGGTCACGGTGGAGGTCCTGGTTAGATGGAGGTTCTGGTTAGATCAAGAGAAGCCTGGTCACGGTGGAGGTCCTGGTTAGATGTCAAGTAAGTTCCATGTCTCTAAGATCCATTAAATATGTTTCAGAAGACTCATCTCAATTGGAATTATTTTCCCCAATTCCTAAAAAGTTCACTTTGTGGAAATAAGAGGTTTCCTTTTCAACAGCTAGCATTATACCTTAATTGCAGTTTGACTGATTTGTGCATAAAATCAGTGTTCCTATGATAAAAGGGTAAATATTGTTTGATATATTTTACATATTTTTCTAGACCATACTATGATTATACGTTGATTCACGTGATTTTGTTTTGTATTGTTTTACACAACCACTGTTGCTATGTGTTAATTATCAATTTTGTTTTAGGCCAAAGTGAATCAAGACTTCAAGAGTGAGTAATGTAAATATTTTATCCTCAAAGGGACTGACTTGATTCAAAGAATATTCAGATTGTATTCGTCATTGAAATGTGATCGCTTTCTAATGGAGTGGTGAAGTCCTGCCCACAGTTCAAATCATGTCCGGAGAATCATTTGTGTACTGTAGTTGTCTATGAAAACCACTTTGAATTATTCCTCAAAACATCCCTGGTGAATTATTCAAGAATTTATATTACATAAAATTTATTTTTGAATTATTCCTCAAAACATCCCTGGTGAATTATTCAAGAATTTATATTACATAAAATGTATTTTTGTTACAACAAAAGTTCACAACTCCTCTGCAAGACAAAATGAGCGCAGTAGACATATGCCCATCATTTCATATTGCCAATGTTGTCCCTCCCTCAAGCTAACTAACATTTATCCCATTAATTTGGTCATTTGCTCGGTTTTCCAACAGCATTCACCTCACCTGCAAGTTATTCCAAAACGAAGGCTCTAAGATTAGGTAAGACAAAGAGTCAGGATAGGGACTTGAAATGTGGTTGTTAGTGATCACCGTAACCAGCTGCTGGAAGATGTAGTTCATTGAATGTTTGTAATGTTTTTTATTTTGTATTATTACAATCAGGTAGGTTAAGGAACATTTTAAAATGAATCAAATCATTTCAGTTCATATTTCATGTGCCCAAACGTCCTTGACATTGGGTCAAACCAGGACGTGCACTGTGGTCAGGACTTTAGAAACTCTGCTTATTTTTCCATATTGTGAAGCAGTTTCTTTTTGTATTCTATTGTATTGAATGATGGGAGTGCTTGTTGTAGCTACTTGGCTGAACAGTATGAAGTTCAAGTCACCACAGAGGAGGTGATGCTGATTGCCTGGTCGTGAACGCGGCCACTGCAAATAACTTTTTGAATAACTTGTAAATGTTTGCGAGTCCGACAGTAATGACATGAAAAGCACAATCGGTTTGTTTGAGAAGACGCGTAGAGTTGATGACTTCTGAAGCCATATATGTATGGCAAAAATCTAATTTATATGTATATACATCTATAAATATAAACTCGGTTGAGTAAATGTGCATGTGTATAGTTTTTGTAAATATGTAAATGTCTGTTTATATTAGCTTACATGAAGTAATTTAAGGAATGCAAAAATCTAATTAGATTTTAATTTATATTGTGTGACAATTGAGTGTTATTTAAAAAGTAAATATTGAAAAGATTTATGTATGACGCTCGGTAGCTCTTTGTAATAGTGATGGTACTTAATGAGATGTCAGATCATGTTCCCTAGCAGTCACATGGCACAAAACCTTTTGTTATGTGAGCATGAGTGAGTGCACTAACCTACTAGGCCATTTTCTTTGATGGCACGGAGGACTTTTGATCTTGTCATTTGAATTGCACTGCGAGATCTATAATCTGTCTGAGACAATATTTTCTGACACAAAGAAATAAATACCATTTAAAATGACTGCACTTGTGTGATGTTGTCTGCTCAACATACGCTTTTGAATTTACCATTTTAGCGCCGCAAATTGAATCCTTCAGATGGTGGACCATGTAAGTCTGTTTTTAAGTTCACATTATGAACAATGTTTCCAAATCTAATGACATTAAATTTAGTGTAGTGTAGTGTACAATTATACAGGGTTTCCTTGGGTCTGTCTTTAAAGGTGCTATAGATAAAAATGTTATGTAGAGTAAGATAAAAAAAATAAAAATTATAAAGAGATCCAGAGCTTATAGAAAGGTGCAAAATAAACTACTTCCCATGTGTAATGCACCGGATTGGATGACATGCTGGTGCTCTAGAGTGACATCTAGTGGCTGACTGTTATCTATAGCACCTTTAATAATCAGAATGGATGCTTTAAGTATTTTTTATAAGATTATGATTGATCTTAATGTATTGAATTAGGAAGTTACTTTAAATGTGCTTGGGGGAGTTCCCGCCCCAACAATTGGTATGGAAATAAATCAACATGGAACCCATAATAATCTCTTAACTTTGCAGCCCTAGGTGAGAATTTATTAGAGAACACCCAGCTAGCAACTGCACCCTAGCATCAATCAGAGCCTAGCACCAAGAGACATTCTGCTGTTGTCATAAGTCTTAAAATCTTTACTTCAGTAACTTTTGGGAAATAATATTTTGTAAGTAATTCTACAACTTGTTTCTTCTTTAGTAATTTTCCTTAATACTTTTTTTGCCAGTATGACTGTGAAATGGGTATTAAATTATATTCAAAGTAGTCTTAAATTGTACTTGTTGAATCCGGCAGGAACCCTGTGATAGCTAAAGAAAGTAGAGGTTTAGCATTTTCAGGTGATGTATCACATTCTAAGTGATTTGGATTGACTTTACAACTTCACATACAGAAATGTCTCCATTTAAATGTTTTGTCTTTATATTTAAATGTATAGTTATATGGTACCTGCTAAGGTAACCACCCATGGAAAGTTTCATATAGAGTAGTAATTTTTTACACCAGTCATTAGCAAGAAATACAGAACCTTCAAGTTTATTTCTCTGCCACTAATCTGACTTTGTGAAACATCCCTGGGCTTTAATGACAACAAGTGGGAAGATTCATGCAACATTTATTTCATTATATTCTTGGGGCCAGTTGCATGATGTGGATTAGGCATAGTTCTAGATTATTAGGCATAAATCTCACATTAAAAAAATTGCCTTCAGTTGGGCTCCTTTAAGGAAAAATCTGAAATATAGGATTACGATATTTGCCTGGAATGTGCTTCCCTTTGGCGTGAGGTTACTATGCTCCATCTGCGTATATGAAACCAGCCCTCATTCTATTCCCGCAACAAACAAACTCCCCCCTCAAGAACCTGCTTGAACACTATGAATTTCTCCAAGGGGATTAATAAAGGAACACTTGACTTTATACTCTCCATGTAACACAGAGAGGGTAAGTGTTTTTATACCAGCATTACAAAATTAAATTACTCAATAAATTAAGCCTCAATGCATGAGGGTTGGTGATACAGTAGGCGTTTTCTTTTTTTGGACAATGTAGATAGCGACACTCACAGCAATAGGCAACAAAGTGAAACACAGGGTCAAATATATATTCAAGCATTTCCTGGCAACAAGACGTGTGACTAGCAACAATGACGAGACGACTCCTTGGATACGGTTGCATCACTGCCTTTAGATGTCAAATAATTATAATCAAATAATTATAACATCTTCCTATAACTATCTGGGAGGTAAAGAATGTTTACTTCACGAGATCAATTACATCTTATTAGCTGATCAGATAAGCTCACGGGAGCGAAAATAATAGCTCCAATCAATAAAGGCTGATGATCATGGTTGCTTTATGACCACATTTATCAGATTGAAGATCACTATTTACAACATATCCTGCACAAAAAGGTGTCAACGGATACAGGGAGACCGGTTTAAATAAAGCCATGTAGAAATAACAGCAGACTAACAAACAATACAATGACTGTATTCAAGTCCTGGCTATTCCTGCGTTGAATATAAACTTGTATTTCCTGTTTGTCCTGTTTTGAAGCTTTGGGCTGGTGAGGGGTCTGATCTTTTCCTCTCATGATTAGTAATTCATAAATGAGTAGCTCGTCTGAAGCCAGTTAATTTTTCCTTCGTCACATACAATAAAGTATCTGACAAATCTTGATTGCAATAGCTACATATGTATACCATAACGTAACCGTCTTTGATGTGGTACATTCACTGTCTGTGGAAGAAAGTTCCCACTCTTGTCACAATAAAACAATATAAAAACATTTAAATATCATTGCAATGATGTTCCAATTATTCTACCACAGGTCAGTTTAAAATGTCCTAGTTCATAATGCAGTTTATTCCCCCCCCCCCCTGACGGTAGCCTACTGAAAGCATTAATGCAATGACATGCTTTCCTTGTTAAGGTAAAGAAATAATAACAACAATAATAATACTAGTTTCCAAGGAGACGAGTGCTTCTTAAATAGTGTAAAACCTATGAATCCAGTAGTCGGAATTAGCTTAGTCCCAACAGGTGTCGACATCCAGAGAGAGGGTTCAGGACACCTTGCGTAGCCAGTGTGCAAACTCTGGTTGAAGGAGCAGGGTTAGATCCACGGTGAGCAGCGGTAACGTGAGCCCTATAGCAGGGCTAAGAAGCCATTATCTGTAGAGTCCTGCTGGTCAGACTTCCCTCCGCGAGAGCTCTTGCTGGGGTTGGGGGTGGTGGAATACCTGGGAGGGTATCGGATGAAGAGACGGTCCTCCTCCTTCTTGATCCAGCGGAGGAGCTTGGTGATGACGTTGATGGCGCAGGCCTTGGTCACCAGCGGACTGAAGCAGGTGTACAGTTCAAATTTACTGGTGACCTGGAAGTGGGAGAGGAGAGTGGGGTTTTTAGTTGAAAAGCTTGTGTTTGGAAATTGGTCCAAATGTATATCGTGTTACTCACTAGGTCATTACTTGGGATTCAGATCAAGCGGGCGTGTTAAATGGTCTAAATCTTTGTGGAGGAGAGGTCACGGAGAGGTCAGTGTGTGCGGCAAACCCTTTGTTTACAGACGTTCATTCCAACGTCATCGGTGTTCAGTGAAACGATGTGAATCTCTTTGCAAAGCCACATAGGGCTTCATTTCTGAGAAACCTTTGAAATTAAGTTTGGGTTTAATGCATGAACATCTGATGATGCAATAATGTTCAACTTATTTGGGAGAAGCGTGCAGTGTGCAAGTTCTACCTTGGACTGAGTGGTTTAGTCAGGGTGACGGTACAATCTGACATAATCTTCCTGGACTTTTAAAACAACATTTTACAATTTTACACTTATTACTGTATATTTTAGAATGTGTGTATATACATATCAGAATGTATATATCCCGGACCGTATTTTATTCTTTATTCTTTTTCGTGATTTTAGTTTTTGACTACCTAAAAATGTTTACTGTGAGCAATCTGTAGTGCTGAATTTCCCTCGGGATAAATAAAGTAATTCTATTCTATCCATTAGTCTATGGCTCTATGCAGACCTGTGACCACATCAAAGTTAAGGGCAGACAGATGGTCCTGGCTAGAAGGTATCAGAATTGCGGAAATCAGTTATCAAACATATATATATATATTTTTTTTTACATCCGTTTTAGGTTAAGGTCATGATGTCTCCAGTGAGGTTAAAGTGGCAGTTCACCCAAAATAAATGTTGATTTTCTGCTGTAGAGATGTCTGCCGTCACTCCCAGTAAAACAGATCTGAATTAAGTGCCAAAAAAATACATTTGAAAAACTCACAGCAATGTCTCTTTCCAGAAATCATGATACGGGTACTCAAGATAATCTACAGACATTGCAGAGTTTTTCTAATTCTACAATTCCATTTTTTCTTTTTTGCCGCTTTGACAGCCACAAAGAGAGTGCCATTCAGCTCCATTGTATTGGGAGCGACAGCAGATATCTCTACGGCAGATATCTCCAAAATGGATAGATAGCACTTGTGACTAAAAAACGATGTTTTGTTTTTTTGGGTGAAAAGTTAAAATGACATACTAAAACGCATCCATAAATACATATACACAACAATAAATATATATAAATCCAACAATAGCCTATACACACTTACAGATGTAGATACTACATATCGCTGCTGGCGGGACAAAACCTCATAACTCCAAAAACCCAACTTTTCAGCAGATGAAAAAAAACGAACACAGATTTGAGGCGAATAGAGTTACGAGGTTTAGACAGATGATTGGTTTAATGCTTTCCCATTGTATAGACTTTGTAAAACCACACACGCATGGAGGATGATCTACTGAGTTGATAAAAAAAAAATATATATATATATATATGGAGTTAGGAGGTTTTGTCCCGCCAGCAGCGATATACTAAAAAATAAAAATACATATACACAAATACAGATGTAGATACATAACCTATACAAAATACAGATGTAGATACATATACTAAAATGCATCCACAATTAGATAGCATAGAATACATTATGCATGCAAATACTAAATATGGGTGCGTCTATGGAGGTGTTCATGTGAGAACAATGTTGTTTCTCTTTAAGCCAGTGCAGTGCAGTTGCTGTTTGTTAAGGCCTGTGTGTGTTGGCTCTACTGGGGTACTGGTGTCTCGTAATGAGGTCACAAAATGGCGAGGGAGCCTGTCCATGTAAACCAGGGGTGTCAAACTCAATTACCATGGGGGTAGACATTTTAAATACAGATGGTTTTGCAGACGGGACACATACCTAAATTCCTGAGGTCACTTTCTTAATTGGTCAAAAGGTGGGCAAGGAAAAATTGGCTTATAGATTTATTTTCTACAGATTGAAATTACATTAGGATTCAATTAATGATTAATACATTAGATTTATATAGCGCTTTTCCAAATGCTCAAAGACACTTCACCCACAAGAGTTTGTAAGATTAGCAATTCTAGGCTAAACTGGTCCTGGACTATTGGAGAACAAACAATTCTAGGCTAAACTGGTCCTGGACTATTGGAGAACAAACAACAACATCTCACTTACACTGGTCTCACGCAAAACTATTTCCACAATAGGTATGTCACAAAAAAGGGAGTAGGGACTGCACTCGAGGAAAGTCGTTTTTATTTTAATATGCACAATTTGTATAAGCACAGAACGTTTTCAGCCATCCGGCCTTCATCAGTGACAGTGCAATGATAGTTGCGACAAACAAGCCTTAACTAGGCTGTACTTGACAACATGCAGGTGGGAACAATCAGCAATCAGCAAACAGGCTAGGTTGACATCATGATCAGTAATTAGCAGGGCTAGATTGACAGGTAGATATTTCATCACAGTATCACATGAATGCGTAATGGCTATACGTATGAAACAAAACACATTAATATATACATATTACAATACAATATTTACAAGTCTGTATGGAACAAAAACTGTAGTACATTGGGGGTATCAGGTTGTTTAGACCGTTCATTAATCAGTGCACTATAGTTATTGTTTATACAGTAAACCGCTTAGTATAGGCTCAGATTTCACCTAAAGGAATGGAGCCAAATTGAACTCTTCATTCATGCAAAAGGAGTTGTTACCACCCCTTCTATTAAGAAATACCATCTCTAGACCTATGCACTTGAGGTCATTGATTTTATGATCCATTTTCGTTAAAATGTCGTGCCACAGGGGAATTAATGTTCGCCCGCTTTATATTGCTTCCATGTTCGTTCAATCTGATTTTTTATTTGCGGGATGTTGGTCCGATATAGTATTTTTTACATTGGCAGAATAATAAATATATTATGTGTGTGGAATTACACGTTATTAGCGATCTGATCTTGTAATTCTTCCCGCCCGGTGTGTTTGTTTTGATCATGTGGCTACAAGATGTACATGCTCTACATGGGAAGCTTCCATAAATAAAAGGCTCTGGCCTTGAATACGAGTCCGCTCTAACTAGGCGGTCCTTCAGGTTAGTAGCCCTTTTATGCGTTAAGCGTGGAGGGTGTTGGAAGCGGTCATTTAAGGTTCTATCTGATGATAGAATGTGCCAGTGTTTCAAGACTGGACTTAATAAAAGAACTAAATGGATCATAAGTAAGGACATAATTGATGGTGCCTGGTGTTCTGTTTCTTTCTTTATTACAGAATAGTTCTTTTTTCAATTTGATTTACAGTGGCCATGGCAGAGTTAAGACACTGCTTTGGGTAGCCCTTTTCATCAAATCTTCCCAACATACTTTCACTTTCGGAGTGGAACTCCTCCTGAGAGCTACATATACGTTTGAGTCTGTATAATTGACTTACAGGCAGGCTTTTCTTTAAAGGTACTGGGTGGTGACTAGAAAACTGTAGGAGGTTGTTTTTATCCGTTGGTTTTCTGTAGATGGTTGTGGCGATTAAGTTATTAACTTTAGTTAGTTTTACGTCTAGGAAGTGAATGGATTCTCGGCTCTTTTCCATGCTGAAAGTGATGGATTCTACACAAGAGTTTAAATAGGACAAGAATGATGACAGTTGTACCTCGTTCCCTGACCAGACCATGAAAATATCATCGATAAATCGAACAAAGTATTTGATATGGGGTTTATATAACATATTGTTGTAAATTAAGTCCTCTTCGCACTTTCCCATAAATAAACACACATATGCGCATGCGGATCCCATAGCAGAACCATATTCCTGTTGGTTTAAGTTTAAGTTTATTTGGATCCCCATTAGCCACAGCAGTGCTGGGGCTATTCTTCCTGGGGTCCATAAATTGGTAATGGGTATTTTCAAACATAAATACATTTCTATTCAGTGTAAATCTCATCAGTTCCATGATAAATTCATGCAGAGGTGTTTGGTCTCTGTGTTTACCTAGAAAATGGTTCAGAGCTTCTAGACTAAGGTTATGGTTAATGTTGGAATATAACGAAGTAACGTCTAGGGTTACGAGAATATCACTGTCACCAATATTTCTGGCTACGGTAAATCTAGTTTAGATAGAAAGTCAGAGGTATCTTTTATATACGAGGGAAGTTTCCAAAACAGTGGTTGGATGTGATAGTCTACAAACTTAGAGGCATTCTCTGTGAGGGACCCTCTCCCTGAGATTATCGGTCAGAGTGGAGGGTCGTTTGGACATTTTGTGCACCTTGGCTAAACCATAGATGACAGGTGTGATAGGGAACTCATCCACCAGGGATTTTTGCTTCTTTTGCAGTGACCCATTTATTTTCTTCAGCTCTTTTGATTATCTGTTCCAATTCTAGGTTGTAGTTAATCCTGGGATTCAGCAATATTCTCTTATATTTGGTGTCAGTCAACATCTTAGATTTTTTCACTGTTTATTATTCTGCCAATGTAAAAAAATACTATATCGGACAGACATCCCGCAAATAAAAAATCAGATTTGAACGAACACAGAAGCAATATAAAGCGGGCCGACATTAATTCCCCCGTGGCACGACATTTTAACGAAATGGATCATAAAATCAATGACCTCAAGTGCATAGGTCTAGAGATGGTATTTCTTAATAGAAGGGGTGGTAACCATGAACAACTCCTTTTGCAACGGGAATGTGTATGGATTAATCGGCTCCAATCTATGTATCCATCTGGTATGAATGAAGAGTTCAATTTGGCTCCATTCCTTTAGGTGAAATCTGAGCCTATACTAAGCTGTTTACTGTATAAACAATAACTAGAGTGCACTGATTAATGAACGGTCTAAACAACCAGATACCCCCAATGTACTACAGTTTTTGTTCCATAAATATTGTAATATGTATATATTAATGTGTATTTTGTTTCATACGTATAGCCATTACGCATTCATGTGATACTGTGATGAAATATCTACCTGTCAATCTAGCCCTGCTAATTACTGATCATGATGTCAACCTAGCCTGTTTGCTGATTGCTGATTGTTCCCACCTGCATGTTGTCAAGTACAGCCTAGTTAAGGCTTGTTTGTCGCAACTATCATTGCACACTGATGAAGGCCGGATGGCTGAAAACGTTCTGTGCTTATACAAATTGTGCATATTAAAATAAAAACAACGACTTTCCTCAAGTGTGGTCCCTACTCCCTTTTTTGTGACTTAATTAATGTTGGACTACGCACCTGTTTGAGCGCAGTAGTTACCCCTTTTTCTACTCACAATAGGTATGTGAAATTATTATTAATACAAATAATGATGCATTTGTAAGCTAATAATACCTCAATTAGTTATTCACCTACAATTGTTTGTAAGATTAGCAATTCTAGGTTAAACTGGTCCTGGACCTGGAGAACAAAGTGGAACTACGGCTTTCACTTAACTTGCACAAAACCAAAGGTTTCCTCGGATTTTATTTCAGAGTAGGTATAATGAATTAGCAATAATTCACTTGATAAAAGTCAAATTGGATGCAACTGAATAACACCACGGCCTGAGTCGAGTGAAAACGGATGACTGACAAGCTTTTAAAAGCAAAAGTAAATAAAAACATGAAGGTACAACTAAAGGCTAAACATTGGGTCCTCCTCCAATTGTCCACGGAAGCAGATTGATGCATTTTTATTCAATAAAAATACGATGAAGGTGCCGAAACCGTTCTGTGCGTTTGCTTGAAAAGTCCGGACATTTGTCTTGCTGCGCAGTGAGATGGAGGTGAGCTTGATTTCTATCACAGGCCAGTTGAATTGCATCCAGGAGAGGCAGCGAGCCAACATTAATTGATATGGGAATTTAGTCTGCAGGACGCCCTGCGACAACACTAGTAGTTTTGGGGCCCCCCCCCGAAGAAAATCCTAGGGGAAACACGGTCTATGGTGCATGTACTATTGAAATAACCATAGCTTGCTACATTTTCAACGTCAGAGATGTAGTCATCATACTGCATAATTATAATGGATTTCCATATGACTTTTTTTCTCTCTTTTAAATCCTCCAAGCAAGAATCATAGCCACGTTAATAACGGCTGTAATAAACCAAACCGTTTGTAAATCAGTCAAGATTTCAGCGAGTTTTTTTGTTTGTGTAGATCATCATCATCATCATCATCATCATCATCATCATAAAAACAAAATTACAAACATCTCAAAACAAACTGGTCAGACTACTGCTTGACCTTACTCCTAGAACCCACCTCACCCCTGCCCACTTCGACAACCTAGGATGGCTTAGAGTAGACGACAGAGTACAACAACTTGCAATGGGCCTGGTCTACAAGATACACTACACGACCAAGGTACCCATGTACATGTCAAAATACTTCCCAAAGGTCAGTGAATACCACGATCACAACACCAGAGGGAGCTCCACAAATCATGTCAAACCCAGATTCGGCTCAAATAAGGGACTAAACACGTTTCGCAATTATGCCACATCAATGTGGAACGCCCTACCCAAAGCTGTAAAGGAATGTGGATCACTACCCACTTTCAAAACCTCTCTCAAGGGACACCTACGGGAGACTGCAATTCAACACTGGCCCCTGTAAATATCCTAACCCAATCATTCCAACCCCCTCCAATGTACAGTCATTTACCTAGTATGGTTTTGTCAATAGTTCAATGTACAATTGTGTTTGTTTGTACAGTGTCTCCTCCCCCCCCCCCTCAATGTACAGTGTTACTTGTTTATACAGTATGCCCCCCGCCCCCCCCCCCCCCCCACAACCACCTCCAATGTAAATTACCCAGTATGGTTGTCAATATCCCAATGTACCCAACCCCCCCCACCCAACCTCCAATGTACAGTTTCTACGTCAAATGTATATACTCCCTTTTCTTGACTCCTTCTGTATCACAAACAGTACTGTATTTGCAAATCTGGTATGTCATAAATGTATAGATGTAGCAGTACTGACTATCTGTATGTCATGTATGTCATATATGTCTATATGAATTGAAAATGGGGGACCCTGATGGAAACAAGACAAACGTCTTTCTCAGGTCTGCATCCCCTTAACAATTGTATGTATTGAGCCGTACTGTATTGTACCCATTCTGCAATCTGTTAAATAAAGTTTTCATTCATTCATTCATTCATTCATTCATTCATTCATTCATTCATTCATCACCTTAAAGCAGTAGTCCACTCAAGCAAGATGGCCACCAGTGAACTACGCGGGAGACTCCGCCTTGAGCCATCTAGTGTTTATATATATCTATGGTAACACCTGAGTGCCCCCACCCCCACCCCCACCCCCACAGGAAGCTACATACCCAGGCCAGTAGAGTCTCTCTCTCTGCTACGTGGTAGATGAGCTTCAGAGGCCTGGAGGAGCTGTGGATGCGGCTGTGCATGTAACGATACAGATCCAACAGTCTCATCCTCTCCCCCTCACTGCTGTACGGAGCCTCCATCTCTGGGCTGGAAACAACAACAACACAGAATGGAACAGAACACCGGTTACCTCCAGAGTCTCTTACAATGCAGTGTAGTATAACACATAATGTATAGGCTGTAGTATTGAAAGGTTTTGAGTTAAAATGCTGTTGTTATTATTCTTGTATAACATTTTAGACCTTTGTGTCACTCATTCATTCACTCACTCATATACGCTCACAGTTAGCCACTCTGCCCGTAGTGGCAAGTCACTGGCATGGCACTTGAGACGTCTACCCTCTTCGCATCTACGACGGGTCTGCACCATTACCACGCCGGTGTACTGTACGCCTGTGGCGTCGGCACACCGCTTTGACATCGGTCTCCAGATTCGCCCGCCAAATTTCACCGCCAACAGTGGCATGCGACTGCCACAGCAGGCTGATGAGAAGCTGATGAATGTCATTCAGGCTTTTACACTAAATTATACTGTGAACATCACTGTTCATGCCGACACGTGTCAACTGGGGAGTTACTGCGGCGTTTGCCCCGTAGGCCGACGTTGTATATTGTGTGGGCTGACAGTTTCATGCTTGCCGCCGCTGGCTGACGAGATTACACTCTCATTTAAGAAGTCTTCTCCGCCATCGGTTTTAAATGGTGGACTGGCGCGTGTACATGGAGCGCACGTAGTGTACTTGTTCAGCGACGCCCTGCTTCAAACTCCAGTTACTCCCCTCCTCCACGCCTAGGGAGGTGCCGGCATTCTTCTACTGCTGCTGCTGCTGCTGCTGCTGGCCTCCCTGGAGGCACCTCACAATGCATCTTAATAAAAAGGAAGCCTTTTGGGGCCTGAGTGCTGAGTGGGTGGGCCCAGGCCCCACCCAATCAAAAGGCTTCCTTTTTTATTAAGATGTCATGTGGATTCAAAGCTGGATCAACCAATGAATAGCAGTCAATGCATACTGCTTCGATTATATATCTTTGACTATGTGATCAATAAAAAATAAAAGATTCTTGTTTACCATATGATGATGAGTCAGATGATTTGAGTGGCGGTGCCTTTAGTAAATACTAGATGGGCAGCTCCTCTTTCATTCAGCCTACAGCCCATGCATTGCACAGAGGAACGAAGCGTACCTCCTGCTAGCTAGCTGGTTTTAAGCTAGGTTAGGTTACAACAAGACATGGTGAGGAGCCATCACTCTCAACCCAGACACCTGCTCCTGAGCCAGGTTCTCCTCAACAAGTGCCAAGTGGTTAACCAGACGTACAGCCAGCCAGCACCTAGTTTCCAGTTGCTGTGGAAGATGCAGAACATGGGACAGGGCCTCTCGATCACTATGACGTACTCCACGCATACTCCAGACCTATTTCCCCCCCCCCCGACATGAATCATCTCCTATATGCCCTCGTCACCCTACCCGTGGCAAGCAATTGGATATAATGTGTCATCTGGGCATCAGACTTTTAACTAAGCCTGGATAAACTTAGGAGCGCGTGTGACACCAGCATGTTCTTGATATCCTCTCCAGTAGAGACTAAATCGTTGGGACTATAATGAAATAAGTGTTCAAAGTCCCATCAGCGCCTGCTGTAACCATTCAAAGTAAGCTCATTTACAATTTCTGACAGAAGAAATTAAGTAGTATTTCAAATGTTCAATATTGTTGTTTCCATCGGGTGTAGAATTGGATTTTCATGCTGCCAGCTGTATGTGTTTATTTATTTGCTTTTTTTTACCCAGGGACAGTGTACATTAATCAACATCTTCAGTTTCCACATCAATGTAAATGTGCCAGAATTAGCTAATGAGCTAGTTTTCATCTGTAGTCCCTGCCTAACATGCATGTCTTTTTATGGTGTGGGAGGAAACCGGAGTACCCAGAGGAAACCCACGCGAACACAGGGAGAACATGCAAACTCCACACAGAAAGGCCCCCTGCTGGGGTTCGAACCCAGGACCTTCTTGCTGTGAGGCAGCAGTGCACTGCTAACCACTCTGCCACCATGTTGTGTGTGTGGTTTATGTGGCTGTGGTGCCAGGCTATGTTTAGGTGTCAGGATTTAGTTTCTGTTAGCATCTCTGTTAAACAGTACTGTATATTTGTATATCTTCTTGTATGTCATAAATGTAATAGTACTGTATATCTGTATGTCATAATATATATCTGTATGTTGTGTATGTCATAAATGTCATGATATATATCTGTATGTTGTGTATGTCATAAATGTCATTATGAATTGAAAATGGGGGACCCTGACAAGACGCAAGTCTTTCTCTGGTCTGCATCCCCTTAACCGTACTGTACCCATTCTGCAATCTGTTAATAAAATTTTCAATAAATTTTTACTGACCATGTTGGTGCAAGTGTGCCTCTATCCATACGTGTGCTTACAATAGCACGTATAGGATTACAATCTGTGTATACAACTTTCTACAAAATGCATCTATTGTGTGCTTATCCAGTCAATAACCTGTGCAATGACATGTTGTGCAAAAGGGCAACATCCAATCTACATCTGAAGGTCCTATTCAACAAGAGGTGCAAATCCAGAGCCTGCAGGATAATGAAAGACCCTCACCACCCCAACAACAGCCTGTTCATACTGCTGCGGTCAGGCAAACGCCTGCGAGCACCAGCTACTAGGACAGAGAGACTTCGGCTCAGCTTCTTCCCCCAGGCCATCAGAGCCTTGAACACTGAACTCTCCACACACAAGCACACATGAGCACACACACAACACACGCTCACACACTAGCAGCCACTTTAACATGAGCACACACACTCATGCTGCACACGCTCACACTATGGACACTTTACAGAAGGAAAGATCACTTTAAGAATAGTATAGCTTGAGATCGTAAATAGCTCTGTAAATAGCTCATGTACAGATACCGATATGCCTACTGTTTACTTGTTTATTGCACTATGTCGCACTATTGGTTGGACTCTTATATTATTACTTGTATTTGCACATCGTTGCGGGCGAGACCCCCCGCATTTCACTGTATACCTGTATGCCGTGACAAATAAAACTCTTGTATCTTGTATCTATTCCAGCACTTTACAATTAAAGTGCATGTGCAATAAGATGCGGCTTGCGCACAGTAGCACTCTGCACAAGCACCAGTGACTTTAACACTTGGTACCTATAGTATTACCTAAAGCGTTTTTTAAATGTATAGTTTTCCTATTTCCTGGTTTGTCTCGCCACGTCACACACATGTGTTGTCATTGTCCGTTTCATCTATTGTCTGTTTTTTATGGTTGTGAATTTTGTTTAGTTTAATAACTTGTATGTTGTCTGTTCTTGTGATTATGAGGGTTTGCAGACATCAGACCCTAGAGGCTTAGTAACTGCTAGTTAGGGTGTAATGTCAACACTAGAGGCTTAGTAACTACTAGTTATGGTGTAAAGTCGGAAATAGAAGCTTAGTAACTACTAGTTAGGGTGTAAAGTCCACACTAGAGGATAAATAACTACTAGTTAGTCCATTCTTGTGATTATGAGGTTTGTGTAGATTTGTAATTTTTCTGATCTGTTGACATCAACCTGCAAGCAACTACAGATGGAAATTAGCCTCTGGCTATAATCTGGCATATTTACATGAAAGTGTTCATCAACATGCATGTACTGTCCCCATTTAAAATAAATAAATAAATGAACAACATGGGATTCAGGCAGACATCAGATATCATTTTAGTGGACGAGAGCAGGACGGTAACATGAGGTGAGGCCTGCAGAGAAGACTGGCAACAGTAGACGGCAGTGTCATGTTGAGTGGCTACAATGTACATGAAGAAAACGTGTTACATCTGGACAATTGGAAACAAATAATTTTAACGCCTAGATTTATAATATGATCAGAGCTTGAAATCTACTGAGATTTCGCTAAAAAGCTGACATAAGGCAGCTGACTAACAGAGCTGGGCATACTGCAACACCAGGAAGGTTTATACCTTTGTTATAATTTAACTAGCGTTAGCAGATAACAAGCCTGCTTGAAAAGCAAAGTCACTAACTGTTAGCTAGCTTGCTGGTAAATAATACCATCACCTAGCAACATGCCGTCCTGCCTGTCCCTTGTCCTCTTTTCCTTTTCTCTTTCCCGTGCCGTCCTAAAAGTGCTGTTACTGCCAAACGGTCTACCTGAATCCATGTGAATGCAGCATAATGCTGCTGTTGTTGCGTCTGACAGACATCACGCCATGCCAGGTACGTGCACAGGACTTTAGAGGGGCAGGTGCTCAAAGGCTGAAAAGGGCACATACCTGCGTGTGTTAAAACCGAGCGAGCGAAGTGCACAACCCCGATTTTTGGGGGCCCTTTTTATGCTTTTTGGGGGGTTTTGGTGATCAAATATTGAACTATAATAATCAGTGCAGGAGCTCACTTATCCTTGAAAGACACTTTTATCACTGACTTAATAGTCCCATACATCGCCATAAATGTTCAGGGGGGAGGGAATAAGTGCTTACCCTACAGACCCCAAGAAGTGCTGTATATTCTGTATTGTTTAATATAAATGCATTTTTTATTCCAATCCCGATTTGTATTTGAGATTCCCAAATCCCATCGGACTTGACTTCTTCGTGTCCCTCAGTGAGTGTAATACCAGCATTCAACTGTATGCGCCACAGCGGTTTCTATCATCATCATCACCACCCACGCTATGCATAAAATATATAGGTCCGCGGAGAGGCACGCTGAGGAGGCCGTGCAAACTGCAATGGAATACGGGGCATCTCTCTCTCTTTACCTAATATTTTTATTCTATCCTGACATTTTTCAGTTGGAAGGGCAGTCTATATGCGCAACGGTAAAAAGAAAATATATATATATATATTTTTTATGAGGCTCAAAAGGGCAGGTGCTCAAGCACCCCTTGGGCTCTATGTGTGCACGTGCCGGCGCCACGCTATGCAATGCTGTTGTGTTCAGCACTGGGTTGCACCAGCTGTGTGCAAGTCCTCACCTAAGTCGACACTAGAGGTTTAGTAACTACTAGTTGGGGTGTAAAGTAGACACTAGAGGCTTACTAACTACTAGTTAGAGTGTAAAGTCAACAACAAAGGCTTAGGAACTACTAGTTATGGTGTAAAGTCGACACTAGAGGCTTAGTAACTACTAAAGTTGGGGTGTAAAGTCAACACTAAAGGCTTAGTAACTACTAGTTAGGGTGTAAAGTCCACACTAGATGCTTAGTAACTACTAGTTAGTTTGTAACTAAATCAGCTACTAAAATGGGTTGCGCCAAGATTACTTATGGCATAACCTAACTAGCTAGTCGGGATGTAAAGTAATTATTAGGCAAAGTTCCATCCAGGAGTATAACAGAGTAGCATCGCTAACAGAGTATTAGGGCTGTCCCTGACTAAGGATTTGGATAGTCGACTATGATTGGCCAAAATTTGCCGTTAGTCGACTAAAAATAAAAAAAATAAAAGTATAATATATATTTTTTTTATCATTCCATTTGGGCTGTGGGGGGTGCTTAATGTCTGAAGGAGTCGACTGAAGGCTTCTTGTCCTCTGCAAAAGCATGCAATTGGTCCACTGATGGATACATCTTGATATTTGGATATTTGGATACAACACTTGAACGTGCTGTATCCAACCAACTTACTACTTATCTCTTACAGAATGACCTCCTAGACCCTAATCAGTCAGGCTTCAGGACTGGTCACTCCACAGAGACAGCCCTCATTGCGGTCACAGAGGCACTTCACTTAGCAAAAGCGAAAGGCCTCTCCTCTGTCCTGATTCTCCTAGATCTATCTGCAGCCTTCGACACAGTCAACCACCAGATCCTCCTTGCGGCCCTCGCAGGAATGGGAGTGGCTGGCTCTGCGCTGACATGGCTGTCATCATACCTCAATGACCGCTCCTACCAAGTGTCATGGAGAGGGACCCTGTCGGCCACCCGCCCCCTGCGGACGGGTGTCCCCCAGGGCTCGGTTTTAGGACCCCTTCTCTTCTCCCTCTACACTAAATCACTGGGTAACATTATCACGTCTCATGGCTTCTCCTACCATTGTTATGCCGACGATACTCAACTCTTCCTCTCCTTCCCTCCCTCAGATATCCACGTCTCTGTGCGGATCTCGGCCTGTCTGTCCGACATCTCAGCCTGGATGACGTCCAACCACCTCAAACTGAACCTAAGCAAAACAGAATTGCTCCACCTGCCGGCCAAATCCTCCCCCCTAACCGACCTTTCAATCACAGTCGAGAATGCAGCTGTGACTGCGTCCCCGACCGCCAAGAACCTTGGTGTTGTCCTCGACGACCAGTTGAACTTCTCTGCTCACATCGCAGCGACGACCAGAACCTGCCGATTCCTCCTGAGCAACGTCAGAAGGATACGCCCCTTCCTGACAAAAGAAGCCACCCAACTCCTCGTCCAATCAACAGTCATCTCCCGCCTCGACTACTGCAATGCACTGCTCGCTGGCCTCCCGGCCACTGCCACTAAGCCTCTTCAACTCATTCAGAACGCAGCGGCCCGCCTGATCTCAAACCTACCGAAGTCGGCCCATGTCACCCCACTTCTTAGGGACCTGCACTGGCTCCCCATTGCTGCACGAATCCGCTTCAAGGCCCTCGACCTAGCATACCGTGCGGCAAAGGGAACCGCTCCCGCCTACCTCCGGTCAATGGTCTCTAACTACACACCCTCAAGACCCCTACGCTCTGCATCTTCTGGCCGCCTCAGACCTACTCCTATCCAAGCTCCGGGAGGGTCATCAAAGAGAAGTCGCCTATTCTCAGTCCTTGCCCCACAATGGTGGAATGAACTACCCACCCCAGTTAGGACAGCCGAATCACGTCCAATCTTTCGCCGTCGACTAAAGACGCACTTCTTCAACCATTATCTGAATTAAAAAAAAAAAAAAAAAAAATCTAACCCTAACTAACCGTACTGTCATGCACTTGTCCTAATAAACTAACCTACACTGTAGCACTCAACACTTTGATGAACATTGTTGCTCAGCTGATAGAGTTGTGCCCTTCCTGATGGCTTGTCGTACAGAACTTGTAAGTCGCTTTGGATAAAAGCGTCAGCTAAATGACTAAATGTAAATGTAAATGTATTTGTCTAGTCTAGTGTGTTCATTAGATGGGTGAAATCCTCTTTCAGTGCCTCTGTGCCTATTTTCTTAGGCAGTTAGCCTCTCTGGTATGTGTGCCATTAGCGTTAGCCACGCTTCTAGGCCTCTTTTCTTTTGGAAAGAATGATTAAAAAAAATATATATATATATTTTGTTTGTATTCGACTAAGAGGTTGGCAGTCGACTACGGCTCCTTTCGACCGATTAATCGACTAATAGGGGTCAGCCCTACAGAGTATCATCACTAACGGTAAAACAGCATTTAGTCTACTCTACCAGTGTCGTTTTTCAATTGCGTTACACTGTATGATTTACACACGTGTAACTGTGTGTAAATCGCAACTTGGCAAGAATCGACTTCCGATGGTGTTGTATGATTAAACAGCAGTGCATTCAGGCAAGTATAATTATAATGGCCTGTTTTGGCAAAATGTATGCATTTCAGAACCTATTAGTATGATTGGTCTTGGAGGGGCTAGGCACTCGCACTGAGATTTCTGCCTATGCTACTGCTTCAGTGCACTTTAGAGAGTACCGGTAGTTATTTTTTTGCATCTACTTTTTCTCCCCATTTTTCAATTTTTCTCCCATCCCAATTTCGTATGATCCAATTCTTCCCTCCCCTGTCTCGAACGTTGCTAGACCATGCCTCCCACTGGTCGGCTGCAATGTGGAGGAAGCCTTGCATCACGTGTCCCCTCCGGTACACGAGGAGGCAGCCGTCGCATCTTTTCACCTGTACAGCGTGATCTGTCAGTGGCGAGGAGTAACACGTGGGAGGCTCACGCTGCCCCCGATACTTTCCAGTACAGGCGCACCAACCGACCTGTAGGAGTAGGAGTCGCTGTCCACAACGTCCGATCCCCACCCACCGGCTTTCCCACCCCCTAATACTGCCAATTGTATTAGTATGAACGACCAGCCAAGCCGGAAGCAACGCCGAGAGCTGGGCTCGAACCCAGCATCTCCTGCGTTAGTGGCGAGCGCCTTGCCCACTGCGCCACTTAGCCGCCTAATGAGAGTAGTTATTGAGATGGGGGGGACAAACGGATTTTTCTAGATAGCCTCGCTGTACTCATGTTATGAAATAACCAATGTAAGACGAATCCGATTTCTTCCAATCTTCTTGAGACGCAGACAACACTAGCTTAATGTTTACGGTATAGACTCTTAAAATAACCGCCTCGAGACAAAAGTGAGTCACGGCATCGACAGACAGACGAGAAAGCGGAGACACCACCAAAGCGACACACACACACACACACGCACCTGGTGAACTGAGTGAGCTGGCGGTGGTTGTCGGGCACGTCGAAGGGCTTGTACATGAAGTGTCTGAGGTCCGAGACGCCCACTTGGTTCACGCTGTATGAATGCGCCTTGGCGATGAGGCTCAGCGAGTTCTGGGCCGCCATGGCCTCCTCTATCCTCCGCTTGCACTCGGCCACGGCGTAAAAGGCCTCCTTGTCCGTGGAGAGCAGCAGCAGGCAGACCGTGCACTCAGGAGGGTCCAGGTAGGAGATATAGGCGTAAAAGTAACAGTCCGGGTTGAAGAGGGGGAGGCAGATGGGGGTCCAGATCTCCCCGGCCTGGAAGGCGGAGGAGGCACCGATGAGGTTGAGCAGGAGGTGGACGTCGGCCGGCTCCAGCCGGGCGTCCTCGATCACCGTCTTCTCCTGGACGATGGTGAGCAGCTGGTTCCTGGCGATGAGAATGGAGAACACCAGGTTGGGGGTGATGGCCTTCTGCAGGATCAGGCTGAGGGAGTCCCGGAGGGAGGAGGCCAGGGGCAGGCAGTGCACCGCCGACAGCAGGAGGCTGGGGTCCGAGTCCACCAGGTTGAGCAGGCCGTCCAGGATCTTCTCCGAGCCGGCGAGGAGCCTCCGCAGGTCGTAGTTCTTCTTGTGCTCGAAGATGCGGTTGATGCTGGCCTGGGTGAGCATGCTGATGATCTGGTAGTAGACGTAGAGGAGCTCGTCACGCAGCTGCTGCTCCGACTGCCGACTGCTGGACACGCACACCAGCACCAGAGGACCCTTCTGGAGGAACACCACCACGTGGCCGTCTGGTGGCGGGGAGACGGGGGGAAACAGGCTAAAGTTAATGTTATGCCTTACTTAAAAAGGACAACACTGGCAGCAGCTACTGGCAGTAACTTCCCATCCAACCCGTGTCTACTGCTGATAAGCCTGCCTCCTCCAAATGGAGCAACTTCCAATGTAAACAAATAAATGCTGCGCAAACATTCCAACAACAAACATATTGCAATGACAGAAAACCTATGGAGAAGTAAACTGAAAACTCTGGACAGTGGTTTAGATTTACTCTTGAGCCAATGGGACCTGTACTAAACACAGCATCTTTCTTGAATACTAAACACGGCACGGTCTCTGCTGCAGTGTGCTACTACTATGTATACTGTTATCGACCGAATTTACAACCATTCTATTATTATTTCTATTATATATTATTATTTTACATTTATTTCATATTATTATTTCTATCATTATTTTGTCCCCCGCCTGTACCTCCCCTCCCTCGTCTCCCATGCTGCTAATATGATGCCTGAATTTCCCCAAGAGGGTTGATAAAGGAACACTTAGCAACTTAACCAAATACTAAAATACTGATATGAGAACGGGATAACATTGTGAACAGCAGCATAATGTAAGGAGGCAGACAAACATAGCGAGATGAGAAATAAAACGTCATATCGCTGCTGGAAGATTAAAAAAATAACATGTACAAACACATTTGTTACAAAGACCTTCTTTAGTTTGAGTGAGCGTCCGCAGCTCTCACCTGAATAGACAGAGCGGATCATGTTATCTCCGCTCTGGACGAAAGACACCAGGGCCATCATGACTCCCATGGTGGAGGAGAGGGCCTCTTCGCTGCCGTAACGGGAGTAGATGGGTTTGCCCGCTTCGCTCAGCACAAAGATATGTTTCCGGTGCTGCCGCCAGCTCTCGGCTGTCACGTCCTCCTCGCGGTGGGACAGGAACGCCGGGGCTTCTGGGGTGCTGGTCTCCGACAAGGGAGACGACCTTCCCTTCACCCCGACGCCTTGTTCTTCCAGCTTGCTTCTCGCCAGCACAGTAACCACAAACTCCCCAGAATCGTCCCGGCCATTGTCAACGATGGCCTCCTCTGAGGCATCATGGGGCGGCTGAGTACTGTCCCGACACTCTAGCTCTCCTGACTCCTCAGTCTCTGAGACCTGGATAGACCCCGGCTCCTGACACTCTAGCTCTCCTGACTCCTCAGTCTCTGAGACCTGGATAGACCCCGGCTCCTGACACTCTAGCTCTCCTGACTCCTCAGTCTCTGAGACCTGGATAGACCCCGGCTCCTGACACTCTAGCTCTGTTGACTCCTCAGTCTCTGAGACATGGATAGACCCCGGCTCCTGACACACTAGCTCTGTTGACTCCTCAGTCTCTGAGACATGGATAGACCCCGGCTCCTGACACACTAGCTCTGTTGACTCCTCAGTCTCCGAGACCAGGATAGACACTGGCTCCTCAGTCTCTGACTCTGAGACCTGGATAGACACTGGCTCCTCAGTCTCTGACTCTGAGACCTGGATAGACACCGGCTCCTCTGCCAGCACTTCCGACAGTAGTGGTTCTGTGGCCTCCTCCGTGTTCACGGTGGTGTCACTCTCACTTCCCGCCGGCCCACAGTGATCAGGGAACATGTGATCGCCCAAGAGGGACAGAGACGTCGCCAAGATGTCGGCTATAATGAGAGGTGGAAATAAAGACGGGTGAGATGAACAGAACGGAACACGTGGATAAAAGGTTTAGCAGGCGGAGAGGAAATCAGTTACCGGTTGGAATGGAGCGATCAGAGGGCGGGTGACAAATCTTCATTCCCTCTTCCTCTCCTTTTGGTTGATTGTCTCTCTCCATGTTACCATCCCAGTTGCTAGAAGATAAACGGCTCAAATTGTAAAACCACAGATTACCGTTACATGCTTAAATGCTTATTCTTTACATCACAAGCCAATGAAAATGACTGTAAAAAGTGCCAGTGTGGCTATTGTGCATTAAATTCAGCACACATTCATAAGCCATGCATGACTTCGGGGCCCTTAATTCATAAAGCTGCATAAAGAGTAGGGGGTTCTGATTTGGATCAGTGGTCAACTCACATGACCACATAAGCAAAGCTCCACCTTTCTACTTCCAAAATGCTTGTACACTAATCTCGTGCTCAGACCTTGAGCAAAGCGATGCATGGGGGCCACAGTGGCTCAGGAGGTAGAGCAGTCGTCTGGTAATCAGACGGTTTCAGGTTTGATTCCGGCAGCGTGTCGAAGTGACCTTGAGCAAGACTTAAAAACACTTAATCCCTAACTGCTCCCGGCGAGTAGGTTGGCACCTTGCACGGTTACCTCTGCCATCCATGAATTGGGTGAATGTGAGGCCTAGGTTGCTACGTATATATACATGCAGTCAATTTACCGTTAAATGCAGTCCATTGATGCAAACTGGCTCTGGATTGATTGATTGAAAACTTTATGAACAGATTGCAGAATGGGTACAGTACAGAAAAAGCTCAATACACACAATTGTTAAGGGGATGCAGACCAGAGAAAGACTTTAGTCTCGTTTACATCAGGGTCCCCCATTTTCAATTAATCATAAGACACGCCGTCACGGAATGTAATACTTCCGAAAAATGTGTTAGAACGCTTGATACTATCCAAATTCGGCCAGCAGCTAATAACCCGAACATGATACACACCACATACAGAGCAAGTGGTAAACGACAGTGAAGTGCACCAGAGCAGCTGACGTACATACCCAACATGAACTAACTTGCTGGTTAGGTTAATAGCAAACGGGTTTTTATATTCTGCCAATCCTAGATTGCAAATGCTGAGGTAAATACAACACAGGAGTAGCAGCAGCTAGCTGGAACAGAATCTTAGCTAAAAGGCTAACATTGCCAGTTAGCTAGCCGGCAGATGAGATCAATTTCATGGCCTCGGCTTTACAGTTAACGTGCAAACAAACCAATAGCAGGTTAAAATTACAACAAACTTACGATATTGTGTGTCGTTGAAACGTTTGGGAAATAGCTATCTTAATACATAAACTTTGAGCATACGACAGCCGCCATGTAGCAGCTAGCAAGCTGTCAAAGATAAGAAGCAGAAAAGTAAATTTCCTCTGACAACAGAAGACATCCGGAATCCCTGATGACAAGTGGTGCTGACCAATCAGAGAGATTCTACAGTTGATCCCGCCTCTCGGGATACGTTCCAGGTGACTGTCAAATTGGTTAACTCTGAGGGGGGGGGGAAGAGACATTTCAAAATAATTATTGATTATTTAATCTTTGCAATTATATTGATTACATTACACGAAATATTAGCAAGCTACCTTGCCGAAATATCGTTGCATAAACCATGTAACAGCTCAGCTGCGTTAGCAACAAAATACCGAGCTGTGCGTGGCTGCGTAGTTGACGTACTTGCAGACTGATCCCCTAAAACGAACCAAACTTGCAGCTAGCTAGCAATAGGGTATATCTGCAGAGCCGCAAGCCCAACGTCTGGGCGGGGCTTCGGGGCTTGTACACTACCGCCCTGTAGCTCTCACCTCCATAGCCATGAAGTGCTTTGAGAAGCTAGTAAAGGGCTACATCTGCTCCTCCCTCCCCATCAACATGGACCCCCTGCAATTTGCATACCGCCCCAACAGGTCCACAGAGGACGCCATAGCCCATGTGCTGCACACAGCAGCATCACACCTGGACAAGAGGCAGGGGAACTATGTGAGAATGCTATTCATCGACTACAGCTCGGCATTCAATACCATAGTCCCCTCCATACTCAGCCAAGCTCAGGGACCTGGGCTTGAACTATGACCTCTGCCAGTGGGTCTTGGACTTCCTGACTGGCAGACCCCAGGTGGTGAGAGCAGGCAACTGCACCTCCTCATCCATCACCCTCAACATAGGGGCCCCCCAGGGCTGTGTTCTGAGTCCCCTCCTCTACTCCCTGTACACACACGACTGTGTGGCTCAGCGGAGTAGCAATACAATCATCAAATTTGCTGACGACACAGTGGTGGTGGGCCTGATCTCTGCCAACGACGAGAGGGCCTACCTGGAAGAGGTCAAGGTCCTGGCGGGATGGTGCCAGGAAAACAGCCTCTCCCTGAACGTCAGCAAAACAAAGGAGATGATTGTGGACTTCAGGAGGTCGGGGGTCAAGGACTACAGCCCCCTCAGCATCGACGGGGCACCGGTTGAGAGAGTCAACAGCTTTAAGTACCTCGGAGCCTACATATCCGAGGACTTGACATGGACCACACACATTGACAGTGTTGTGAAGAAGGCACGACAACGCCTCTACTTCCTCAGGCGCCTTAGGAAGTTCCAAGTCAGTCAGAAGATCCTTAAGAACTTCTACTCATGTACAATAGAGAGCATCTTGACTGGCAACATCACCTCCTGGTTTGGGAATAGCACTGCACAAGACCGAAGCAGACTACAAAGAGTGACACGTTCAGCCGAACGCACAATTGGAGGGGGGCTCCCCACCCTCCAGAACATTTACAACAAGCGTTGCAAGGGCAAGGCTAAGAGAATCATTAAAGACTCCAGTCACCCGAACAACTGCCTCTTTGAACTGCTGCGGTCAGGCAAGCGATACCGGAGTCTCAAGGCGAGCACAGAAAGACTCAGAAGAAGCTTCTATCCCCAGGCCATCAGGCTGCTAAACGAACAATGAACACTACACAACAACAACCACCAAACGCACATAGCACACACATCCACACGCACACACTCACTTTAAACAAACACACTGTAGCACCCACTCCACACACTTTATAGCACACACCCACTTTAAACAAACACACTGTAGCACCCACTCCCCACACTTTATATTTATTGATGAAGGATTGCACTACAACTCGTACACCTTACTGTAAATTGTACCTAAATTGTACCTCATCCCATTTCTGCTTTGCACTATATAGTACTGTACATTTGTACACTGCATAGTATTGTATATTATATGGTAACTCAGTTACGTCTATTCTGCATCGAACATTGTACATATGTCTATACTGAACACTGTGACCTCATTTTCTACTTCTAAATTACATGCTATACTATGTTATTTGATACTATCTTGTCTAGCACAGTCTCTGGAGCGTAACAGTAAGAAGCATTTTGTATGAAAGTATTCTGTACTTCTGTATGACAACTATTAAAGAAACTTGAAACTTGTTTGAGGCGGGTCTTCGGGCCGGGCTTGTACTCTGTTTGACTGTGCAGTAGTCAGTTTGTGCTGTTTATTTTTACAAGCAGTGAGGACTCGACAGTATTTGCATTTCTGTGTTCCGTGTTGCAGGTTAGGGTTAAGGTTAGTAGGGTTAGGGTTAAAAATAAACAAAACAAACTGACTACTTCCGGGTTTTACAGGAAACAAGACAGAGTACAAGCCCCGAAGTCCCGCCTCAAACAGAGTACAAGCCCCGAAGCCCCGCCCAGACGTTGGGCTTGCGGCTCTGCAGATATCCCCTATGGGCTCCCCTGCTGGACCCGCTGACGAACACGTAGCCGTTAGCCAGGTAGCTTACAGAGAAACACTCAACGAGTTTGCAAATGAAATGCGTTGTTGTGGGCAGAAACGTCGGTTTGTTTCATACACTGGTAGCTAGGTTAAGAGGTTAGCTCACGTTAATTGGATTACAATGGAGGAGCCGTGGGATTTTGAGTTTTTGTCCCGTATTGGAGACAGTTTTATGTCATTTATTTCCGAATTCGTGGACGACTGGCTCGCCAATGACATGAGAGTGTCCATATTCAAAATATTATTCAGCTGGTTGGTTCTGAGTCTTATTGCGATTCACTTCGCGTGGAAAGTCTACGGAAATACAGTGAATGATATGTATTACAGACAAGGTACGTGTATAATGACAGGCCAGCTGGCCAGCGTTGTCGCATACTACTACTACTAGCACGCACGCGTTACATCTCATGACACTCGATTCTTGTTTTCCCCCTTTTCTCCAGGGACTGGACAGAATGGTGGCACACCTGATACCGCACCTCACCTGAGCGGATGGTAGGTGTCCGTGCGACCATCTGTCACTTCAATGTACACCCCTCCTACAGTCCCCTCCCCATCATATGTATATACTCTTGTCAGGATCTATGGGTAACAGTACTGTATTATTTGCATATCGTATATGTCACAAATGTAACAGTACTATATACCTGTATGTCCCTATGCCATAAATGTCATGTATGTTGTGTATGTCATAATGAATTGAAAATGGGGGACCCTGATGTAAACAAGACAAACGTCTTTCTCTGGTCTGCATCCCCAATTGTATGTACTGAGCCGTACTGTATTGTACCCATTCTGCAATCTGTTAAATAAAGTTTTCATTCATTCATTCACACCCCTGCTGTCTGCTAAAGCTCAGCTAAAAAAAAAAAAAACCTCAGCTCGGAACTAGGCAAAATCTGCATATGGCTCGCTGATAAACTATCATTATGGGCAAAACAGAGTCCATTCTCTTCGGTTCAAATAACAAACTCAGCAAGACCGACGGCTTCTCAGTTGCAGTGGGTGACAATATTGTCACAAGGAAAGATGAAATTACCTACCTGGGTTCCATCCTAGAGGCAAATCTTTCCTGTGACAAAATGGCATCCAATGTAATAAAAAGTCAACCAACGAACTAGATTCTTGTACCGGATCTCCTCTCTGGTAAACAAGAATACCCTGAAGACTCTGGCAGGAGCACTCATTCAAGGGTACTACGACTATGCGTGTGCACCTCATGGTACCAAAGCACCTCAAAGGCGCTTAAAACAAAATTACAAACATCACAAAACAAACTGGTCAGACTACTACTTGACCTTACCCCCAGAACCCACCTCACCCCTGCCCACTTTGACAACCTAGGATGGCTTAGAGTAGACGACAGAGTACAGCAACTTGCAATGGGCCTGGTCTACAAGATACACTATACGACTAAGGTACCCATGTACATGTCAAAATACTTCCCAAAGGAAGCTCAACAAATCATGTTAAACCCAGATTCGGCTCAAACAAGGGACTAAACACGTTTCGCAATTATGCCACATCAATGTGGAACGCCCTACCCAAAGCTGTAAAGGAATGTGAATCCCTACCCACATTCAAAACTGCTCTTAAAGAGCACCTACGGGAGGCTGCAATTCGAAACTGGCCACCGTAAATGCCCAAAACCCCCACCACCTCCTAATAGACAGTCTCCTCCCCACCGCATGTATATATTCCCTCCCCACTGTATGGATATTTCTCTCCCACCCACCCACCCCCTCCTAATGTACAGTCCCCTCCCCATCATATGTATATACTCTGTCAGGATCTAGGGGTAACAGTACTATATATTTGAATACCGTTTATGTCACAAATGTATCAGTACTAAATACCTATATGTCCCTATACCATAAATGTCATGTATGTTGTGTATGCCATAAATGTCTATATGAATTGAAAATGGGGGACCCTGATGGAAACAAGACAAATGTCTTTTTCGGGTCTGCATCCCCTTAACAATTGTGTGTAAACTGTGTATTGAGCCGTACTGTATTGTACCCATTCTGCAATCTGTTAAATAAAGTTTTCATTCATTCATGCTACAGTTGACGTTGGTGATTGACACTTAAGACACATCTGGTTGGCGTACTGATGCTTCTACAGCTACAAAGTAGAGTACTAAGAGTTGAAGAATTGCTATATTGCAAAATGTCTAATCAAGTGTCTTTTATCAATGCAGTCCTGAAGGTGGGTTTCATTGGGGGTTCACTCTAGTATAGCCCCTTTCGGGACTGTGATAGTGAATACATACATACAACCATGTTGGCGTGCACCACAGTCCCTAAAGGGGCTAACTCTAGTAGCGATTTGTGTATACATTTGAACGTAGTAACATGTACAGAAAGGGGCACACTTCACCAAAAAAACAATGCTGATTTATTTTGCACGTCATTTCACACATCCAAAAACTCAAACAAAACAGGGTTGCACACATTTGTTTAGTTTGACAGCTATTGGGAGTGAACAAGTTTGAATATGACCACCAGTGATGTTATCAGGGACATTGAATCCGTGTTGTGTTAATTACAGCTAAATTAAATAAGGTAGCAGTCCATGTTAGACAATGTATTGCTATTTGTTCATCTCCATCATTTCATCAAGCTGTAATTAGCACAACGCAAGGATTCAATGTCCCCGATGACATCATTGGAAGCCATATAATTTATTCCCAATAACTGTCAAACTAAGGTCGCTTTCACACAGGGGCTGTTTGGTCCGGACTTTCGGACCAGAATTCGATAGTCCGGTTTTTCGGGTTTGTGTGAATGCGCGTCGAACTCGGTTCGCGGACCAAACAGGCGAACTCTGGTCCGCCTGAAAACGTAGGTCTCGGTTCGGCTTCAGCGGACCAAACGCGAACCAAATATAGGAAGTGATTATTATTACCACTGCTCGCAGCACTCACTGCAAAACAAGCACACTGCATCTAATCTCTCTATCTATCCATCTATCTATCTATCTATATATCTGACTGTGCATCTTGGGAAGAAGGAAGAAAAAACGCGGCTTATTATTATTACCGAGGCGCACGGCATTGGATCAATGGATCAATGCCACGTCAATACTATTATTACCTTACCACTGCTCGCAGCATTCATTCACTGCAAAACAAGCACACTGCATCTATCTCTCTATCTATCTAGTATATACTGTATCTGTGCATCTTGGGAAGAAGGAAGAAAAAACGCGGCTTATTATATTATTAATAAAACAGCTAAAAACACCGTGGTCTACAAGTTGTTTAGCGAGAGGATGGTGGTAATGTGCTTCAATAGAACAATGGATCAATGCCATGTCAAAATTTGCCTCCGCTGATCTGGAGGGCTCGCAGACAGTCCACACACAGACACACATGCGCGCGCGCGCGCACACACAGGCTCGCAGCCACACACACATTTCCACTGTCCAATAGACAAGCGCCCTTTTCGACCGCGTGACATTGTTCAGAAGGTCTCGCCCCGCCTCACAGATTTCTATGTGAACGCAGGCGAACCAAATGAAGAATGCAACAATGTTGCAACAATGTTGCAACTTCACCCCCAGAACCGCACCGAGTCCACCAAAACTATATGTGAAAGCGACCTTATGAATGTGTGCAAAACTGATACATTTTTGGATGTGTATGAGATTATGTGCAAAATAAATCGGCATTGTTTTTTGGTGAAGTGCCCCTTTAATAGATGCATCACTATTTTTCTTGTGTGTAGAATGGTGGCTATGCTTTCTCATCCTATTAGGGAAAGTGCATCAGGAGGAGACCATATCAAGACCCACAGGGAGTAACAGTCGACTCTGGGCAGGACTGGACTGGACTATGGCCATTGGGACATGTATTTGTCCAATCAATGAGCCAGAGTGGATTCAGATTCAACAGAGCCGCTGAACTTTGCTGCTGCTGCTGCTGCTACATCAATCCTTCCTCTGAACAGCTGTATCGCCGTCTCATTGGTTTTCAGTCATAACACCGCCCGTTGCATTACTCAATTCAATTATCTAGCCTCTCTGAGACGTGTATTTATTTTGTATCTTTTGGATAAACTGATGTTAAAGCTACCCCCCCCCCCCCCCCCCCTTATTTATATTTCTCTGGGTGGGGGGCACTATCACAGGTATTGTGTAAAGTGGACAGATGTTTCTTCCCTTGTTTTCTGCCAGTCTTGGATGATGATGACTAACGTCACCAGTGCAGTGGGTTTTGCACGGTGACGGACACCATCAACACATCCAACGAACACAAGGGTCTTGGCCATATTCACACGGCAGCCGTTTAGCTCTTATGTCATGCTCAGGATGGGATTCCTTTCCAAATGGCCACCGTGTGAATATGGTCAATTGGTAAACGTTCTGATCCCCTGAACAAGGGGAAATGCATTATTGGAACTGCTTCAAATGGGTTACATAAAAACAAGATATACAATCTAAAGAAGACTTAGCACTTTGATTTAGAAGAAGAAAAGAAACCTGGACCGAATCTGATCAGAGTCAAACTATGTATGCTGTGAAAGATGTGTGTGGGTGCTGTGGACGTTCTGCTCGATTTTGAACAAAACGGATGCTTTGAGATGGACAGGTCTGCTATTTATGTCCCCTACTTCATGAAGAATGCATGTGTCAGAGAGAGAGAGACGGTAATTATAAAAGTGGTTCCCTTCCTTCACAGGTGTCTTTACTAATGTGATTTTAACAACTTTCTCCGTATTACTCCCATTGTACATGGAGCACTTTGTGCATTTAGAGGGAGATATGGATCATCCCATGACTTAGGACGGTGAAGATGTGTGGCACTCAGCTGTGTTACTTTTTCTTTTTTATGAAGTCTTGTACAAATGGCCTAATTGATATTAAATGTGTTCATGGCTATTTTGCTATTCTGTTAGTGTTTGTTCATTGCTGTGCTCACAAACCATTGCTAATCTCCCATTGGTAGGGTTGGATGCCAATGGAAGGTTTAATTCTAATAGAAGTTGCCTGAAACATGAAAACATTGAATTATGCAACAAATGATTTTGTTTCTTTATAGAATCACACCATACTTTATTGATTTTAGGAAGAATCCCATCAAACCCATATAAACCTTGAGCTCCTATTATAAGAATATAAAAGCTTGCAACACCTTATGATGTTGGCACATTTTCCGATACCCAAAATTACTCAGTGCCTATAATAAGGTAAATTGTGCATACATACTGGTACAAGATCCACATTTTCATCAAACAATTTAGATGTGAAGCAGCATCTCTATGACCAGCAATGTCAAACTCACACACATTAACTTGCTCACTTGTTACCCGTTCTGCCCCTAGTGGTAGCTCACAGTAAATGTGTTATGTAAAGAGCTTTGCATCTATGATACTGTGTTTTCTAAGATGCATTTACAATGTAGTGTACAGAAAAGCACCAGAACTGGAATATCAAGTACCTTGAATACCTCTCTTAACACTCCGTTAGTGTGTGTCAAATCTATTTAACGTTAACGGGCACTGAACACACTATATTAGTGTGTGCAGCTCTGGGTGAAATCTATTTTACGTTAACAGGCACTGAACACTATATTAGTGTGTGCAGCTCTGGGCGAAATCTTTTACGTTAAAAGGCATTGAGCACTATTATTAGTGTGCTGCTCTGGGCGAAATATTTTACGTTAAAAGGCATTGAGCACTATTATTAGTGTGTGCTGCTCTGGGCCAAATCTATTTTACTTTGATGGGCACTGCTGGAATGAGCAGCATGTGCACATCCATCACGTTGGTCCCCGTCAGGCCTGGCAAGAGCAGGCGCTGCCCACCAGAGAGATGAGAGAACAAAGTGAAAGAATCATTGTCAACAAGGGAGCCGTCGATGTCCAGTCCTTGCGCTCGCGCCTCATCCCACACCCCTCCGTCGGTGACCGCCCCGGCCGCCTCGGTGGGCCCGTCCTGACCATCGGTTCCGCCGCTCAGGAACGCGGGGCCCTCGGGCGGGCAATTGATGCTTCTCAGCTCCAGCCCCACACGCAGGGCCAGCTCCTGGTTCCGCCCGCCGCGCCCCTTGCCCGTGAGCTCTACGGTGGGCTCCCCCCCGGCTAACAGGCACGTGGCGCCCCAGCCCTCCGCACGGGCCTCGCTGAGCACCTGCATGGTACGGCACAGGTCCCAGGTCTCTACACCGACCTGGGGACCCAGTCTCAGAAGCTCTGCAGCAAGTTGCGGAGGGGGCTCGCCCGGGGAACAGGCGAAGCGTGCTAGTAAGCCGTAGAGGTGGGAAACGGACCTTACGTCCCCGCACACCCCCGGCGACAGCACGACGGGACGGAAGCCTAACTCTCGCGCGCGGCGACCTGCACACTTAAGCGCAATACTATTGGAGCCAATGACGGCATTGAGAACACGCCCTGTGTTATCCGACGGCTTTCCCATCTCCAGCTTGGGACTAGGTTTTCCGAGGACTTCCTTTACAGAGGAAGGGAGAGCGGCAGACATCTTGTAACGTTCAAAGACTGATAAAACCTCCTCAGGCAACACCTCACTCCACACTGTAGGGCCACTGGCTATCAGGTCCAGCGGATCTCCAATCACGTCAGACAGAATCAGTGCAACCACCTGTAGTAAAAAGAAAAGCGAAAATACCATATTGGTAAATGGTGCATTTATATAGCAATTTTGTCCCTCACATTCACTCATTCACACACACTGACGGCGGAGGCAGCCATGCAAGGCGCCGACCTGCTCATCGGGAGCAGTTAGGGGTTAAGTGTCTTGCTCAAGAACACTTGGACGCGCTGCCCGGGAGGAGCGGGAATCGAACCGGGAACCTTCCGATTACCAGACGACCACTCTACCTCCTGAGTAGGAGTGCTGATCTGGGGTCAGTGACTAGGAACACTTATTGACACCAATCCTCCCTTTTTGAGAGGCTTTGTGAATATGGACCCAGGTTTTTAAGTTATTGGAATTTGTCCTCTTGATTGAATATAATTATGTTCTTAGGAATGCATAACACCTTACCTGGGCAGGGTGAGCACAGCATGCAAGCCCTCCACCCTTCAACATGGACAGGGAGCGGCGTACGGTGTTCAGCTCCTGAATAGTGGCACCAGCACCTGCCAGTCTGCGGGTAACGTCCTGTTTCTCTTTTAAGGAGATCGGTGGGACAGGTGCAGGTAAGAGTGCAGAGCCTCCACCTAGCAGTGGTGGGGAAAAGTATACATCCTTTACGAATTAAGTTTAAAAGTAGAAATAACCTGAAATGATACTCAAAATTCAGAAGCATAAAAGTAAATTATATTCAATGTAAGACCTCCATTCAAAATATTCTACTATAGTAAAAGTAAATTATATTCAATGTATATTGAATATGAAAAGTAAAAGTATGCATTCTCAAATCAATTGCACGCGTTGACTAACTAAAGGTTATATTAAAGCAGTTTTAGCAAGTACAGAAGGTTGAAATTGGCAGGCTTGCATGTTGAAAGTGCATTAACTTATGTTTTGCAGGTAGAAGATTAACTGCAAGAAACAGATCAATGTAGTGGAGTAAAAAAAATATATATATAAGATATTTCCTTTGAAATGTAGTAGAGTAAAAAAAATTGATATTTCCTTTGAAATGTAGTGGAGTAAAAGTATTACAGGGTTAGTTGAGAATGTTCAGACTGCTAGCCCTATTCTCCTACTTGGCAATGATGTTGCCAATCGGCAGAGACCTTTCACAGCACAACCCATGCTGTGCTTCATACTGGATAGCCACAGCTCTGGCTAGTTTGTCATAAAAGAAAAGTAATGGGGCTCTTCAGTCTGTGCAAAAAGCTCTGAGGCCTATTCCACAGTGCACCAAATGCAAAGAAAGCAGTATGTTGAAGTGCTTTTTATAGTGGCCCCATTACTTTACATTCGTTTTGTGGCTTACTAGGGAGGAGCTGGGTATCCCCAGTATGCAGCTCAGCTGAGGAAGGACTCTATAGATCGACAACATCATCAATGTGTAGGATGAGGGAGGCTAAGTTCCCTAAAATGGAAATACTGAAGAACAAGTACCTAAAGACTTGAGTAGAAGTACTTATTCACTAGATCTACATGTGAAAATAAGTTAGTCTAGTGTGTGCTCAATTCATATGACATTTGTGTTGTACCTGAAATGAGTACGAGCAGCAAGTCTTTCTCGGTCAGTTCACTGGCCAGCTCCTTGATGCACTCGGCCGCCTGCTGGGCATCGGTGTCGGGCAAGTTGTGCTTAGCTCCCTCCATTACTTTGATACGACTGTTGGCTGATAGAAGCATGTGGCTGAGGAGGGGATGAATATGAATATGTTTTTTTTTTATCCACTTTTTCTCCCATTTTCTATATATTTTCTCCCATCCCAATTTCGTATCATCCAATTCAACCCTCCCCTGTCACGGACGCTGTTTCTTGCCTCCCACAAGCCGGCTGCAATGTGGACTAAGTCATACATAGCACAAGTCCCCTCCGGTACTTGAGGTAACAGCAGTCGCATCTTTTCACCTGCGCAGCTCGATCTCTCAGTGGCGAGGAGTAACGCGTGGGAGGCTCACGCTGCCCCCGACACTTCCTGATTCTACTGTGCAGGCGCACCAACCGACCTGTAGGAGTCGCTGTCCACAACGCCCGATCCCCACCCATCAGTTTCCCACCCTCTAATACTGCCAATTGTATTAGTACGGACGACCAGCTAAACTGAAAGCAAATGTGGAGCGCTGGGCTCGAACTGACGAGCCCAGCGTCTCCAGCATTTCGTGGCGAGTGCCTTGCCCACTACGCCACGTAGCCGCCACGAATATGAATATGTTTTAATGTTTTTGTCAGTAACCCTTTAGGTGGACTTTATATCGGTATATATATATATATATATATATTTTTTTACTTACTCTTTCCCGTGTTTCCGCAGTGTCTCCTGAATCCCACGTGGCACGCTGATCACGCCTCTCACCAGGTGGTCCCCCACAATCCTCTCTGCCTCGGCGGCCATGCCCAACACGGCTTTGCCGAAGCCCACCAGGTGCACGTTGTTCCTCAGCGCGAAGGAGTGGCCGTCGACCAGGATAGAGTCTCCGTTACGCTCCATGCTCCGCCGGACCACGAGGTCCGGCTGCACGGCCTCCACGGCCGCAGAGAACACCTCGCGCGCCCGGGAGTCCAGTGACATCCTGCACAACACGTGTGGCCTCAGCCCCGCAAGGGCCAGGAGGGACGGGGGCCGGAACAGGGAGAGAACGCGTGCCATTGGCAGATCAAAAAGTCCTCAGAGGAAGCACCTAATGGAGCACGGCGTGTCCAGATTGTACACGTCGAAGCAAAGGGGGGGGGGGGGGAGAGAGAGAGAAAAAAGCATCATTATCACAAAAATACATTAATGATCTGTCAAAGACCAAATCAGATACATAGAACATTTGCCACAGGAAAGAGAATGTCCAGATAACAAGTCAGATCACAGAAAGAATGTATCACTATGAAAGATTTCTTCTTTTTTAACCTAAGGTGGTCGCCTAGACAAAAGGTTAGTAGGAAGCCAGGAGATTTCCTCTGTGTTGTTTGTCAGAGCGGTGTGCTCTGGCAATCAGACTCAGCAGTTAGGGCAGAACTCTGGCCAGAGCTCGAGTATGTACCCTATGTGTAATGATTGACTCAGCACGGACATAGGGCACACCAGCGCATTGGCCAATGGACTGTACGTGTTCTTAGATGATTTTGTATTCAGAAGCTGAACCAACAAAATGCAGGGGAATAACCCTAGCAGTGCTGGCCGTAGACTAATGGTAGACTGGTAGGAGTGAAATACTGAAGACTATGGAGACACCCTGTGGCAAAGTTGATCGGAATTAGATTGAAAACCTGGAGCAGTTGTTAAGTTTTATGTCTAGTTCATGGCCACATACAGTACATACTATGGGGACATTTTAAGAGTAAATTAACTACTGTTAAAGGCTGTAAAGTACAGGTTAACTTCTGAGGCCTGCTATATACAGTATGTTATGCCTTTTCCAAAATAGGAAGCTCACATTATCATATACATTGCAAACCATACATTGCATCAAACATTATGACTTTCATAGGCCTAACTAACCTTACTGTCATGCACTTGTCCTAATAAACTAACCTACAGTACACTGTAGCACTCAACACTTTGATGAACATTGTTACTCAGCTGATAGAGTTGTGCCCTTCCTGATGACTTGTCGTACAGAACTTGTAAGTCGCTTTGGATAAAAGCGTCAGCTAAATGACTAAATGTAAATGTAAATGTATATGTGCTACTCTTCACACTACTAACCCACGACTGCACACCAATACACAACACCAACCTCTTCGTCAAGTTTGCGGACGACAAAACTGTGGTGGGGCTCATTAAAAACAATGTTGAGTCTCACTACAGGGACGAGGTGAGCCAACTGATCATGTGGTGTGGGAACAACAACCTCATTCTCAATGTGGAGAAAACAAAGGAGGTTGTTGTCGACTTCCGGAGAGCGCACACCCAGCACCCTCCACTGACCATCAACGGTGCAGTGGTGGAGAGAGTGAGCAGCACCAAATTCCTGGGTGTGCACATCACAGAGGACCTCCAACACAGCATCACTGGCGAAGAAAGCTCAACAGCGCCTCTACTTCCTCCGAAAACTGAGAAGAGCTGGAGCCTCAGTGCTCATCCTGTGCTCCTTCTACCGGGGCACCATCGAGAGCCTCCTGACCAGCTGCATAACCGCGTGATACGGCGGCTGCACAGCATCCTGCCGCAAGACCCTGCAACGCACGGTTAGAACAGCTGAGAGGATCATTGGTGCCCCCCTCCCCTCCCTCCAGGACATCTACAATACACGCCTGGCCCGCAAAGCACTAAGCATCGCAGGTGACATCACCCACCCCTCACAACATTTTTTCACTCTCCTGCCCTCCGGGAGGAGAATGAGGAGCCTCCGAGCCAGGACCAGCAGATTAAAAAAGACAGCTTCATACACCAGGCTGTCAGGAAGCTGAACTCTCTCCCAGCTCTCCCCCCGCTCTCACTCTGCCACCACAGAACCTGGACTAACCCCCCCACTGACACACACACACAGACACACACTGCCACTTCACAAACTCACTGCCACTTTACTTTACTGCCATGTCTATCTATCTAATATTATATGATATTCTGTACCCGCAAAAAGCTAAAACAAAAGGCCGGCTGTCACAAAACAGTCACATCTAGAGACCTCAAAACCTACTCTAGCGAGGCCTTTAACCTAGAACTGGAGAGCCTGGACTGGTCAGAAGAGCTCAGTGGTACACTTGAAGAAACATGGCTTGGTTTCAAAACCAAATTCTCAACAATACTAAACGACATGGCCCCCCTAAGAACCACCAGAGTAAAAAATTGCGCTGAGCCGTGGATGCACTCCGAAATATTGACCACTATGAAAACCAGAGACAAAAAATGCTCTGAGTTTCGTAAAAGTCAGTCAAAGCTTACCAAAAGCTCGAGCAGTGAACTCCAAGCCCACGTGACTGAACTCAAACTGCAAAGAAACAGACTAAGAAATTACGTAAACTACATGATCAAAACTGCAAAAAAGAATTTCATCAATGACAAAACTGAAGAAAACAAAAATAAACCCTGTGAACTTTGGAAATTACTCAATAATCAACTAGGCTGCAGTAAAAAACTTAAAACCAGATTTTCAAACATAAACATAAAGACGGACAACACACTCATCACAGACAAGCTGGATGTGGCCAATTACTTAAACATTTTCTTCACAAACATAGCCACAACACTGGTAAATAAACTACCCTCCCACTCAGGGCATTTTGGGGTAGAACACATCATAGCCTACTACAATAACCTAGGGGTCCGCAAAGACGGTTTCAAACTAGAAATGGTAACAACAGCTGAGGTACTCAAAAAAACTGAGCGCCCTCCAACCTAACAAGGCCACTGGCCATGACAATATCCCCTCCAAATTCCTGAGACTCAGCAGCCGCCATCACCCCAATCATGATCACACACATAATAAACCTCTCCATAAAACAGGGACACGTACCCAAAGACTTCAAAATTGCAAGAGTAACCCCCCTGCACAAAAATGGCAGCAAATTAGACCCAGGCAACTACCACCCTGTTTCTATTCTTACCTCCATCTCGAAAGTCATGGAAAAAATAGTATACGAACAGGTCGAGGTGGATGCGGGCAAATACTGCGGCATGGTCATGCTGGACCTACAAAAGGCATTCGACACTGTCAATCACTCCATTCTGATTGACAAGCTAAAAGCAATTGGTTTTGATAGGCAGTGAGCTGGATGCAATCCTACCTGGAGGGGAGAGAACAGATGGTAGAGGTAAACGGTACCCTACCCCCCCCCCCCCCCTCCCAGTGAGCTGTGGTGTTCCACAAGGAAGCATACTTGGACCGCTACTGTTCCTAATTTATGCAAATGACATGTCGTCAGCTTGTGACTGCAACTTGTTCCTGTTCGCGGACGACTCAGCCCTGCTGGTCTCTGACAAGAACAAGTTACAGGTTGAAAAACCCCTCAGCTCCGAACTAGGCAAAATCTGCACCTGGCTCGCTGATAACAAACTATCATTACACCTGGGTAAAACAGAGTCCATTCTCTTCGGTTCAAATAACAAACTCAGCAAGACTGACAGCTTCTCAGTTACAGTGGGTGACAATATTGTCACAAGGAAAGATGAAATTACATACCTAGGTTCAATTCTATAGGCAAATCTTTCCTGTGACAAAATGGCATCCAATGTAATAAAAAAAAGTCAACCAACGAACTAGATTCTTGTAACGGATCTCCTCTCTGGTAAATAAGAATACCCTGAAGACTCTGGCAGGAGCACTCATTCAAGGTTACTACGACTATGCTTGCACCTCATGCTCATGGTACCAAAGCACCTCAAAGGCGCTAAAAACAAAACTACAAACATCACAAAACAAACTGGTCAGACTACTGCTTGACCTTACTCCTAGAACCCACCTCACCCCTGCCCACTTTGACAACCTAGGATGGCTTAGAGTAGACAACAGAGTACAGCAACTTGCAATGGGCCTGATCTACAAGATACACTACACGACTAAGGTAGCCATGTACATGTCAAAATACTTCCCAAAGGTCAGTGAATACCATGACCACAACACCAGAGGGAGCTCCACAAATCATGTTAAACCCAGATTCGGCTCAAACAAGGGACTAAACACGTTTCGCAATTATGCCACATCAATGTGGAACGCCCTACCCACAGCTGTAAAGGAATGTAAATCACTACCCACTTTCAAAACCACTCTCAAAGAGCACCTACGGGAGGCTGCAATTCGAAACTGGCCCCTGTAAATGTCCTAACCAACCCCCTCCAATGTACAGTAAATGTCCTAACCCAATAATACACGAGAGTCCAGACCCTCTTCTAGGGACCAAGTGGTAAGGTTGTCGATAATCCAATGTACATTTCTTTAATTAGTTTACATTTATTTAACCTTTATTTACCCAGGCAAGCAAGTAAGAACAAATTATGATTTTAAGTCAAAAGTATGCATAATGTTGTGTTAATTCCACGACAAGAGATATGTAATGTTAATTACCTGAAATTATTCCGTTTTTGGGGGGGGGGAAACCCTGCATATATCATATCGGTTGATATCGGTATCGGAAAGTAAGAGTTGGACAATAACGGTATAGGTAAAAAAGCCAATATCGAACATCCCTATCATATATGTTATGATGAATTGAAAATGGGGGACCCTGATGTAAACAAGATGAAAGTCTTTCTCTGGTCTGCATCCCCTTAACAATTGTGTGTATTGAGCTGTATTGTACCCATTCTGCAATCTGTTAATACAAATTTCAATCAATCAATCAATCAATATAATCTCACTACCAATATTGTATTCTACTGCCATTATTTATCAGTTATACTTACTATGTACCACTAAGTTCTCTTTTACCTCCTATATTTATTTCAATCATACATAAATTTTTTAGCCACTGTTTATACTGTATAGATAGTCCTGTATAGTGTATGTACATCGTGTCCCATATGTTACTTAATATGTTTATAGTGTCCTATATGTTATTTTATGTTTATATTAGATCTTTTTTTATATACACCGTGGGAAGGGGGAAACGAAATTTCACTTCTCTGTATGTCTTGCACATTATGAGAAGCGACAATAAAACTTTGACTGAGTTGCCCAGTTTCATGCGTAACTGGCCTATGAATCAAATAACTTTTGATACAATATAAGCTTCTCAATACAAAAGTGATTAGTGAAATGATGGTATATATACTAGTCAACATCATGCCAGACAATGTTTAAATGTAAAAAAGTGCATTCACATATTCACTGTTTTTGTGGGCCAAGTGCAAACTGCATGCAACACAAAATGACATCACTAACACTTGTAGCTAAGTCACTTACCTGCATAGTTTCTTGCTTTCAGTGTACCGTGACAGCAACTGTTTTGACCTGTCATTTTCAAAACACACACACATATTGTTTGAATAATCCCACTACATAGGAACACACAGACATAACATAAAACACCTATTGATTTTGGTGACCCAACAATGACTAGCACCATCATCAGGCAAAACATTTTATTTCAAATGAGCGTTGTGGGAAGTCTGGGGAGACTCGTTGAAGCTGCAGTAGGGGAGGTTAGTTGGCGCAGGTGTAGCTGGTCTGGGTACAGTAGTTAACCTCTTGTTTATTCCGCAGTGAGACTTGGACACCAGGAGGGTCACACACACCAACTGGACAGAGAGATCGGGATCACTCATCATCAGCATTGGGCAGCAAGCAGGAACTTTTTCCTTTTGGTTTAATCTTGCATTACCCGTCTCGCTGCCGGCCCACTGAAGATCTCTGTTCAGCTTTGTCTCTGAATTCACGTAAGTGTATCTCCTGATGCGTTAGTCGTACAGTCATATAAATGATACCCAGAGGATGCGGCTCCTTGTGGAAAACACTTATTTTACTCCAATCACCTCAATTTAGCCCGATTCCCTTCTTGGTCGCTGCACTGCCCTACCGTTGGCCTGGGGAGGATGTAGACTAACACATGCCTCCTCCGATACATGTGGAGTCGCCAGCTGCTTCTTTTCACCCGACAGCTATGGGAGAGCATATCGCATGCGGAGGTTCACGCCATCTCCCCCTCACCTTCCTGCTATACAAGCACCCCGACCGACGAGTAGTAGGACGCTGTTGCAACGACCAGGACTGAATGAATGAATGAATGAAAACTTTATTTAACAGATTGCAGAATGGGTACAATACAGTACGGCTCAATACATACAATTGTTAAGGGGATGCAGACCTGAGAAAGACGTTTGTCTTGTTTCCATCAGGGTCCCCCATTTTCAATTCATATAGACATTTATGACATACACAACATACATGACATTTATGGCATAGGGACATATAGGTATTTAGTACTGATACATTTGTGACATAGGCGGTATTCAAATATACAGTACTGTTACCCCTAGATCCTGACAGAGTATATACATATGATGGGGAGGGGACTGTACATTAGGAGGGGGTGGGTGGTTTTCACTGAGACCTCTGATGTGCTGGCTAGACCCTGTAGAGGCTGTATCGTGGCGCTCCTTAGAAGCGGCGGCGGTGTCTCCGCTAAGATTGCAGGATGTAGTGTACTCCACTGTCTCTATTGCGAAATGCCGGCTGAGGTATGGACCGATCATTACTCACGTGATCCAAACGTGGCGTAATGTACAGAGGTCGTGTGGGGTTAAATGCCCTTGGCACCTGGACTCTCCAATTTTTAATAACCAGCAATTACTTGTTGGACACAAGCCGGTTAATATTCCTCAATGGCAAAGGAGGGGAGTGCATACTCTGGAGGATATTTATGATAAGAACGGCCTCCGTGCGTTTCAGGACTTAAGAGAATTTTATGATCTTCCCGGCGAGTCCTTCTTTCTTTACCTTCAACTAAGGTCAGCACTGAGGGCGCATGGCGTACCGTGGGCTCAAGCTTTGCAACCACACCCCTTCCTCAGGCTCATAGTGGACAGAACGACATCCAGAGGGTTTGTCTCAGACTTTTATACGCTCTTAATTCAATCCACGTATAAAAATTTATCATTGGATACAATCTGGCGTGTGGATATCCCGGAGTTGGACCCCGAGTTTGACTGGGATGATGTTTGGGCAAATGTGGCATTATCTTCCCGCAACCCCAATCACCAGCAAATTAATTTTAATTATATTCATAGGACCTATCTTACACCTAGGAAGCTATTTGCTATGGGACTGATAACCGACTCTCGGTGCACTTTGTGCTCTCAAAAGGCCACTGGCACTTATATGCATATGTATTGGGATTGCCCACCAGTGGCCCGTTTCTGGAGGTCAATAACGCACAAACTTTCAGATCTGTGTGGCTTAACTATCCCATTCACAGCTGTTACGCTACTCCTGAACGATATAACGACACTACCCGCGTCCGTACAACTGAAAAGGGTTGTCCTAGCGGGCGTCACAGCAGCGAAGAAGCTTATAGCAATGAGATGGAAGGAGCCAGAGAAGCTGACAATGATCAACTGGTCCCTAACTCTATTGGATGTGATTTATCTTGAGATATCCACGGCTCGGGTGATTGGGGTAGGGCAGGCTGGCATTGACCTGTGGTTCGCAGCAGCTGAGAAGGTAAAGACCGCCGTGTGCGGCTGAGCGGGGTTGGGGCGCTTGATCGGGGGGGTCCGGCGGTCTCTGGGGAGGGGGAGGAGGAAATGTCTTGTCTGTCTTGGTTTTTGTCTTGTCCTTCTTAACTTTGGCTGGGGGGATTTTAGGGGGGGTTGGTATTTAGCTATTCTGCGCTATATGTCAATTCACATGCCATCTCCCCAAGGGACTAATATTGGCAGACTGATTGACCTGTCAACCAACTTGGAAGAGGAATTTCTTTCTTCTTACACTTTACCGTCTGCGAGTTTGGCAGTCTTGAACATGTGTAAGGGACCTAGGCTATCTACAGTAAATCTGCGACAACACTCTCATAAACAATCTTTTAAGTCACTCCACTTTGTAAAGGTGGGGAAAGGTTGCCATGTCTTGAAGACCCCTTTTTGTTATTGAAGTAGCCACCTATATTTGATAGGTTGGACGCTGTTTCTTTTTCTTTTTGTCTTATAATTTATTATTCTGTATTATTGTTGTTATTCTCCTGTGAAGTTATGTTTTTTGTTACTGTGGTTATTGTGTTGTCCTGTTTCATGTAATTAACAATAAAAAAATTTGATCAAAAAAAAAAAAGGAGGGGGTGGGTGGGTGGGAGGGAAATATACATACGGCGGGGAGGGAATATATACATGCGGTGGGGAGGAGACTGTCTATTAGGAGGTGGTGGGGGTTTTGGGCATTTACGGTGGCCAGTTTAGAATTGCAGCCTCCCGTAGGTGCTCTTTAAGGGCGGTTTTGAATGTGGGCAGGGATTCACATTCCTTTACAGCTTTGGGTAGGGCGTTCCACATTGTTGTGGCATAATTGCGAAACGTGTTTAGTCCCTTGTTTGAGCCGAATCTGGGTTTAACATGATTTGTTGAGCTTCCTCTGGTGTAGTGGTTGTGGTATTCACTGACCTTTGGGAAGTATTTTGACATGTACATGGGCACCCCGGTCGTATAGTGTATCTTGTAGACCAGGCCCATTGCAAGTTGCTGTACTCTGTCGTCTACTCTAAGCCATCCTAGGTTGGCAAAGTGGGCAGGGGTGAGGTGGGTTCTGGGGTTCAGGTCAAGTAGTAGTCTGACCAGTTTGTTTTGTGATGTTTGTAATTTTGTTTTAAGCGCCTTTGAGGTGCTTTGGTACCATGAGGTGCACGCATAGTCATAGTACCCTTGAATGAGTGCTCCTGCCAGAGTCTTCAGGGTATTCTTGTTTACCAGAGAGGAGATCCGGTACAAGAATCTAGTTCGTTGGTTGACTTTTTTTATTACATTGGATGCCATTTTGTCACAGGAAAGATTTGCCTCTAGGATGGAACCCAGGTAGGTAATTTCGTCTTTCCTTGTGACAATATTGTCACCCACTGTAACTGAGAATCCGTCGGTCTTGCTGAGTTTGTTATTTGAACCGAAGAGAATGGACTCTGTTTTGCCCATGTGTACAATACGCCACTGGCTTCCCACCCGCGAATACCGCCAATTGTGTTCATAGGGACAAATGACAGAGTTGGAGGAACAGCTGCTGGGAATTGAACCCGGATGTCTGCAGTGGTAGGCGAGTGCTTAGACCTCTACACTACCCAACCACATCAGTGCTTACTGCTTAGACCTCTACACTACCAGTGCTTAGACCTCTACACTACCCAGCCGCACCAGTGCTTAGACCTCTACACTACCCAGCCGCACCAGTGCTTAGACCTCTACACTACCCAGCCGAACCAGTGCTTAGACCTCTACACTACCCAGCCGAACCAGTGCTTAGACCTCTACACTACCCAGCCGAACCAGTGCTTAGACCTCTACACTACCCAGCCGAACCAGTGCTTAGACCTCTACACTACCCAGCCGAACCAGTGCTTAGACCTCTACACTACCCAGCCGCTCCAGTGCACCAGTCAGATATGACATCATAGCCACAGTTGTTAGCAGAGGAAATTTGGACATTCACAAACGTATATCAATTGATCATCTGCTTCGTTGGTTGTTTGCTTTGCCTATACATTACTTAATCTAGCACACAGTGTTTGCGGTTATGCTGATGAGAATACATTTAAAACAATTAACCTAATGTTACTGTAACAACACAGCAATGTCTCCCTCAGCTAATATTACCATGACTTTAGGTCACAGACTCATGCTGAATAAGCTAGTGGCAATTGTCACCTACCAATTGTAGCTTTAACAAGATAGCTGCAACCATTCTCTGTACCGTATGCACATTCACAAACTCTGCATGCGCAGATTGATACAACTAGATCTCTGGATAATCCAGAGACTCCGTGGGCAATCTGCGCATGTGGAGTTTGGGGAGTAGGTGCGGAAAAGTGACTATAGTTCGGCAGAGAAAGTACCGATCGACTTGGGATTGGTCTCTCCGTGTTCAGGAGACTCGGGTGTATAAAAGTATATTGGATCATGTCTCCAGCACCCCCACAGTCGTAGCTACAACCACTTAACTCATTGGTGGCCAATAACGAGTAAACTCGTGTTTCGCCGCCAACGCTAGAGCACCAATAACGAGTAAACTCGTTTTTGGATCCTTTGATCTTTATCCTTTGATCCCCGTTCTAAATGGTCATCCGGATCACTCTAGCCGTCCCTGGCTCATTTGCCTACGTTGGAATTGCAATGCCAATCGAATCTCACCAGGTGGCAGTATCGCCTACCTTTTGAACTCTGATAGAAAGGGATCAGTAGAGACAATGTCTGAACTGGACTGTCAAGACTCGCTCTGAGGAGGAGGAGCTCTTGCAGAGCAATCGCTAGGAGATCTGCTCGCCTCAAAACCTATAGTTTCCCGTAAACACGTGCAATTACATATAAACAAGTAATTGCGATCGCCGATGGGATCATTGGAATTATTATTTTTGGAGTACCTTCTGGCTAAGGTAAGGATCCCCTATGTCTATTTTACCAAACCTGAAACATGTTTCTGTAACGACCACAGTGTCTTATTTGACCAGACCTAAACCAAGCTTTTTCTAACGATCACATTTTCTGGGTTGGACTAGAAGAAATAGTGTCTATCAAATGAGCCATACTATTGTTTCCATAGCTATAATATAGAATATACAATAGCTCTGCAAAGATCGTGAAATATCATGAAAATGGTCAAGAAAAGCTGGCGCTAGTCAGTGCAGATTGAGAAAGATTGTGGCCGTCAAAGAGTTAATGTTGAGGCTCTCATCCACATTCATTCATTTTCTGCCCCCGCTCTCTCTCCCATGAGCTCAATGTAACGTGGAAGTGCAGTGGTCTATTCCCTCCCTACTTCCCATTTCCCCATGTGGAATGCAACCGATTGGATAAATGACATGCTTGTGCTCTAGTGTGACATCTAGTGGCTGAATGTTATCAATAGCACCTTTAATCTAGCTCTAGCATGTGCCTTAGCTAAGCAAAAGCCAGAGTCAAGCAATATAACCTTTCAGCCCTGGTTGCTAACTTTTACTTTGCTAACGTAGTCTGTCCACCTCTAAAAATGAGCCATAGTTAATTTAACATTAACCAACAAGAATACACTAAAAACAATTAACCTACATCTAACAATGCAGCAAAGCCTCCCTCAGTTAACATTAACGTGGGGGCGACAGTTGCTCAGGAGGTAGAGCAGTCGTCTGGTAATCAGAAGGTTACGATTTGATTCCAGCTCCTCCCGGGGCAGTGTGTCAAAGTGTCCTTGAGCAAGACACTTAACCCCTAACTGCTCCCAATGAGCAGGTTGGCACCAGTCCATTTACCATATTAGGTCAGACTCACGGCTTACATAGCATGGCCAGCAGTGGCGGTTGGAATGCCCCACGGGCCCTGAGGCGAGATTGACAGCTCGGGGCCCCCCCCCCCACACCGATATTTATTGTATTATTATTAAAAAAAAAAAAAAAATTGTTCAACATGAAACAAAACATATCACAATACAATAATAATACGTCAAATGTATATACTCTCTTTTCTGGACTCTTTTCGTATCACAAACAGTACTGTATTTGCAAATCTGGTATGTCATGTATAGATGTAGCAGTACTGTCTATCTGTATGTCATTATGTTATAATGAATTGAAAATGGGGGACCCTGATGTAAACAAGACGAAAGTCTGATTGATTGATTGATTGAAAAGTTTATTAACAGATTGCAGAATGGGTACAGTACAGTACATCTCAATACATACAATTGTTAAGGGGATGCAGACCAGAGAAAGACTTTCGTCTTGTTTACATCAGGGTCCCCCATTTTCAATTCATCATAACATATATGACATACATGACATACAGATAGACAGTACTGCTACATCTATACATTTATGACATATCAGATTTGCAAATACAGTACTGTTTGTGATACAAAAGTGTCCAGAAAAGGAGTGTATATACATTTGGCGTAGAAACTGTACATTGGAGGAGGTTCGTGGGGTGGGGTTGGGTGGGTTGGGTGAGGGCTGTACATTGGAGGTGGGGGGGGGGGGGGGGGGTTGGGTAGGGGACACACACACATTTTACACTGTACATTGGAATATTGACAAAGCCTTACTTGGTCATTTACTGTACAACTAGGTTAGGACATTTGTAGGGGCCAGTTTCGAATTGCAGTCTCACGTAGGTGTTTTTTGAGAGTGTTTTTGAAGGTGGGTAGTGATTCACATTCCTTTACAGCTTTAGGCAGGGCGTTCCACATTGATGTGGCATAATTGCGAAACGTGTTTAGTCCCTTGTTTGAGCCGAATCTGGGTTTTACATGATTTGTGGAGCTCCCTCTGGTGTTGTGATCGTGGTATTCACTGACCTTTGGGAAGTATTTTGACATGTACATGGGTACCTTGGTCGCGTAGTGTATCTTGTAGACCAGGCCCATTGCAAGTTGCTGTACTCTGTCGTCTACTCTAAGCCATCCTAGGTTGTCAAAGTGGGCAGGGGTGAGGTGGGTTCTAGGAGTCAGGTCAAGTAGTAGTCTGACTAGCTTGTTTTGAGATGTTTGTAATTTGTTTTTTAGTGCCTTTGAGGTGCTTTGGTACCATGAGGTGCAAGCATAGTCGTAGTACCCTTGAATGAGTGCTCCTGCTAGAGTCTTCAGGGTATTCTTGTTTACCAGAGAGGAGATCCGGTACAAGAATCGCGTTCGTTGGTTGACTTTTTTTATTACATTGGATGCCATTTTGTCACAGGAAAGATTAGCCTCTAGGATGGAACCCAGGTAGGTAATTTCATCTTTCCTTGTGATAATATTGTCACCCACTGTAACCGAGAAGCCGTCGGTCTTGCTGAGTTTTACTCTGGTCTGCATCCCCTTAACAATTGTATTGAGCTGTACTGTATTGTACCCATTCTGCAATCTGTTAAATAAAGTTTTCATTCATTCACCATGACATGTTTAGGTATTTGGCCAGATCCAGCTTGTCTGTGATGAGAGTGTTTTCTGTCTTTATGATTGACTATCATCATTAGATATTTCAGTTTCGTTATTACAGTAGCTGGCTAACAGTACTAACTGGCTAACAGTACTAACTGGCTAACAGTACGTTAGTTGACTAATACCAGAGTCAGAATTGGGTAATAGGCCGACTACTGGCAGTGATGCGACCTATGTTACCACATAACTTTTGTCATCTCTGGTACTATGCAGTGCACTATGCAAAACGGCAAAGAGATAGGTAACGTTCGTTAAGTGCCAAATTACCATCATCATGATACACCCTCACATAATTCACAAAGTGTTCACGTGCGCCACCCATGTGGTAACCTAGAAATACCATAAATTGTGGCTAGGTGGTAACGTATATGTTTTCTATGATCACTATGAATTGAAAATGGGGGACCCTGATGTAAACAAGACAAACGTCTTTCTCTGGTCTGCATCCCCTTAACAATTGTGTGTATTGAGCCGTACACTGTATTGTACCCATTCTGCAATCTGTTAAATAAAGTTTTCATTCATTCATTCATTCACATTACGTTAGTTAGCATCCAAGCTAGCGTGATAACGTTAGTAGTTAGCTTACCTGCAATAATGTTGTCATCGTCCTGGACAGATAAGACTTGTTAAATCATAATATATCCACACTTTATATGTCCCCTTTAGCTGCTCGGCGTCGTCGGATTTTAATACACCATCGTAGCGGTGGTGATGTTTTCAGGTGACTTATTATGATGGATCATATGTGTTATAGCTTGTTGCCCTAGCAAGCGATCTTTTTCCTCATGCCGCGTTCACGTTACGTGGGAAGAAGCGGAAGAACCAGAGGACATCTCGTTGCTACAACTAGGAAGCCTTCACGCATTGACTCGATGAAAACGCCCACATCCATACTTCCACAATTCGTGACGCGAAGTGGGAGATATCGGTGTCTATAAAAAATCCCATATTTCCTATTAGGAATTACCACTAGAAGGCTGACGTGAATGGTTTTTCCCAGTCGGAAGCTGGTTCTTCCGATTCTTCCCACGTAACGTGAACGCGGCACCTCCGCGCTGCTTGTGAAACTTACGTGGCTACGTCACAGCCAAGAAAGGGAGCGCTGGATTTGTGCAAAACGCCCTGTTCCTAAACCACACGCTATCAGTCGTACTCGTACCACAGTACTGGCAAAACGGGAGGAGCCTACAGTCAAAACAAACGCACCAGTCCCAGTTGCCGTTACCAGTTGCCGTTCGATCCAGTCCCACACGCAAACGGCAACTCCATTCAGTCCCAGGCCCAGACGGGGGGCGGGCCCTAAGGCAGCTGCCTCTGCAGCCTCGCCTATATCGCCGCGCCTGATGGCCAGTGTTGCCGGTTACACCAACACAGGGCTGTATGCTAAGCTTTTTCACTAGGGGCACAGGGCACTTTTTTAAATAACAATTTTACCATTATAGTGCAAAAAAATATGTTCCTCCTGCCTCATTACTGTGGTCCTTTTATTTAACATTTAAGTGCTTTTGTTTTCAGGTTAATGAACCAACTGAAGTATTACCACAGCTGCAAACATGTCTTCTTTCATTGATAACAGTGTATTAACAGTGTTCATTAGGGATTGGTATCGTTAGGATTTTATCGATACTGCTTAACGGTTCGGTACTTTATCGATACTCTTATCTCTTATTATTTTGCAAGATTTTTTTTTTATTAAGAACAGAATCGACATTGCTTTATTATTATTTTATATAACTATATTACTGCACATGGCTACTTTTTATTTTTTGTATCCACTTTTTCTCCCATTTTCAATTTTTCTCCCATCCCAATTTCGTATCGTCCAATTCAACCCTCCCCTATCTTGAACGCTGTTTCATGCCTCCCACAAGCCGGCTGCAATGTGGACGTGTAAGCCATACATAGCACAAGTCCCCTCCGATACTCGAGGTAGCAGCCGTCGCATCTTTTCACCTGCGCAGCGCAATCTTTCAGCGTCAGGGCGGGGTCTGCGCTTTGGAGGGACGCCGCCCCCATCGCTGCTTGATTCTACTGCGCAGGCGCACCGACCGACCTGTAGGAGTCGCTGTCCACAACGTCCGATCCCCACCCATCAGTTTTCCCTCCCCCTAATACTGCCAATTGTATTAGTATGGACGACCAGCCAAACTGAAAACAATGTGGAGAGCTGGGCTCGAACCCAGCGTCTCCAGCATTGGTGGTGAGTGCCTTGCCCACTGCACCACCTAGCCGCCATTACATGGCTACTTTTTGATCAATTAATACAAGCAGTCAGATTAATTAACTATTTTGGGACTTTCTATTTTATTTAGAAAGTTCTTAAATCAGAATGTCCCACCCAATACCCAGCTGTTAAAAACGGTTCAATACTCCATTTTATTAGTATCTAGAGATACTTTTAGAACAATAGCCTGATGCTGTATTTTCCATGAGTTGAGTGGATGCATGACTGGAGGGGGGGGGGGGGGGGGGGGTGAGAGAGCGCACGCTTTGCGTAGTGGGCGTGTCAACAGTGTCAGCTGAACTCGCACCAAACAAGGCATAGGAAAATAGTCAGACATCCCAGAATTATTTCATAATACGTTTCTGAATGGATATTTGGATTAAACCAAGTTGTATGCAGTGACACAAGTAACACAAGTTACTTAACGTTACACGGGTCGTGCTATGCTATGCATGCTTAGCTTGCTAATGATAGCAGTGTAACTTAATGTTACGCATGCGCGACGTGGGACCAAGTAAGGTTTCGTGGATATGGATAATCCAATGTACAGTTACCCCACCCCGCCTGAGTGTGTAACTAGCCCCGCTCCGGGCAGACGGAGAGAGACAGAGGGAGGAGAGATATAACAAGATTAGTTCGCGACGTTTAAATTCCTCTGAAAAAAGGAGTGAAATGCGAATTAAAGGGTTGTGAAATCAGTACGAGGGTGCCCCCAAATATTTTTCTGTATTCACACAGGAAAAATTCTGGCGCAATATGCGATGGCCTCGTCGCACTGTACAGCCCTGCAACAGCTAGCTGCTTGCCATGAAGGCAACTATTCTACCTTTCATTGGCAGATTTAGGCTAGTCAGTGAATTGTGAACCATGACCTTTAATTTTTGCCATCCGTTTCTGATGCATTAGGACAGGAATATATCAAAGGGGGATTATTTTCTTTTTGCATTTCCATCTTTTTTATGAAGCTCAGCCAAACATTCAAGTGTTTGCTGCTGTTAGCCATGACCACTGTTAGCTACCCATGGTCCAGCAAAAGTAAACAAGAGCCTTTGCTCACATGCTTTGTTGACGCAGCCACGTGACATAACCAGTGAAATGACGTTGGTCCAAGCAACAGGTCTTGGTAGTACAGTAGATTATATGCAGCGTGGGGGGGGGGATCATTCAACTGTCAGCTTGTAGGATGTCATCTTTACTGTCAGCTTGTAGGATGTAATCTTTACGTGCACATGTGCTCCTAAATTATTCTTCCGATTTGCACACATCTATTTTGGTCGCAAATGCGAGTGAAATGCTTGCACTGTCAAGCCCTGCATTCCTTTTTTATGACCCATCCCTACTAGTTGCACCACCAATGTTGACCAATTGCGGAGATCTGCACTCTACGGAGTACATTCTTCTAGTTCTGTTTTTGATTGACTCAGCTGTTAATACAAGAGCTAAAACTTGACAAAAAGTTAATGTTTGTCTTTTTTTTGCTGTATTTTGTAGCTGTAAAACAAAGGTTTGTTTACAATTCTATTTGTAAACCTTAGATCAAAACGGTTCTAAAGCCTATATTCCGATTTGCAATGTTTTAAGAAAGTTCCAAAAGTCTTATTTTTCATCTACAGATCAAATTATTCAAGGAGTAGGCTATGTGAATATACAACTCAGAGAGTTCCAGTGTTGTCAGTAAGACCAGTCCAGTTTGTTACTGATCTGAAACAGCATAGAGGATGAATTATGGACACCCCTTGGGAGTTAACTATAGGTCTGATAGTTGTCCCAAGTTGTCCTTGCCATGTACTCATCTCTTCTGAGAACCTCTGGGGGTTAATTTAAACATCAAGGTCGAGTTGTAAAGAGCAAAATAAGTCTTTGGTAGAGGGTAAAAAGAAATGGTGACAGTTGGACTTGGGGGTTCTCCGTGTTGAACATGGAATTAGTCGATAATGGCCAAAAACACTGGATCAGGTCAGGTGTAAGTTATTATCCGATCAAATCCATTTAAATCAATGTCCTACAAAAACACATGGTGTAAGTTAAACGTGAGTTCATATTCTGGTTGTATTTGTTTATTTCTTCCCCCAGCAAGGCATGGAGTCTTTCTCCCAGCGTGAGCCTTAAATCAGAGCACAGGGCGTCCACACAAATGGCTTACACAATCTGTGCGGTTGTGAAAGAGAAAAACGTGTGTATTGATCAGAGCTCGATATTCAAGTGTCAAGGCGTACTGTATTGCGATCTCGGCGGTCCACCCATGTATCGGTTCATAGCTCGTTGGTAATGTTATTGACTATGGCCCATGGTAATTTTTTTTTAAATAATAATAATAAATAATGCAGGACCTGTTGACTGTTTCTGGTCAAGCGAACAGTTTGCAGACACATTTGCAAAGAGTGACACTAGTGGTGTGTGTTGTGTCAATTGTTGAGAAAACTATTGCTTACCTTTCGGGAGTGAATAATATGACGGTGGTCAAAAATACCAGTCCTGCCAGTTCGACCCTAACGCGAGATCTTACCACCCTATTCTCGCGATAAGCTAGTGAATGCGCGTGTACGGTACGGTGAATATGCACGTAACCGTCATACCGAAGGCGGTGCTTTTTCATGACTCCGATAACAAGTACCATAGGCGGCGGGCTTTCTTTACCGTTTTTGAAATGTCCATGTAAATACGCTACTCGTATGTAGGTTCTAGCTATTTCTATTACGCCACTACAGTTGACTACTGTGAACCAGTATAAACGAGGGTCTTCGTCACACTCAAAAAAAAAGAGGCCATCATGAAACTAACGGACAATGTGCTGCGGAGCTTCAGGGTGGCTAAGGTCTTCCGGGAAAATTCAGACAAAATCAACTGTTTTGATTTCAGCTCAAACGGGGAAAGTATTATTTCCAGCAGCGACGACGATTCCCTTGTTCTATACGATTGCCAGGAGGGAAAGTAAGAGAACAATTAAATGTACTTTATTCGTTTGGTTGTAACGTGACTCCCTGTGCTTGTTAGCCTGCTATCTCTTGCCTGGCCTAGTGAGGCCTGCTGGATGATGGGATCCCCGGTCTTGCGTACTGTGTCGAGCCGCAGCAGTGATCATATAGATGTTTTTGGAAGATCACATGTGTAGCTATGATATCTATCTCTGGGTCACTTTAACAGAGACTAGCTAACAGTACGTTGTGTTGCGAGTTATGTTATTCACATAATTGAGTTATGTTATTTTAGAGCTAGCCAGGGTGAAGTGCACAATTTAAGCCCACCAAAATCTATATGTAGACATTTGATTTAAAATACTCCAAAGAATGAAACAAAATTATAGACTGTTTCAACTTAACAACATTAATATTGATTCTAATCTTAATGGACCCAACTTTATTTCCTGTTGCGATGTTTGCTAATACAATAACTGACAGGAAATACACTTGTCTTCAAACTAGCAACATAAATCCAGTGAAAAACATCTATATATATATATAAATAATAATTGAATTAGATTTTCATTTAAACATTAACAGGTATACATTCATTTACATATGTAATGTGAAAGAAAAATGTCAGTCTTATAATCTAATTTGTGAACCATATAACTTATTACAATATAATTAATTAAGCAATAGCTCACGACAGGCCGAGGTATATGGTTATTATATCACAGCTAAGGGGCATAGTTCTGCCCGATGCTATGACAATATGAAAGTAAGACACACACACTTCAATTTAGATAGTGTTTATTAGTAAATTATAATGTTCAAAATACAATAGGCCCTCCTGGCTCCCTGCACTGCAAGGCGGTTGCTATGCAACATACACACTTAACAACTAGCTGGCATTCTTTTTTTCATAAAGTAGGGATGCCCAGATCGATCGTCCAGTGATCGATATCGGCCGATATTCAGTATAAATATGAGATTGGGGAATTCCGATAATGCTAGTCGCCGTTTGCGAAAAACGATTGATGACAAAAAACATGAGCCAATTCTCAGCGGAGTTGGTGTCATTGTCGCATGCTAACTAACCTAAAACAGGTTGGCGTGTGGAACTATTACAAAGTGTCTGAGACAGATGCAACAAATGCCATCTGCAATGTATGCAAGGATAAAATACCTCGTGGGGGAAGCAATGTAAAAAGTTTCAACAACAAATTTAATAAGACACTTGAAGTCCCATCACCCAGAGGAGCTTGGAGAGTTCGTTAAGCTTACCGCGGAGAGTACAAAGAGAAATAACGAAAACATCTGCTAACGCAAACCACTTTAGAGAGCACCCATGCGTATAACCGTGATAGTCAGAAGGCTAAGGCGATCACAAGAAAAGTCATGAAATTCATAGGAAATTTCGACTTGTTGTGTGTTGGCGCTGTCTTGCACATAATACAGATAATATAATGCATATGAAAAGTATAATTTTCTCAGAGTCCAGGCAGAGATAGTTGTGGTTTGGTCCTGATCTGGAAGTGGAACGGAGTCCGGACTTTGAGAATGCCTGTGTTAGACCTACAGTATAATACCTGCCAGCTGCTAGGCTTGGGCGGTATCATTTTTTTTCATATCATCATACTTTGCTGACATAATACCCCGGTAACGCTTATATTGAAACACGTTGACATTAGGGCCGTTCTTTCAACCTAAAAGTGCACTTTCTTCAACCTCGCACCTAAATTCCTTAGCAACCCGGCTGTGTTACCAAGTAAACAAATCACAGAACGATAGCCAGTTAGCCAGCCAGGTACCGACGTTAGCTCTCAGAACGATTAGCCACGTTAGTTAGCCAGCATCCAGCCAAGCAGAGACGTTAGCTCTCAGAACGATTAGCCACGTTAGTTAGCCAGCATCCAGCCAGGCAGAGACGTTAGCTCTCAGAACGATTAGCCACGTTAGTTAGCCAGCATCCAGCCATGCAGAGACGTTAGTTCTCAGAACGATTAGCCACGTTAGTTAGCCAGCATCCAGCCAGGCAGAGACGGTAGCTCTCAGAACGATTAGCCACGTTAGTTAGCCAGCATCCAGCCAGGCAGAGACGTTAGCTCTCAGAACGATTAGCCATGTTAGTTAGCCAGCATCCAGCCATGCAGAGACGTTAGCTCTCAGAACGATTAGCCACGTTAGTTAGCCAGCATCCAGTCAGGCAGAGACGGTAGCTCTCAGAACTATTAGCCACGTTAGTTAGCCAGCATCCAGTCAGGCAGAGACGTTAGCTCTCAGAACGATTAGCCACGTTAGTTAGCCAGTATCCAGCCATGCAGACACGTTAGCTCTCAGAACGATTAGCCACGTTAGTTAGCCAGCATCCAGCCAGTCAGAGACGTTAGCTCTCAGAACGATTAGCCACGTAACCCTCTGCTGGCGCGTGCTGTGCACTACAACAACTCCGTGTCTGTAATAGCAGTCTGTGACGTCACGGTAGGCCTGCCACGATAACACATTTTGCTGGGCGATTAATTGCCCCCGAAAATATCGCGATAAGCGATATTATTGCGACCGGTTAGAGAATTTTTTTTTTGGAGAAATTTATTTCCCAAAACTTTTATTTTGAAGCCCACCGCTCCGTCTTTTCCGGTGTTTAAGACTTTTATTTTGAAGCCCACCGACCGGACCGGAAGTATTGTTGTGATTATTTCAGGTACTTTTTGGGTACCAGAAAAGTCACGTGAAACACTGCAGACCACTGAATAGAGACGCGTCTCTAGGATTTCATAATCATTATGTTTGCAGCAGGCACAAGTGCAATAAACAAAGGATACAGTCACTGTGTATTCTGCCTCATTTATTGATTAAACAAAACCGACATCAACACAATTTGCCACCGAGCGGAGAGTTTAGTCTCGCAAAAAGATTGCTGACTTGTTAAGGCTTGTTGTTAGGTTAGGTGCTAATGTTGTGCTAGCGTTTTAGCATGGCTATCGTACATAGCGTGATCAATATAACTCGCTATTGATTGTTTGTATGAGTAACGTTAATGCTAGTAGAATAGACACAACGTGAGGTAATCACCATCCATTTTAAACCGGTTATTACCTAATGCTAACGTTAGCAAATAGACGCGACTGGTAACGTTACAGCTTGTTAGCCTAATGCTCGTTAACGTTAGCATAGACAGCCTAGCTAACGTTAACGCTTGTAGAATAGACACAATGAGGTAACGTTAGCGTTAGCAGAATAGACACAACGAGGGTCTCGTTAATGTTGTTATTGATTGATTGATTGAAAACTGTGTCTGTGTTCAGTCCTGTGCTGTGCTCTGTAGTAAAGCCAGCGGCCCGCCTCCCAACACGGACAGTGACTGACAAGGGGCACTGGGTCCGCCTCATTAAAACAAACGCGCAAATAGCAATTAATCGCGCCCGTCAAAATCATTGCATTCATTTTAATTATCGCGGCAATTAATCGATTTATTGCTTATCGCGGCAGGCCTACGTCACGGTATTGAGAATCATACCGGCGGTAGGGCTGGGCTAGGGCTGGGCGATAAAACGATAACGATAACTATCGCGATAAATTATTTCCTCGAAATAAACATGAAACGTGGTCGCAAAGTTTCGATATATCGATTTTCCAAGCTTGGATATGAGCACACGCACTAACAACCAATCGGTGAAGGAGATGGCCGATAGAGGAAGGAGACCCGGAAGGAGGTAGGACTCGGTAAACAAGGCTGGCTATGGCTAATTAGCTTGCACGCCGCTATTTCACAGGTTACCTGCCGAGTTGGTGTGTGTTTTGAATTCTGAGGGTAACTGTTATAGTAGTGTGGGGTATACGGTGGACGTCGTTGCAATGAATTGGGCGGAACAGAGTATTTTAGGGTCATTTTTTAGTACATTGTCATGAAATACTCCGCTTGGAAACGAGGCTGGCTATGGCTAATTAGCTTGCACGCCACTATTTCACAGGTTACCTGCCGAGTTGGTGTGTGTTTTGAATTCTGAGGGTAACTGTTATAGTAGTGTGGGGTATACGGTGGACGTCGTTGCAATGAATTGGGCGGAACAGAGTATTTTAGGGTCATTTTTTAGTACATTGTCATGAAATACTCCGCTTGGAAACGGGGCTGGCTATGGCTAATTAGCTTGCACGCCGCTATTTCACAGGTTACCTGCCGAGTTGGTGTGTGTTTTGAATTCTGAGGGTAACTGTTATAGTAGTGTGGGGTATACGGTGGACGTCGTTGCAATGAATTGGGCGGAACAGAGTATTTTAGGGTCATTTTTGAGTCATGAGATACTCCGCTTGAGATACTCCGCTCTGCTAACGTGCGCGGACTGATGACGACATCAATTCGACTCTCGAGACATTCACAGCAGCAAAACAAGTCAGCCCGCGTATCGGCGCCGGGCATAATAAGTTAATTAAACTTGACAGACATTATATCGACGATAATTATCGATATCGAGTTATATGAAAATAATTTTATAATTTTATCGCGATAACTAGGCTGGGCGATATGGAAAAAAATCATATCGCGATAACGATATGATAATTTTATTTTATTTCTCGATATCGATAATTATCGAATTGTTATAAGTATAAAAAAAAATTAAAATAAAAAAAAAAAAAAAAAAAATCTTTTTTTTTTAACAGGTGTATGTTTATTTTGCAGCAATTCTTTGTCATTGCCGCCATCTTTAGTGTTACATCCCCTCACACTCCAGTTCTCAGGCTGCAGCTGGTTTAAAAGCTAAAGTAAACCGGCTTCTCTGCTGGCTGTGGCTCCAGAGGAGTTGAACAGTTCTGGCTCTGCTAGTTTATTTTCGATCTTTTGGCGCTTTTTTGGTGGACAAACCACCGCACATGTGCACTGTGACTCGTGACTGGAGTCTAGTTCTGCTAGCACACATAGCCTACTGTGTACAGACGGTTTCAAAATGTATTTTAAATTAGAAAGCAAACAAAATAAATGGACAAGAGAAAAAGAAATCTGAATTTGGTCAGTATTGTCATTTGGACAAGCAAAGCCATTACTTTAAGTTGCAGGCAAGAAAGACAAGTCTGTCCACTGTCTCTGGTTTTAAAACTGCCCTGTTGCAGGTAAAAAAAAAAAAAAAACGATTTTTCGATTTTTTTTTAAATTTCGATATCGATTATTAAAATATATCGCGATATTTATCGTTATCGTTATATCGCCCAGCCCTAACCGGCGGGATCTCGAAATACCCTGGTATACCGTAATACCGCTATACCGCCCAAGGCTACCAGCTGCTATAACGAAACCAAAAACGATCGGTATCGGCTAGGCTTGGGCGTAGGGCTGGGCGATATGGCCTCTAAAGGATATCACGATATTTTTTGGCTATATCACGATACACTATATATATCGCGATATTTTGACATTTCCTCTAAAGCACTTGAAAATGCTTGGTTTAACCCTTTGATCCATAGTCATGCCAATATGATGATTATAATAGTCCCTGCAACATATGTTTGCATTAAACCATGAAGATGCTTTAACCTCTTAGCATGCGCCGACCCGCATATCGGACATTTTTAGGACGATTTGCCCACCGCCACTTTGGCGACCCCTAGTGGCTCGCGTGTGCATATTTTGTAATACAATATATATATCGAATTGAAGGCTTATTTGTTGCCTGTCGATAGCGACAAACTCCGTTCAGCGGTTCTCGAGTTACATGCCGGTATTTGAGGCTTGTGCAAAGTACACGGTATTGCACAAAATACCACTCCCGACTTTTGGCACAGTAGTTCCGTCAATCTAGATCCGATCTCGAAAATTATTGTGGATCGTTGTAGCCAATGAGTGTGGCTTACCAATGAAACACCACGTGGGGATGTATGAATCTAAAAAACAACAAAAAAACTAACGAGCAAAACAGGAAGAGAAAAACAGCTGAATGAATTGAAGTATGAGAAAACTCAGGTTTTCTTTTGTACCAAAATCACTCCTAATCACTCATTTCTGAATGGATCTTTATGAAATTTGTACTACATAAGGCTTCAGGCTATGGGTCTGTATGGATTTGTAAGCCATACCACCTTCTGGGGAAATACTACCTCTGGACTACTACTGTCATCTTTCAAAAGAGACCAGGCTCATGCATGTGCTATAAGTATAAAGTATAGTATTTTGGTTTGCAAAAAAAGTATGCAGTCCTCAAGTTCAAGTAAAAAAAATTGCCGCTTTTCTGCCCGCTTTATAAGAAAATAATTAAATTAAAAGTTTCTAAAAATGTACTAAGAGTAGTTACTGACACACTAATACTTTTCTTTTATTATGAAAAATAAAATAATTACTGTAAGACAATTTATATAAAAACTCCTGTGTGCCTAAGACTTGCACAGTACTGTGTTTTTTATCCATTTTAGCTAAAAACACACACTTTATATATACACACTACTGTGAGACAATAATAATCACACACAAAGGGATAATGGCTTATAGCAGACTTAACGATTTTAGAATATTTCAGATAATGAAATTAAATGTTTATCATCAACTATCCAGTTAGTATTTACATTTACATTTAGTCATTTAGCTGACGCTTTTATCCAAAGCGACTTACAAGTTCTGTACGACAACTCATCAGGAATGGCACAACTCTTATCAGCTGAGTAACAATGTTCATCAAAGTGTTGAGTGCTACAGTGTAGGTTAGTTTATTAGGACAAGTGCATGACAGTAAGGTTAGTTAGGGTTAGATATTTTTTTCTCTTTAATTCAGATAATGGTTGAAGTGCGTCTTTAGTCGACGGCGAAAGATTGGACGGGTTTCGGCTGTCCTAACTGGGGTGGGTAGTTCATTCCACCATTGTGGGGCAAGGACTGAGAATAGGCAACTTCTCTTTGATGATCCTCCCGGAGCTTGGATAGGAGTAGGTCTGAGGCGGCCAGAAGATGCAGAGCATAGGGGTCTTGAGGGTGTGTACTGTGTAGTTAGAGACCATTGACCGGAGGTAGGCGGGAGCGGTATGCTAGGTCGAGGTCCTTGAAGCGGATTTGTGCAGCAATGGGGAGCCAGTGCAGGTCCCTAAGAAGTGGGGTGACATGGGCCGACTTCGGTAGGTTAAGTTTGAGATCAAGCGGGCCGCTGCATTCTGAATGAGTTGAAGAGGCTTAGTGGCAGTGGCCGGGAGGCCAGCGAGCAGTGCGTTGGGTGGCTTCTTTTGTCAGGAAGGGGCGGATCCTTCTGACGTTGCTCAGGAGGAATCTGCAGGTTCTGGTTGTCGCTGCGATGTGAGCAGAGGAGTTCAACTGGTCGTCGAGGACAACACCAAGGTTCTTGGCGGTCGGGGATGCGGTCACAGCTGCATTCTCGACTGTGATGGAAAGGTCGGTCAGGGGGGAGGATTTGGCCGGCAGGTGGAGCAATTCTGTTTTGCTTAGGTTCAGTTTGAGGTGATTGGTCGTCATCCAGGCGGAGATGTCGGACAGACAGGCCGAGATCTGCTCAGAGACGTGGATATCTGAGGGAGGGAAGGAGAGGAAGAGTTGAGTATTGTCGGCATAACAATGATAGGAGAAGCCATGAGACGTGATAATGTTACCCAGTGATTTAGTGTAGAGGGAGAAGAGAAGGGGTCCTAGAACCAAGCCCTGGGGGTAGGCCTGCCACGATAACACATTTTGCTGGGCGATTAATTGCCCCCGAAAATATCGCGATAAGCGATATTATTGCGACCGGTTAGAGAATTTTTTTTTTGGAGAAATTTATTTCCCAAAACTTTTATTTTGAAGCCCACCGCTCCGTCTTTTCCGGTGTTTAAGACTTTTATTTTGAAGCCCACCGACCGGACCGGAAGTATTGTTGTGATTATTATCGGTACTTTTTGGGTACCAGAAAAGTCACGTGAAACACTGAATAGAGACGCGTCTCTAGGATTTCATAATCATTATGTTTGCAGCAGGCACAAGTGCAATAAACAAAGGATACAGTCACTGTGTATTCTGCCTCATTTATTGATTAAACAAAACCGACATCAACACAATTTGCCACCGAGCGGAGAGTTTAGTCTCGCAAAAAGATCGCTGACTTGTTAAGGCTTGTTGTTAGGTTAGGTGCTAATGTTGTGCTAGCGTTTTAGCATGGCTATCGTACATAGCGTGATCAATATAACTCGCTATTGATTGTTTGTATGAGTAACGTTAATGCTAGTAGAATAGACACAACGTGAGGTAATCACCATCCATTTTAAACCGGTTATTACCTAATGCTAACGTTAGCAAATAGACGCGACTGGTAACGTTACAGCTTGTTAGCCTAATGCTCGTTAACGTTAACGCTTGTAGAATAGACACAATGAGAGGTAACGTTAGCAGAATAGACACAACGAGGGTCTCGTTAATGTTGTTATTGATATTATACTACTGCTCTGTAGTAAAGCCAGCGGCCCGCCTCCCAACACGGACAGTGACTGACAAGGGGCACTGGGTCCGCCTCATTAAAACAAACGCGCAAATAGCAATTAATCGCGCCCGTCAAAATCATTGCATTCATTTTAATTATCGCGGCAATTAATCGATTTATTGCTTATCGCGGCAGGCCTACCTGGGGGACACCCGTCTGCAGGGGGCGGGTGGCCGACAGGGTCCCTCTCCATGACACTTGGTAGGAGCGGTCATTGAGGTATGATGTCAGCCATGTCAGCGCAGAGCCAGCCACTCCCATTCCTGCGAGGGCCGCGAGGAGGATCTGATGGTTGACTGTCGAAGGCTGCAGATATATTGTAACGTGTGGCCATTTTAAAATCATTGAACGTAGAGAGAGAGAGCGAGCACATTTGAGCGTTCTAATGTGCGTAGTTGACCACACCAGGATTGCATTTTGTCAACTAGTGTTGTCACGATACTGGAATTTCTAACTTCGATACGATACCTTGAAAAGTATCGATATTTGATACCATTTTCAATAACACAGGGAAAAGATTTTAATCTTAAAATGTAAATTTCTTTATAAATTTTTTATTTTTTTTTTAGCTTGTTGCTGGTCGATTCTCCTCACCTTCTCTCTGGTATTATAAGAGAAGAGAAATATAACACTTTTAAAACCCTTTGTATTAGGGCTGGGCGATATGGCCTAAAAATAAAAACTCAGATTTAGATTTTCTTTTATCCGATTTACGATTTTAATCGATTTTTTTCTCTTGAAAACTAGAAATCATTCAAATAACCTTTGTTTTTATTTGACAAAACCAAGATGAATTTCCCTATTGGGATTGAAGTGCAAACCTACCGTTAACCAATCTTCATTTAAAAAAAAAATTATAATAATATATAATAGGTTACTCTTGATCAAACAAAGATGAATGTCCCTTTTTGGATTAATAGTGCAATAACTTGCTTTTTCACCAAACTTCACTTAAAACAAATAAAAGGTGCCTCTTGATCATCAAACAAGAATGAATTTCCCTATTGGGATTAATAAAGTGCAAATCTAACTTTCACCAAACATCACTTTTTGTAAAATAAAAGGTGATTTTTTTTATTTAATTTTTTTTTAAATCGATAGTGCAGGGCGGCTAGGTGGTGCAGTGGGCAAGGCGCTCACCTCCAATGCTGGAGATGCTGGGTTCGAGCCCAGCGCTCCACATTGCTTTCAGTTTGGCTGGTCGTCCGTACTAATACATTTGGCAGTATTAGGGGGTGGGAAACTGATGGGTGGGGATCGGACGTTGTGGACAGTGACTCCTACAGGTCGGTTGGTGTGCCTGCGCAGTAGAATCAGAAAGCGACTGGGGCAGCGTCCCTCCAAAGCGCAGACCCCTGACGCTGAAAGATTGTGCAGGTGAAAAGATGCGACAGCTGCTACCTCGAGTACCGGAGGGGACTCGTGCAATGTATGGCTTCGTCCACATTACAGCCGGCTTGTGGGAGGCATGAAACAGCGTTTAGAGACAGGGGAGGGTAGAATTGGACGATACGGAATTGGGATGGGAGAAAAATAGAAAATGGGAGAAAAAGTGGATAAAAAAAACGATAGTGCAGAAAGTATCGATATTGCGGGAAATTAGTATTGAAACTGTTTTAAATATTCAGAATCTATTGTCAACACAGTTGGAACCTGGAGGAAGCGATATAAATAAATGAATTGCCAATAAATGTGAAGTTGTCTTTGGACCTCTGTTGTCAAGCCTCGTCAATATACCCCCCCCCCCCCATTTCCTCACTAATGGAACTGGATTCGCGGAGTCACGTTAGTTGGATAGTTTAGTGCTGGCTAACATTAGCCAGTTGGTCAATTCAATTCAATTGCATGACATTGAAGGTCTGAGCTGGTCTGTGTCTAATGAAATGACAATTGCTCGTCATTGAAGGTCCACGCTGGTCTGTGTCTATAATGAAATGAGAGGAAAGCGCTGTGCTAAAGCAAGTCGTCCGTGTTGATCGTTTGTTTTTAGCCGCGGTGGCTAACTGACGTTACAACATATACTCGGATGTTCACGATATAGTAATTTACTACATCTCACGTAGAACAAGCCACGATACATCGAGTATACTCAATATATCGCCCAGCCCTACTTGGGCGGTATTACGGTATACTACCAGGGTATTTAGAAATCCCGATGGTATGATTTTCAATACAGCTAAAAATACAGATGCGTTTCTTTCTATTAAACTGACACAGAGTTGCTGTATTGAGACGGTGGTATTGTAGTGCACAGCACGTGCCAGCAGAGGGCAGTCTGTCTTTCCCTCTCTCTGATGCGAGTGAAGAGCAGTCGGCCAAGAAGAAGAAAACAGCGTTGGCCAGTCTACTGGCAATGAGAGCGGTTGTAGCGAGACCCGTCCTCACTGTAGTGGAGCCAGTACACGCAGAGCTGGTTGTCTACATGCAGGAGGACGTAATCGATACAGGTGAAAACCCGCTTCAGTGGTGGAAATTAAACGAGACGCGCCAAATTTGCTTATGATATTGCAGAGGGGCAGTGTTGCGATGCTCATATCAACACTGGTTGCACGCAAGCTAATGACGCCGTGCACGCGCCATGCGCATAAATGTTCCCTTGCATAAGGCGGACAGACTAAAAACGGTGCCTAATTGCCTCTACGAATGGAATGTAACACCTGACGACCGGCGCTATTGATATGCAAAGTAGCCAGGTGGGTACTACGAGTTGGCGCATCAGTCGAGTGCAGCGCATGCTTCTGCTCACACAACTTTGGTTGCACGGAATGCAACCTCGTCCCATGAGCAACGCATCACTGCAGAGGGGTAGCATGTAAATCGAAAATAGCAAAGGGCCCAGAACAGAGCCTTGTGGGACACCGCATTGCACTGGGAGGGTCTCGGATGTTAAATCATTATAGACCATGCAGTGTGTTCTATCAGTTAAATAAGATTTAAACCAAGCAAGTGCGTGACCTCGAATGCCAACATGATTCTCGAGCCGACCTAGAAGAATCGAATGATCGATAGTGTCAAAGGCTGCACTGAGATCAAGCAATAAGAGCACAGAAGTTAGGTTTGAGTCGAGAGAGAGCAGTAAGGGGCCTTTCTCACTCACCTATTGGGATCGAATCAGCGCCCCCGGGGACGGGGGGAGTGTTCTCACTCAGACGGACACACCCCTTTTGGGATCGAACCGGCGCTGATTCGTTTTAACCCCTGCTGAACCTGGGACGGTTGGAATAGGTGGTTTCGTATGCGGGCCAGTGGGAGCGGGGGGCGTGACACACACCGTTGTTACTGTAATGCTTTTCATGCTTGCTTGAATTTTGGGCAGATAAAACCACACAATACCCACAAAAACGATATTTATGGGCAATTTGAGAGTTCACAGCTCAGTGGATGAAAACATGAAGCCACGTTACAAACAGCATTTCCCTGGCTCGCATTAGGCCTGGCAATTTTGTTTGCCATGCTATGTCTATACATTGGTTTCTTGTTCAATGCATTTATTTCGATTAGACCAGTGGTGCCCAACCAGTCGGCCGTGGTCGACCAGTAGATCAATGACATGGAATATAATTTCCACGAGCGATGGGATAATGTGCTGAACAGGCTAAGCTAACTAACGTTAGCCGTTAGCTTAGCGTTTGCCACAATGCTATACTGTTATACTGGCATATTGCATTCACGTTAGCATGTAAGCTAACAAAATCAGCTCAGACAAGACTAAACTCAGCTTTTGGTGTTAAATTGTGTTGATGTTAGTTTTGTTTCATCAACAAATGAGAGGCAGAGCACACAGTGAATGTATCCGTTTTGTTTATTGCACGTTCTTTGCTGAAGAATAAGTGCTACAGGTAGGCCTGCCACGATAACACATTTTGCTGGGCGATTAATTGCCCCCGAAAATATCGCGATAAGCGATATTATTGCGACCGGTTAGAGAATTTTTTTTTTTTTTGGAGAAATTTATTTCCCAAAACTTTTATTTTGAAGCCCACCGCTCCGTCTTTTCCGGTGTTTAAGACTTTTATTTTGAAGCCCACCGACCGGACCGGAAGTATTGTTGTGATTATTTCAGGTACTTTTTGGGTACCAGAAAAGTCACGTGAAACACTGCAGACCACTGAATAGAGACGCGTCTCTAGGATTTCATAATCATTATGTTTGCAGCAGGCACAAGTGCAATAAACAAAGGATACAGTCACTGTGTATTCTGCCTCATTTATTGATTAAACAAAACCGACATCAACACAATTTGCCACCGAGCGGAGAGTTTAGTCTCGCAAAAAGATCGCTGACTTGTTAAGGCTTGTTGTTAGGTTAGGTGCTAATGTTGTGCTAGCGTTTTAGCATGGCTATCGTACATAGCGTGATCAATATAACTCGCTATTGATTGTTTGTATGAGTAACGTTAATGCTAGTAGAATAGACACAACGTGAGGTAATCACCATCCATTTTAAACCGGTTATTACCTAATGCTAACGTTAGCAAATAGACGCGACTGGTAACGTTACAGCTTGTTAGCCTAATGCTCGTTAACGTTAGCATAGACAGCCTAGCTAACGTTAACGCTTGTAGAATAGTGTGAGAGGTAACGTTAGCGTTAGCAGAATAGACACAACGAGGGTCTCGTTAATGTTGTTATTGATTGATTGATTGAAAACTGTGTTTACTCTGTTTGTATGAGTAACGTTAATGCTAGTAGAATAGACACAACACGGACAGTGACTGACAAGGGGCACTGGGTCCGCCTCATTAAAACAAACGCGCAAATAGCAATTAATCGCGCCCGTCAAAATCATTGCATTCATTTTAATTATCGCGGCAATTAATCGATTTATTGCTTATCGCGGCAGGCCTAGCTACAGGCTATACTAGACTAGGCTAAGCTAACGCGTTAGCCCTGGGAAACGCTCAAAAGCGAACTCTACAACACCATCCATTCGTGATAAAATGGGGTGGGTTATATTGACAAGGCTTGACAACAGAGGTTCAAATATAACTTCATATTTATTGGTTATTTGTTTCTTTTATATCAGCATTCCTGTTTACATTTTCGAGCGTGACATCATCGCCTACGGCAAGCGTAAACGCTCAAAACGCAAACCGTAAACAGAACCCGGAGCGAACCAAGACTGAAGTGTGTACACAAACTAGAGGGGGGAGAGGGAGGGGGGAAGTTTGCACCCTACCCGGAATGAGCACGGTACGGAATGGAATGGAACCGAATTGGTGAGTGAGAAAAGCCCCTTAGTCATTTGTGACTTTGGTAACTGCCGTTTCGGCGGAGTGTAAGGCTCTAAAGCCAGATTGAAAAGATTCATTATTTAAGATTATTGTTTGATAGATGGTCAGTAAGTTGCTTTGCGACAATCCGTTCTAATATTTTGGATGGGAACGGAAGATTGGAGATGGGTCTGTCAGGGCTCGAGACTAACGATGTCCCGTCGTCCCGGGGACGATCAAATATTGATTTGGGACGAACAGAAATCTTTCCTGGGACGCATCCGGGACGGAGAGGATTTTTTTTTCACAGGAAATGTCAATTGGCCGACTGTCAGTGCGCGCATATATTGCTGTCAAATGAAGTCTAAACGTAGCGTGATTTGCCAAATCCAATGACTATCTCCGCCTCCCAACGCAGCAATACGCTCATCCAGCATCAAGTTCCTACCCACCTCTCCTCCGGTACAGTACGCGCTGTGCACCGTACGATTGCAACGGTGCGGAACCTTTTTTTGCGGAACTTAAATCCCCACGTAATTTATCAACAACACTGCGGTCAGCTGTGAGCATTATAAAACAAACGTGTGTTTAACCGACAGTGAATTAAAGTGTCAATGCTGTTTGTCATTTTAACAGCAGATACTTTCTTAAATGCCATCCTCCCGACAGAGCAGTGTGACGGGGAGCTCTGATGGGTTCGATTGCTGGTGTTAGCATTAGCTGAAGAGCTAGTTTTAGCTTAACGTTACCTTGGCTAAAGTTGGGACTATTCATAATCCAGCAATAATGGCTGCAGACCTGCAAGCAAAGTACAGCAAGTTGGCAAAGGAGTATTCCAACGTAAATCACATTTTCACCAGTAAAGTTAGTCTTTCCATCTGCAGCTACATGCTAGCTAACCTAGCTCATGTTAGCGTTGTCACTGAACCACCTCGCGTACACAATTAATGACATGTTGCGGACAGCCATATCGGTGACAATGTTTAGCTTTTAGTGCCAAATGATAAGAGTCTGAGGCGGAGTCTCAAAAGAGAATGTTGAATATTTATTGTGCAAAAATCACAACAGATCGTCTCCAACGGAGCCTTGTAGCTGAGTAGGGTGGGTATATCTGCAGAGCCACTTGGTAACGAGTGCAACACTGTGTAATGTCCGTGTGGATCGTTGGAGTAGGGTATATCTGCAGTGCTGCAGCCCCATACTCAGTGTATAGATTTGTATTATTATCAATGCAATGACATTATGTAGTTTAAAGCTAAACTTGATTTGATCTTTATTTATCTCTAACATTTTCAACCATAAACACACATTTGTAATAACAAAAAAAAATAAAACGAAATAAAATAAATTTAAATATATTTTCCTATGGAAGGAATAATCAACATGGCTCCAATTGGTTGACCGTGACCAAATATAAAAAAATACCTTGTTAAACACTTTTTTTTATATTTATTTTTAATCGTAATTATTCTTGTGAAATCTTTCCACCATGGGAGCCTTTTGACTAAATCAATTTATTCTCCCCTTCTCTGAAAGGTGTTTCTTAGGGCAATAACAACTATAGACAACAAAACCAAAGTAAAGAAACTACATTTGATTTTTGGGACGGTTACATTCACTTTGGGACGGTTAAAATTGTATTTCGGGACGGTTCTGGGACGGTGGTGAAAAAAGTTAGTCTGGAGCCCTGGGGTCTGTAATTTTTCAAGATTAGAGGGTCGAGGTTCGGTTTTTTAAGTAGTGGTTTAGTGACGGCTGATTTAAAGGCCAGGGGCACCACGCCAGAAGACAAGGAGGTGTTAAAGATATTGAGTAGGCAGGGCCTAGAGTTGGGAAGAGTTTTTTGATGAGAGTTGCTGGAAGAGGGTCAAGCAGACAGGTTGAGGGTTTAGCCACGCCAACCAGTTTAGAGAGGGCACTAAGTGAGACATTTTCAAGGCAGCATAGCGTATGGCTGGATTCAAAGTCAGGGGGAAAGCCCATCAGAGGTTGGGAGGGACTCTGATTGTTGAGTAAGCCAACAATTTCATCTCTTATGAGATACATTTTCTTGGTAAAGAATTTAATGAATTCGTTAGCCGAGAACACATGGTTTAGGGCAGTTGGTTGTTTCTGAGTACGTTTTGCAACTGTGTCAAACAGAAACTTTGAGTTTTTGTTTTCGTTAATGAGCCTGGAAAATGAGGTTTTGGCAAGAGAGAGTGCTTTTTTGTAGTTACGTAAACTATCATTCCAGGCAAAGCGGAACACTTCGAGTTTGGTCGAACGCCATTTATGTTCAAGTTTGCGACATCCCGTAAACCAGGGAGTTTGTTTTTGCGGAGCACGTTTAATTTTAGGCTTAAGGGGAGCGACAATGTCGAGCGTGCTACGAAGGGCGGCGTTAAGTTTGTCTGTAAAGAGATCAAGGGGGCCAGAGGGAGAGAGGGTGTCTGGTAGGCAGTTAACTAGAATTGGGACAGTTAAGGCATTAATACAACGGCTCATGTAGGATTCTACACTGTCTGGGCGAGAAACCGCCAAATCAATTTGAGATTTGATGCGGTAGTGGTCTGGTCTGAGAGAGCAGGAACATAGGGAGAAACGGTCAAATCTGACACAGTGAGACCGCGGGCTTTGACTAATATAAGTCAAGGGTGTTCCCACCACTGTGAGTGGGTTGATCAACGATTTGAATGAGACAGACAGAGTCAATGATGTCGGTGAAAGCTTTATTTAGGGGATCTAGAGTTTTGTTGGAATGAATGTTAAAATCATCAACAATTAATGTTATCTGAGCGCGTAACATTCCGTAACAAGCTCAGAGATGAAAGTGGAGAACTCATCTAGGAAGAGGGTGTAAGGGCCTGGGGGGCGGTAACGGACAGCCATTACAAAGGATGCAGTGGAGGTAGGAATCAGACAGTCACACTTTCTGTTGGGGGGAGAGGGACGCAGCAGGAGCACCTCAAACGAGGATAACTTACAGTTTGCGTTGGATTTCTTGGAGGTGCGTGCGATAGGCGAGCTACTAAAATTAGGGGGTGATGCCTTGTTTAAGGGCAGAAAGTCATTAGGTTTAAGCCATGTCTCAGTGAGGCCCAATAAGTCGAGACTGGTCTGTTATCAGTTCATTTACCAAAAGCGCTTTGGTTGGCAGAGAGCGAATGTTGATAAGGCCAACCTTTACGCACTCTGTATATTTAACAGCGACATGCGGGTAGGTTTAATTGCAATTAAGTTGGCATGGTTTATCGCACAAGGACGAGCTGGGTAAAGCGGAGGGTAACGAGATATTCTAGTTTTGATTGGATATACCGGGTTAGGGATAGAGACCGAAAGAGAGGAGTGGGGAGCCTGGTGGGGGAGGGACCCAGCATGGTTAGGAAAGGTATAGGGATTGGCATGCTCCATCGGTTTAGCATGACTAGCAGGCTCGCTACAAGCCTGTACCCTGGGCCTAACAAAAATAATAGTTAGTTTCAGGTTGGTTGTCAGTTTGGCCATGGGTAGGTAGGGAATTTATTTTATTTTATTTTTTTATTTTATTCTTTCCCACGGCGACTATGGATAGGGAATTTCTTTATTTAATTAAAATGTTCACAACAACATGGATGCATGTACTCTGCCAGCATGTTTAATATCCATAATACTAAATGTTTGACTAAGATTTCTATGAAACTTTATTCTTAAAAAAAAAAAAAAGAAAAATCGTTTTTTTTTTTTTTTTTTTTATATATATATAATTTTTTTTAAAAACTCATAAAATATATTGGGTCGCACCTAAATCGGCAGGGTCGGTCGGCAACCTGAAACCAACCATTATTTTTGTTAGGCCTTGGCATGCTTGTGGGGTGACTGTCAGCCCGAAGCTATAATCTTGTCTATATTTCTAGATAGGAGAGAGGTGCCTTGCATGTTAGGATGCACGCCGTCCTTTCTCAGCAAGCCAGGGTGCCCCCAGATTGAAAGAGGACCAGTTATCCACGAACCCTAAGCCCTGTTCTTTACAGTATTTTTCCAGCCATCCGTGTAGAGAAGCTGTCCTACTCATGGGGGCCAGAGAAGATTACTCGATGCCGACTCATCTTTCTGGCGAGAACTATGTTAATCTTTGTGACCTCAGATACTTTCATCCTACAGTCATTATTTCCGACGTGTGGCAGAGTTCAATTTGGATTTAGTATCACCAGGCGTGCAGCAAGAACCGTGAATGAAATCTACTGTAAGTACAGTTATTTCTTTATAATGGAAACTGCTCTGCCATTTTTAATCGGTTTGCAACGTGGATTTTTGCTAAACGTTCACAGAAAGGTAGAAAAACGAACTGCGTTCTAATTTATGCCAATAACGTTCAGTTTTGTGGTAGGTAAACGTCATCCACAAGTCATTTGCTTGACAGAAGCTGGCATGAGCTGGGTAGTTTTTCGAAATTTCAAAGCTCAAGGTCTCGTCTCATGACTACAAACAGAATTGCGGCGTGGATTCAAAATGGCGGATAATCGCTTGTAAATTAATGCATTTCAAAAACTAATAGTTCACTAATAACACTTTAACCTATTGGTAAACAAACGTATTGCTGAAAATATACAATATGACTGCTGTTGTGACATGGTTAGGGTCTTTACTCTTGGCTACATAAAAAAAACACAACTTTTATTCATACAGTCTGTAAAGATGGATTTATGGCTTGGGTCCGGTACCGGACCCGTCAGGCTTAAGAGGTTAAGTCTGCTATAAGCCATTATCCCTTTGTGTGTGATTTATTATTTTCTCACAGTAGTGTATGTGTGTGTGTGTTTGGCTAAAGTGGATAGAAAAGACAGTACTGTGCAAAAGTCTTAGGCACCCAAGAGTTTTTATATAAATTGTCTTAAATTGTCTTTTATATAAATTGTCTTTTATATAAATTGTCTTTTTAAATTTATAAAAAAATATATATATATTATTAGTGTGTCAGTAGACTACTCTTAGTACATTTTCATTAAATTATTTTTGAAAGCATCTTTGTGGTTTAATGCAAACATATGTTGCAGGTACTATTATAATCATCATATTGGCGTGACTATGCATCAAACTGTTAAATCAAGGATTTTTAAAGGAAAACTCCAACATTTTGGGAAATTCGCTTACCGTCTTCTCCAGAGAGAGACAAGAATATAGTTACCAGTCTCCTCTATGTGCGTTGAGTAGAAGGCTATCTGGCTGCATGTTAGCCTAGCTTAGCACAATTAATGGAAGCAGACATGACTGGGTAGCCTTCGGGAGAGGTGTTAGTTGGACAATGCCTAGGCTACCCAGTCATGTCCGGGTAATGCGATGTCTCGCAGATAATACAGATAATACATATGAAAAGTAAAATTTGCTCGGAGTCCAGAGACAGTTGTGGTTCAGTCCGGATCTGGACCGGAGTACGGACTTTGAGAATGCAGGGTTTCCCATTAATGACCTAGACTGTGGCGGCTCTAATTAGTCCCACCACAGTTGTACAATGAACCAAAAAAAAATCTTTAAATTTTTTTAAAATATAAAGTTTGCCAATAGGGACAGTAGTATTGGCAGTGGTAGTAGTCGTAATAGTAATCCACTATATTTTTTTATTTTCTAAAAAATAAACCAGTTCAACACTAACCAGTAACCACTTTTGCTTCATTTCTTTGATGGCTCAAATGTATGCTCTAGTCCAGTGGTTCCCAAACCTCTCCTCGAGACACCCCAGCCGTTCCATGTTAAATTCCACCACCAGCACACCTTGATTCAACTAATAAAGGGCTAGTTAAGTTGAATCAGGTGTGCTGGTGGTGGAATTTAACAAATACATTGAACGGCTGGGGTGCTTCGAGGAGAGGATTGGGAAGCTCTAGTCGATTTTGTATTTTGAGCACAAAGTTCATCATAGATCTAGCCTCTTTATTTTGCTCTCAAAGTGCACCAGATTGATGCATTTAACTTTAAAATGTACCAAAAAAATATAATTCCGGGGGGGCTTGCCCCCGGACCCCCCTAGAGCAGGGGTGTCAAACTCATTTTCACAGAGGGCCACATCAGCATTATGGTTGCACTCAAAGGGCCAAAAACCGTATAAATGTTAATGTAATGTAAAATAAATGTAGCTACCATTTACATATTGTTAAACATGTTGTTTCTGTATTTATTACTTATTCAAGTTATACATATTGCATATGCATTTGCATAGATGTAAAGATATATGTTAGCTTATGTTAATTTAACAAATAATTTTTGTTTATCAGAACCCCATATTACTCCATTAATCAATGATCAAACCATTCAAGTAAATAACAAAGAAGAAGATCATCAAATACAAGCTATGACATTAAGTTTGTTCAAAACCTTTTTGTCACAGTCAAGAGGGGCAGAACTAACAACTGTGAGCTGCAAAGAACACGTGGGACAGATGTAGCAGATGTTACAAAAACAAATGGCTGCACACAACCTTGCAGAGGCCATACATCCAACTAATGGAAGATAGTTTAATTAACTTTAATTAACAGATTGCAGAATGGGTACAGTACAGTACAGCTCAATACACACAATTGTTAAGGGGATGCAGGCCAGAGAAAGACTTTCGACTTGTTTACATCAGGGTCCACCATTTTCAATTCGTAATGAAATTGCTATTATGTGTCTGCATGAACACACAACTGTAACTGTACTCAAAAATAACAAAATAAGGGTTGTCTCAGTTCACAACTATATTGGTCAAGTTTTGGGTGGGACTTGTTTGCGTCCCTACAGCTTCTTATTCAATTGAGCGAGATGCTCGGTTATGTCACACAGCCAGTTTGCATCTGACAGTTCAGACAATATTTCTTCAACCCTTTGTTACCTATTCCGCCTGGATCTTTTTTGTATTTTGGGCTGTAAAATTGTCAAAGAATGTCTGAGGAGTAAGTGCTTTTGGCTTTTTTCCTTTGTTACTTCATCAATACCTCAGATGTTCAACATACATGTATGTGTAAGAATGTGTAATAACTAAGGCTGTCAAAGTTAAAGCTTTATTAACGCATTAACCCACAATTATTTTAACGCCGCTATTTTTTAACCCAAGATTAATGTTTAAAAAAAAAAAAAAAAAAAAAAAAATTTTTTTACCAGAGCTCTTGGGGGGCCACATCAAATGACGTGGCGGGCCACATTTGTCCCGCGGGCCATGAGTTTGACACCTATGCCCTAGAGGGTCGGAGGTTCACCCCCCATAGTCTCTGAAAATCCTGTGGGAAACACTGGAATGCCTGTGTTAGACCTACAGTATAATACTGCCAGCTGCTATAACAAAACTAAAAACTATCGGTATCTGCAGTGTATCGGCTGATATGGCTCATAGACGATCAGTGATTGGTATCTGTGGCAAAAAACGTCATCGGAGCATCTCTAGTTTTAAAGGGCAGTCTCATAAAGTTGTGAACCATAACCGAGCATGCGACCAAATATCTAGACCTCCCTCCCAGCGTTTTAATTAGTCGAATTAAACATTAAAAACTGCAAGACCGGCGGTTAGGTGGCCGAGCGGAGATTGCGTTCGTCACCAACCCCGGAGCTGTGAGCTGGATTCGCCTGTTCGAATCCAGCTCACAGCTCCGGGGTTGTCACCAGCTTGGCTGGCCGTCTGCACTAATACAATTGGCTGTATTAGAGGGTGGGAGAAGCTGGCGGGGTGGGTCCGGGTCGTTGTAAACAGCGACTCCTACAGTTCGGTCGGGGCGCCTGCTAAGCGCGGATCGGACTTGAGGGGGATAGTGTGATCCTCCCACACGCTACGCCCTCTCGATGAGAATCCGCGCTGCCAGGTGAAAAGCGGTGATTGGCTGGACGTGTGTCGGAGGAAGCACGTGGTAGCCTCCACTCTCCCAGATGATCTGACTGTGGGGGGTAAGTGCGCAGCGACCAGGAAGGGACTGGGAATTGGCATACGACTAACATTGGGATTGGAGAAAATCGGAGGAAAATGGAGGGGGAAAAAGACCAATAAAATAAAAAAAATAAAAACTGCAAGACCACGTCGTTTTTCTGTAGTAGTTGCAATATCCAGAAGTAGTATATATATCCAAAGAAATTGGTATGAGCTGGAAAACACCCCGGGTCCATAGCCTGAAGTCTTGTGTAGTACATGTCCAGATTTCATAAAAATCCGATCAGAAATGAGTAGGGGTGGGACAATACATCGATCCAGATCGATATATCGATCTATTATCAATAATCAAATAGGATCGATGCCACGTAAAAAGATCGATTCATATTGCGATACTCTTATTTTGAAAATCCGGCGACGGCGACGTCATCGCCCCGCGCCCAGTGTTGTGAAACTCAAACTCCGTTAACATCAACAGCAGTAGCGTCTAGAGCGTCACTAGTGTGCCTATTCTGTGACCCAAAACATGTCCCTGCTGTTTTATTCCACAACGGGTCCAATGCATCTAACCTGCTTTGCAATCCTCGTCACTCCATTATGCCCACGTCGCGTTAAAGATCGAAGATAACGTTACTTTAGCGTGAGCTAACAAGCTAACCCAGCGCCATAGGCAGAGAGAAGTGGGGACTGGGAGGGTGCATTCTCGGGGATAGCCCCACTAACAGGATCTGGCCGGTATTGCACCTTGGGACTCCCAATATGCTTTTCCAGCCAAAATACAGCTCTGTGACAGTGAATAGGATATTAATATCGAGAGAAAAAAAAGAAAAATGAACCAAAAACAGTGAACAGGAGGTCTATTTGTATTAAAAACAATAGATTGTTTTTCATTTAAATGTCTGGAAGAGCTCAAAAATAAAAATGTCATGATATTTCCATTGTCTTTTTTTTGTTGATTTAAATGTTACTGATTGTATTAAATGGGCACATAATATCGTCTCATATCGATCGCAGGCACCTGAATCGAATCATATCGTATCGTGGCAGACTGTGTGATATCGGATAATATCGTATCGTTGTCCAAAGAATCGATATCGTATCGTATCGTGATTAAACTGGTGATTCCCACCCCTAGAAATTAGTGATTTTGGTAAACTGAGGGGAAAAAAGCTCTGCCGGTTTCAGTTTTCTCATTGCCTCATGCATTCTGCGTTTTTTTCTCTTCCTGTTTTCGCTCGTGACTTTTCACCTAGATCCCTGGTTCGCTCATCCCCACGTGGGGTATAGACCACCGCAACACTTCCGGGATTCTGAAATCGGGCAGGAGATAGCGGGGAGAGCATTAGGGATGGGTACCTTTCACATTTGAACCGATACGGTACCGGTACCCAACGGTATCTTTTTTCGGTACTTTAGTCTCAAGAAATTTAATTTACCTACCTCAGTCGTGAAAAAAAAATCCAAACTTCAAATAACTACAATTTCGACAGTTTTCGGCTTGCCATTGCTCCGACTGCTTTGTTGTTGAATCAAGTCAAATCCTAGGTAAGCATATTGTGCATGTGAATGTTGACATGAAAAAAATTAATAAATAAAAAAGTAAAAAATTAAATAAAAAAATCTGTATCTCACTTGAATCGATACTCGGTAGTACCAACGTGTTTTTGTTCGGTACCTCAAAAGTACCGAATTCGGTACCCATCCCTAGAGAGCATATGAATGAATGTGGATGAGAGCCTTGATGTAAGTGGTTGCAGCTACGGCTGTGGGGGTGCTAGAGACATGATCGAATAGACTTTTATGCGCCTGAATCTCCTGAACACGGCGCGACCCATTCCTAATCGATCAGAACTAAATCGGCCTAGCTAAAGTTCCTTTTTCAGCACCTACTCCCCATACGCATGCGCAGATTGTCAACGGAGTCTGAACGGCGCATGTCGACGTGCGAATGAATGTTGAATGTCAGAGCGGGGGAGCTTGTGGTGGTAATGTGAGCGGCTATAGACCACTGCACTTAAATATAAACATTAGTCTACCTGGATACTCAATGAGGTAGATGTCGCCATAAGACGCGTCTGGCCATTGAGTGGGATCATTTTTCCATTATCCTGTTTGGCTGAAAGGACACTAGCCATCGAAGCTCCCCCCTCTGATGGAACATTCAACATTCGTTCGCGCGTCATCTCGCGCCGTTCAGACTCCGTTGACAATCTGCGTATGGGGAGTAGGTGCTGAAAAAGGGACTTTAGCTCGGCCGATTTAGTTCTGATCGATTAGGAATGGGTCGCGCCGTGTTCAGGAGATTCAGGCGCATAAAAGTCTATTGGATCATGTCTCTAGCACCCCCACAGCCGTAGCTGCAACCACTTACATCAATGCTCTCATCCACATTCATTCATATGCTCCCCCCGCTATCTCCTCCCCGATTTCAATGTAACGCGGAAGTGCAGTGGTCTATCATTGGAAATCCACACTCATTGGTTACAACCCTGTCCAATAATTTTCGAGATCGCCAAATGATTGACGGAGCTAGGGCGGCTACGTGGCGTAGTGGGCAAGGCGCTCGCCACGAAATCTGGAGACGCTGGGCTTGCCTGTTCGAGCCCAGCGCTCCACATTTGCTTTCAGTTTAGCTGGTCGTCCGTACTAATACACATTGGCCGTATTAGGGGGTGGGAAACTGATGGGTGGGGATCGGGCGTTGTGGACAGCGACTCCTACAGGTCGGTTGGTGCGCCTGCGCAGTAGAATCAGGAAGTGTCGGGGGCAGCGTGAGCCTCCCACGCGTTACTCCTCGCCACTGAGAGATCGAGCTGCGCAGGTGAAAAGATGCGACTGCTGTTACCTCAAGTACCGGAGGGGACTTGTGCTATGTATGACTTAGTCCACATTGCAGCCGGCTTGTGGGAGGCAAGAAACAGCGTTCGTGACAGGGGAGGGTTGAATTGGATGATACGAAATTGGGATGGGAGAAAATATAGAAAAATGCTTTAATTCTATATATATTGTATTAAAAAGAAATGGACACCCGAGCCGCTAGAGGTCAGCAAAGTGGCGCGTCGTGCCAGTGGGCAAATCGTCCTCAAGAGGGGCCGGGCCGTTGCACTTTAACACTTTGGGTGCCACGCATATCTTTAACCCTAGAATGCCAGCTTTATAGTCGTTTCCGCGGTCGTTTCACTATGTTTGCGAAGCCGTGTGCGTGTTCTGTATTATAGCTGTGGAGACATGGTGTGGCTCATTTTGACAATATAATATTTTTTTTTTTATCCCCACTGGCCGGTTGTAGGGAGGATAGAAGCCCATCGCATGTCCCCTCCGATACATGTGTAGGCAGCCAGTCGCATCTTTTTACCTGCCAGCGCGGACTCTCATTTGGCGAAGAGTAACGTGTAGGAGGCTCACACTGCCCCTGCCATTTTTCCTGTCTCTGCTGTGCAGGAGCCCCAACCGACCTGTAGGAGTCGCTGTTTACAACATCCAGATTACCACCCATCGACTTCCCACCCGCTAACTCTGCCAATTGAGTTAGTATGACGGCCGGCCCAAGCCGGAGGCAACGCCGACAGCCGGATTCGATACCGGTGTCTCGTGCGTTGGTGACGAGCGCAATGTCCGCTGCACCACCCAGCCGCCTGACAAACATTACTTGTAGTGCAACATGGGAATAATAGTTTGTTTCCACACGCTGTAGTTTATTACACGCTAAACATCGCGCATTTCCAAGATAATCCAGTCTTTTTTCATAGATTGATAACATGCAATAAGCCCAAACCGTTCTGGCTGATCCCCTGAAACCCCAAATACTCCCAAATCAAAGGTATATGACATGTATATATCAGGGTTTCCGTTCGAAAAAATTGTTGCCGGCCTCAGTGTCCGGTAGATTTCAATCTACCGGTCAAATGAGAGAAATTCCGGTCAGAGTTTATTGAGCTTAAAAACAATTGATAGGCAAAAGAATGACAACAAAACAAAAGAATGACATCATCAAGGCATGTAGATTTATAATATTTTTACTTAAAACTAGGCTACTTTTGCGTATAAAGTCATTATATTCCAAATAAAATAAGTCCCGAGACTCGTGCTGCTGCCGACTTTAAATCAAATAGGTGTCTGTGGGCAGTCGCCCGACATTAATAAACAACAGTCTGTTATAATCACATTTTTATGAGCTAACGAATTCCGTTATATTGGACATTTGTATTAATTATATCAAGCGAAGAACTGAGAAATTTGGCAGAGAGAGACGGCAACATTATCGTGGGTTTGCGTGACGACTCTCTCTCTCCACCTCCCAATGACTTATTTGCGAGAGTATGTCGATGCAGAGCAGCAGATTCAGCTGTTATTGGCTCTTTTCTGGGGACCGCACAGCAGTGCCCCCCACCCAACATTGAATTGAAAATGGCTGAATTGGAGTACTGCTGGAGTACTGCATTGTGCTGCTGCTGCTCCGGCTCTGCAGCTTCACAAAAGTTTGCACACCCAGCACTAAGCTCTCGCTGACAACGTCGTTGTCATTATTAGAAGCAACGATGAAACAAATGTAATGATTGTTTCGTTCATCGCATAGGCTATTTAATTTTAGCCTATTTTAATACAATTCAAATAATCAAATTGTGCTTAGACTCAGGGAATTATTTTCACCGGACATTAAGACCGGAGAGATTAAATATGTCGGACTTCAACAGATTTTGCCGGTCAAATACCGGTAATTACCGGCTAACGGAAACGCTGGTATATATGTACCTTCACAAAATCATCAGGGGGGGGGGGGTCGTTTTAACTCAAATCTGTGATCGTGTTTGCTGACCATGTTTTTCGTCCGGTGAAACACAGAACTGTTAGAAAAAAATCCTAGGGGAAACACTGTAATGCCTTCCCTTCCTTTTCTCTCATTCTTTCTCAACCAATCCTCACCTTCTGCAGACCCAAGCGAACCCTCTACAGTAAAAAATACGGTGTGGATCTGATCAGGTACACGCACGCCGCCAACACCGTGGTCTACAGTTCTAACAAAATCGACGGTATGTTGATGGAGAAGAATATTTCTATATAGTTGTCGTATGGCAACATGACATGTAAGCATTTCTGTTTGTATCAAGGATGATATTGTTGATGGTGTATCAATGAGTACCTCAGACGAAGAACCATATAAGTCTGTTTTAAGTTTTTAGAGGAACAATGTTTTCAAACTTTATTATCCAAAGATAAGAAATAAGTAAGTAGGTGTTGTGTTCACTCATAGTTAAAGACAGTTGAGGTTGAGTAGTTTCTTGTGATATATGATATCACATTCACACTCCAAGTGATTTTAGATTAACTTCACAACTGCAACTACATGGGCTATCCCAAAACGTTTAAAAACTGACATATGGTTCTTCAGCGCAAGGGTTCAATTCATAAGGAGGGTCCGAACCATTGTTGAATTGCTATTGTGTACAGGATGTTCTGACCAAATTTCCATCCCACGTGGACCTCTGCTGGAGGGGACCTGCCACTATTCTACCGCTCATTCTGGTCTGAGGTAGTTGTTTGTACAGTTTGAGGGTCTGTGATTCTGCCCCATACAGGAGCTAACTGTACAAGTGACTGCCTTGCCCAGGGTCGAGTCCACTCATCTGATCTGCCCCAAAGTCACCATGGAGATTTGGGACACTGGCTTAGTTTTAGTCACTATATGATGGTGTGTTTGGTGGATGGTTATTTAAAAAATATATATATAGTTTTCTTGTCCCTTTTGTCATCGTTATTTTTCTTTTACAGATACTATCCGGTACCTCTCCCTCCACGACAACAAATACATCCGCTACTTCCCAGGACACAACAAAAGGTGAGGAGTCACAGACTAGTACAGTTTATACTGAATATAACGGCATATAACCCCTCTATATACTTACTTGCACACCTGCAAATAACCCTTAGCACTGTATGATAGCATGTACAAATGCTATATATATATATTAAGGCTGTCGATCTATTAAAATATTTAATCTGATCAATCGCATGATTGTCCATAGTCGCAAAAATTCATTGCATATTTTGTATCTGTTCTAAATCTACCTTAAACGGATCTTTTTCATGTTTTAATACTTTTATCAACATGAGAGTAGACAAATGCTTGCTTTATGCAAAAATAAATGCATGTTTATTTATTGCCACAATGAGAAATACTGTCCAGAATCTTCAAGTAACTAAGATGTGCAAACTGCATTGTAAAACAAAATGCTGAAATCATGAAAAAATTCAATAAAAGCCCAACAAAAAAATAACAGATGCGCATACCAATTTACTAACTAACATTACATAGTAATGATTACTAACACAGTAGTGTGTTGAACTTTACACTTGAACTATTGTCCCCATTTGTTTGTTTAGGCAGCCATTTAACACAAAAGGATGACCCTCATGCATTGCAAATTTGCATCAAATTCAAAACAAACAGTGATGCACAAAAACTTAAAAGAAAATAATAATTTAAAACCATGAATAAAGTGTGCATTAAATAATAGGGTAAAGAAAAAGTTAGGAACTTGTTACATTCACCCACACAAGGGCTGATCACACCCCCTCTCTCTCACACACATGCACACTCTCCCAGCTCTGATAATTCACCTGAGTGAAGTCCAATAGTCTGGTGAGCACAACTGTGCTTGTCTGCCCCACGCCTCCGCCACTTTGGCTCTCTCGTCTTGGATGTGATGCATATTATTTCACGCAGACCGTTGTCCTCCACAATGGTTATCACTAGGGATGCACGATATTGATTTTTTGACCGATACCGATAACTTTATGCTCCTCAAGCCGATACCGATAACCGATATTTATTGTATTATAATATTTTTTTTAACTATATATATATATATTTCTTTTATCAATTTTTTTTTTTTTTTTTTTTTTTTTAGTATTTATAAGCTCCGACGTCATCGGTACTGCTATCGGTACTCGAGAAATTATGGAGTTTTTTTTTGAGGAATTTAAACGTCGCAAACTAATCTTGTTGGCAGTTGTCTGCGCGGGGAGCTCTGTGCTCTCTGCCTGCTGTGATCTCTCCTCTCTTCCCCTCCCACACACACACTCACTCACTCACTCACTCACTCACTCACTCACTCACACACACACACACACACACACACACACACACACACACAGACACGGGTGCTGCGCTGCCGAGTAGGCTACAGACAGCTCTGCTCTCATAATGGCGGACAGAACGAAATGTTCAAAAGTCTGGGTCTATTTTACTAAAGTCGATCTATCTATCTCTCCTCCCTCGGTCTCTCTCTGCCTGCGCAAGCGGGCTGTGCTCTTACACACACTCACTCTCACACACACACACACAGGTGCTGCCGAGTAGACAGCTCTGCTCTCGACAGCACCCGTGTGTGTGTGTGTGTGAGAGTGAGTGTGTGTAAGAGCACAGCCCCCTCGCGCAGGCAGAGAGAGACCGAGGGAGGAGAGATAGAAAACGGCCAACAAGATTAGTTTGCGACGTTTAAATTCCTCAAAAAAAGTCTGGGTCTATTTTACTAAAGTCGATGCTGACAGCGCTCGTTGCCACAAGTGCAACAAGACATTTGCCAGTAATGTATAAGCGCTGGTACTTGTCAATGTGGCTGGCGGGGAGATAACGTTAGCTCCGAGTAGAGTAATGGCTGACAATCCGGAGGTAAATAAACGAACGAGAGCTTCTGATTGGTGGTAAGAAGAAGAGGTGGGTGCAAGCCGTGGGACGTAATTGGCAGATCGACTGTCTGTCTCCGAATGTAACGTGACTACGTCACAGCCAAGAAAGGGAGCGCTGGATTTGTGAAAAACTCCCTGTTCCTAAACCACACGCTATCAGTTTTACCACAGTACTGGCAAAACGGGAGGAGGCTATAATAAAAACAAGCGCCCTTCATCCAAATCCACCCACCCCGGATTTCTTTTAACCAAAAAATGTATTATGTTATCGGAGCTATCAATAACGTTATCGAGTTTATCGGGATGACGTCATAATTGCTGATATCGGCCCGATAATTATCGGCCCGATAATTATCGTGCATCCCTAGTTATCACCCATTTGGTGACCGCTGTTGTAAGTTTGCGGCTTGTAGCGCTGTCTCCCCTGAAAATTATCCAGCGTGGTTTGCATCGGCGGTGTGCTTGGCCGCTGAAAGTAGTATTTCAGACTGGATGTACTCCGGTGGTAACTAAATTCACATCGACAGTAAATACAAATTACTTTTGTCCTGTCAAGAGAGTCATCAGGCATGGCTTTTAAGCTGTACTTGCCATTCAAAATAGTATCATACTTTACACTATGTTTGGAGAGCTATATCTATATTCTATAGCTATGGGGACAATACTATGGTCATTTGACAGTGACTTTCTTCCGTCCAAGATGCAAAAAAGAGATAATTTTTTCATGCATACGTTTGCGCGTGGGAAGCGATTTATAGGGCGCAACGTGAATTCTACTATAAGCGTTGGCGTTTCTTGCCTGGACACGCTACTATTTCCAAATCAAATGTATATAATGGGTATTATGTTTCATCATGAATGCATGAAAGAGGGGGGGGGGGTGGGGTTTCTGATCCTTTAATTGCCAGTAACGGCATTCGTATTGAACACTAAAAATGCTGATCAGCTGGATCGGTATCAAAACATTGGATCAAGCTGAAATTTATGTCAGATAGTCCTTACCTGTGGTCGGGGGTATTCCAAAAAGAATATTCCAATAGTCCGATTGCTATTTCCAGTATTGGTGTCCATCTGGTCCCGGACATAATTTGACACAACTTATGGATCGAGTGTGCCAGATGCATTTCGAAGTGGTCGGATGAAGCGACTTACTCTGCTCCATCTAAATATAGCGCCCGGAGACATTTGAGTGTAACACAGAGTTAGATATAAGGTTTCAAAGGGGGGGTGACACTGCCATCTGGCGGGATGTGGCCGGTATTGCACTTTGGCGATCTCAAAATCCTTTCCTATGGCAACACAGAGGTCAATGGATGAATAATGAATAAATATATTGAATAAAAGAAAAAACGACAAACCCGAGATATCTCGGGCCTGGCAGCCAACGCATGGCGAGTTAACCCGAGATATCTCAGGTCTGGCAATTAAAGAGTTAATATATATATTTATATATATATGTTTGTTTATTCTCACCACATGTATACCTATCCACACCTGTCTGTATTTACCTGCACATAGTTACGCTGCTGGTGGCCAGTATGACTACTACCATACTGTCTACACCTGTATCACTGTACATATTATACTACAACTATGTACATACATCTGATTAGCGCTACACTCAGTAGTACTAATTTTATTTTGTACCCAGTTTAATCACCTGTATATTGCTGTTGCACTTTACTGCTACATTTGCACTCTGGTTATCACTTTGAGTGCCAGCAGAGGGCGCACGATTTAGCGCTTGAGTGCCAGCGCTGTAGTCAATGGGAGGGCGAGCACATTTGTGAACGTATAAACTATATCTTAAATTATGGCTATGTGTCTAATACGCCTGTCGCTTATCAATGACTTGTTTGCAGTCAACATTGTCGAAACGGATTGTTTTTTAATCGGTACATTTCCGTTTTATACCATTTTGAAAATTTTTCGTTTTTAGAAACTTTCAGAAAAAAGGTGATTCTGCAGGAATCGCACTTTAGTGGAATACACAAAACACGTTGTCATTTTTCGGCCTATTTATGAATCGTTTTCAAATAAACGCTAGATTATCAATATATGTGTACTTATGCACGCTAGAGAAGCGGGCTGAAAAATCGATTTATCTTATTTCCTGATCAGCACACACACGCACACATACACATATGGGACACGCTGAGATATAGGTGAAAAAAACTCTGATTATCCCAAGACTGGTAAAATAGATTCCTTACCTCAGATCAGATGTTCTCCAAAAAGATTGATCCAACGCTGGGTACTGGAAACACATATTCCACGCTGTTCTGTGGCTCGGCAATGAATGGGATCATCTCCGATTACATGCCTGACAAGTAAAATGTGGATTCCGGACTCTTTTTTTCCCATCCATTTCATTCAGTCCAATCCAATGGGTGCAATACCATCCGGAGAGACGATAGGGGGCGGTATTTTCCCTGTTCGAGCTCAGATAGATCCCCAATGGTAACGTGAGGCTAGATTGATGGAAAATGAATGGAAATCGATAATAAAAAAATAACGATTAAATAACGAGATTTCTCGTTCTTGGCACTCAACGCATGGCATGAACTAACGAGATTTCTCGTGGCTGGCACTCAAAGTGTTAAGATAAGATGAGATAATCCTTTATTGATCCCCTAGGGGAAATTCAGGTGTCAGAGCAGCATGGGGGGGGGGTATAGGGTGGGGGATGCATAGATTCACAGTACAGTACAATATAGTAATATAAAATATAAACTACTATAAAAAGTAATATAAATATAAAATAGTCATATAAAAAGTACAAACACAAGATAGACCAGTGTTATGAGTCTCTAATGCAAAGAATCAAGATAGAACCAAGATAGTCGTTGATGTGAGTCTCTAGGGGGGGGGGGGGGGGGGGGGTCTTAGGCTGAACGTGCTCTTCATTCTGGCCAGCTCCTCGTAGAGGGGGTGAGAGGGGTTCTCCAGGATGGCTTCTAGCTTTTTCCTCATCCTCCTGTCAGCCAGTTAGATGCCAAACTTCTTTTTGTTGTACTGTACTTGTGCTGTATAATGACAATAAATTAGAATCGTATCTAATCTGCAGTTTATACTGTATCTATCTGACCTTGATAGGTTGGCTTGTGTTCACTTCTGTTCCGTGTTGTTTTCAGAGTGACGTCTCTCTCCATGTCGCCGGTTGACGACACGTTTATCTCCGGCTCGTTGGACAAGACTATCAGGCTATGGGATCTTCGGTCTCCAAACTGCCAGGCAAGTCGTCCTCATCGTGTCTTTCACTCGGACTGGGCTGGTATTAGATCCTTTGCTCCGTTATACATGCTTTGATGTTTTGGAGCTTGAACCACCGAGCTTGAACCACTGCTTTTTTGTTGAGACTGTATGAAAAAACATCACCAATATCCAAAAGAAATTAATTTGGACAAATCTTAAAGTTTGAACTGAAAGCAACTTCTATCGCTTCAAAGATTTTCCATTGCAGGTATTTTTGCTCCAAAATATATCTTTTTCTTTTTTATCTACTTTTTCTCCCCATTTTTCAATTTTTCTCCCATCCCAATTTCGTATGATCCAATTCTTCCCTCCCCTGTCTCGAACGTTGCTAGACCATGCCTCCCACTGGTCGGCTGCAATGTGGACGAAGCCTTGCATCACGTGTCCCCTCCGGTACACGAGGAGGCAGCCGTCGCATCTTTTCACCTGTACAGCGCAATCTCTCAGTGGCGAGGAGTAACGCGTGGGAGGCTCACGCTGCCCCCGATACTTCCTGATTCTGCTGTACAGGCGCACCAACCGACCTGTAGGAGTCGCTGTCCACAACGTCCGATCCCCACCCACCGTCTTTCCCACCCCCTAATACTGCCAATTGTATTAGTATGAACGACCAGCCGGAAGCAACGCCGAGAGCTGGGCTCGAACCCAGCGTCTCCTGCGTTAGTGGCGAGCGCCTTGCCCACTGCGCCACTTAGCCGCCCCCAAATATATATCTTAACAAGGACACACTGACTCACAGTCTACTTTAAGCAAGTTTGATTGACCAGTGTACTAGGAACAGAACAGGGATATCCTATTCTAAAACTTCACGGAGAGGGTTGCCCTCCTAACCAATCGGAGAAGCTCAAAGGGATTTTAGCTGGAATAAGCTCTTTCAGTGGTTGAATCTACGTAAATGGTAAATGGACTGCATTTATATAGCGCTTTATCCAAAGCTCTTTACAACTTATGCCTCACATTCACCCATTCACTCCCTCACCCATTCACACAACGACGGCGGAGGCAACCATGCTAGGTGTTTCAGGAAAATATAAAGATTCCGCAATAATCGCCCTTTACTGGAATATTCTGGAATACACAAAAAACGTTGTCATTTTTCCACCTATTTATGAATCGTTTTCAAATAAATGCTAGATTATCGATAGTATGTGTACTTATGCACGCTAGAGAAGCGAGCTGAAAAATCTATTCTCATTTCCTGATCAGCGCACACACAGATAGGGCACACGCTGATATCTCTGAAAACAGATCCGATTATCCTAAGACTGGTAAAATAGATACCTTACCTCAGATCAGATGTTCTCCAAAAAGATTATTCCAATTCCTGATCGCCATTCCAAATATCGATCGCGTTTATTGATTCAGTACTGGAAATACCGATTCCACGCTGTTCTGAGGGTCGGCGAAGACGATGGCTTGCCCGATAAGTAAAATGAGGAAACTGGATTTCCCCCCCCCCCCCATCAGTCTAATCCAATGGGGTGCAGTTACACAGGGAGAGACGATAGGGGCCGGTATTTTCTCAATGGAGCTCAGAGAGAGGTTGCTGCACTAACGTGAGACTAGATTGATGAAATATGAATTAAAATCGCTAATAAAAAAAAACGACAAACAAACGCTATATAGCGTTGCTGGCATTCAACGGTCGGCATGAACTAATGGCATATAGCGTCGTTGGCACTCAAAGTGTTAAGAGAGCACCTTACGTTGATCCATCTCAAAATGTGAGAGAAAACACACGGAAGGTATTGCTTTTTGTTGGTTTGTTTTTAATTATAACCTACCTAACCAAATCGTGTATTTGCAGAAAAAACTGCTTTGCTAATGGATGGTGTTGTATCCGTCGGTTCCAAAAGCTCCTAAAATGTGAAAGTTATTTTTGTCTCATACAAATCAATAGCCTTGAGCTTAAAGTAAGAATGTGATTGATCAATACGTCTTTGAAACAAAGATGGAATGCTGTGTTTTATGCCACAGGGGTATGCAGTAATTTTGCTGTTGTGATCAATTTAAGGCATGAATGAGCTGACTAGCATATCTGTCGTCTCTGCTGTTATCAGGTGCACAGAAATATTACTTTTCAGACCAAGTCTTTTTGTGATTATTGCAACCCAAGTTGTTTAATTTTTTCTGCTGCTTTTCTCAAAAAGTTTGTTTTTATCGTGGTAATTTGTTTGCATTTGGTTGGTTTTGCGTAAATCTTTTGCGAACACGAAATTTGACTTTTTTTTTTATTATTATTATTATTAGAAAGGGTGATGTAGCATTGGCCTCCATTTAAAGGTACCATTTTGTCTGTCATTCGTAGGGGCTGATGCATCTACAAGGAAAACCAGTATGTTCCTTTGACCCAGAGGGTCTAATTTTTGCTGCAGGAGTAAATTCAGAACTGGTCAAGCTCTATGACCTGAGGTCTTTTGACAAGGTAAGAGGTTTGTGTGTGGGGGGGGGGGGGGGTGTAATACTGTAAGTAAGGGATAATAAATGTATAGTTAAGCAGTTTTAATGAACGACATGGAGGTGAGCAGAGTGCTTTAAAACCGTTTTTTATTTTATTGATTTGATTATTTCACTTATGCCATGGTCATTTGCCAACAATATTAAATGAAAGTATTCTAAATATTTTGGTGAAAAATGTGTTCTTGTTCCCAGGGTCCCTTTGCAACCTTTAAGCTCCAATACGACCGCACATGCGAGTGGACGGGACTCAAGTTCAGTAACGACGGGAAACTCATTCTCATCTCCACCAATGGCGGAGCCCTCCGCCTCCTGGACGCTTTCAAGGGCGCCGTGCTACATTCACTGGTGGTAAGAGATCTAGATTACCGTAGTTTCAGACTCATAAAAACCCTGACCATGGGAACGTTTGATGTTTTTAATGTGATGGCCCGTAGACTCACACTTCCAAACTAAATTCCTTTTGTTGGGACAGTCGGTAATATTGGTGTTATTTTTGCGAAGTAGAAGGACTTTGTTTGGTAAATTTGTACGGGTATCGCAATATCTGCTTAGGTGTGAAATCACATTGTAGATAATCCAATTGGTGGTCGTCATACTGACCTGCGTGGTAGCAGGATGCGTGAAACACAATTTCTATACTTTCATACATGTTTGAGAGATCGTTTCATGTGAAATCTTAACTGTATCACGACTCACAATATTGAAAATGGTAAACTGAGACGATGCATGATAAAGACGGGCGTATTGGCCAGCGCTAATGTGGACACTGGATGGCATTATCCTCACAGGCTTTGTGTTCTTCGTCCCACAGGGCTACAACAACAGCAAAGGGGTAACGTTGGAGGCTTCATTCACACCTGATTCTCAGTTCATTATGATGGGTAAGTCTAAGCTTACGTGTTGCTTTTCTCTCTCTAGTCTTTGTCACAGTTGTGGTACAATTTCTAGCTGTAACAAGAACACGTGTTCCAATCCAATACCGATCCATGTATCTCGATTTTACATTCTAAAACGATAACAAAAGGAAATATATCATGTAAATTAAATTGGAGACTGCGAAACAAAGTAATCGGTAGAGCAAACGGTCTGACATTAGGGCAGGCTAAAGATGGAACACATGACAGTCCGTGGGAACTAAAATAACCGTTTAAAACGGGTATAACAAGTCCGCTGATAAAAGACACTGAAACTGTTCACTCAAACAATATAGTAATCACCAGGGGTTGTCTGTGTCTTTCAGGCTCCGAGGACGGGAAGATCCACGTATGGAACGCAGAGAGCTCTATGAAGGTAGCCGTGCACGACGGGAAGCACACCGGGCCGGTCACCTGCCTGCAGTTTAACCCCAAGTTCATGACCTTCGCGAGTGCCTGTTCGAACATGGTGAGATCACAATGTGTCCCACTAACACACACACACACACTCTAGTCTAGAATCTAATCTTCAACTTGGACTTTCACAAATGCTAACGACATGCTTTGTGTTCCTCAGGCATTCTGGCTCCCCACGATTGATGACTGACGAGAGCAAAGCTCAGACGAGGCTACAGACAAATCAGAGGGCCTACGGGGACCAGCAGGGGTCAGCGCTACCTGCTCTCTGTGATTTTCATTTCTCTGTTTCACCACCACAAGTGTGGAAATCACCATGATGTAAATAAGTAGACTGCATAAATAGATTCTCCTTCACTTGTAATTTTATACTTGTAATAAATATGTTTCTTTTTGTAAGATGCCAGTTTTTGTCTACTTTGTGATGTATTGGTGCGTGTGCCTGCCTACGTTAGTGCAAATATCTCTTGCATCTTCTAACATCACCTTGGCTTACTTCAAAACAAGGCAGTGGGTAAGGTATAAAGTAGACTATTAGATAAAATATGTTTCAGCAGTAAAAACAAAGATTTTATGGTAAAAACGGCAAATCATTATTAATTATCAAGCAATCCTGTATTGCCCGCTTGACATTCCTATTTAATAAGGTTGGATGCCTTTTCAAAAGGAAAATGCCACCCATTTTAAGAGGTCATGTTATTTCTGTGACCAAGGACAGGTCGGTCAGTAGTATTTGTGAACATGCGCGACTCGTAAAGGAGAACCCTTAAGTTTGTGATGTCACCAGCATGTACCACCAGATCTGGGCTTGCTCCATTGGCAATACATGGGGCACCTGCCTTTGTTGAGCAATGACATGTAAACAATTGACCCTGACCTAAATTAGTTGGTAGACATTGGTAGAATTTATATCTCATTTGGGTGTAAGAACTCTAAAACATTTTATACGCCCACAAGGTCTTGTCGATGGAGCGGCCCCAAATACAAATGATTTTATTGTATATTTTAGATTTATATCATGATTTCTAGCTTTAAGAGGAGTGTTTCATTTCACAAATACTTGTCATGTGAATAGAATATAGGTATTTGTCAATTCCAATAAAAAAAATTATTAAACATTAACAAATGTGCGAATTATAAAATGCAGGCCTTTGATCTATACAATTATTTGCTGTTCTAATAACTTTGCAATGTTTTCATGTAATAGAATTAAGGAGGTGGGCTGACCTCAAGTTGAAAATACTACCCCTCATATGTTTGAAATCAAGAGTTGGCTCTTGAATTGGCCTTGTCAGTAGCATATCGCTAGAAAAAGGTTCACCTCCCATGTTAATCGCTAGCATGAATCCCATTGTGTGGAGTGGGTTAATGCAGGGACGTGCACAGGACTTTAGAGGGGCCGGTGCTCAAAGGCTGAAAAGGGCACTGGTCCTGTGCGTGTGCGAAAGGTCCTGTGCGTGTGCGAAGCGATCGCGCAAAGTGCATGAGCCTGATTTTTGGGGGCCTTTTTTGGGCGGGGGGGGGGGGGGCCCCCCCCTTTTTATGCTTTTTGGGGGGTTTTGATGATCAAATATTGAATATTGAACTATAATAATCAGTGCATGAGCTCACTTATCCTTGAAAGACACTTTTTTCACTGATTTAAAAGGCCCATACATCTCCATAAATGTTCAGGGGGGGAGGGAATAAGTGCACAGACCCCAAGAAGTGCTGTATTGTTTAATATAAATTATTTAAATAAATTATTAAAAAAAAACTTTGCATAAAAAGGCCACTTTTTTATGAGGCACAAAAGGGCAGGTGCTCGAGCACCCTTTGGGCTCTGTGTGCATGTGCCTGGGTTAATGTATATGAATTTAAAACTTCAACTCAAGCTATTTTTCTTGAATTGGCTGAATGGATAGTGTGGCTGTCTTTAATTCAGTACATGGTAGGCCTGCCACGATAACACATTTTGCTGGGCGATTAATTGCCCCCGAAAATATCGCGATAAGCGATATTATTGCGACCGGTTAGAGAATTTTTTTTTTTTTTGGAGAAATTTATTTCCCAAAACTTTTATTTTGAAGCCCACCGCTCCGTCTTTTCCGGTGTTTAAGACTTTTATTTTGAAGCCCACCGACCGGACCGGAAGTATTGTTGTGATTATTTCAGGTACTTTTTGGGTACCAGAAAAGTCACGTGAAACACTGCAGACCACTGAATAGAGACGCGTCTCTAGGATTTCATAATCATTATGTTTGCAGCAGGCACAAGTGCAATAAACAAAGGATACAGTCACTGTGTATTCTGCCTCATTTATTGATTAAACAAAACCGACATCAACACAATTTGCCACCGAGCGGAGAGTTTAGTCTCGCAAAAAGATCGCTGACTTGTTAAGGCTTGTTGTTAGGTTAGGTGCTAATGTTGTGCTAGCGTTTTAGCATGGCTATCGTACATAGCGTGATCAATATAACTCGCTATTGATTGTTTGTATGAGTAACGTTAATGCTAGTAGAATAGACACAACGTGAGGTAATCACCATCCATTTTAAACCGGTTATTACCTAATGCTAACGTTAGCAAATAGACGCGACTGGTAACGTTACAGCTTGTTAGCCTAATGCTCGTTAACGTTAGCATAGACAGCCTAGCTAACGTTAACGCTTGTAGAATAGTGTGAGAGGTAACGTTAGCGTTAGCAGAATAGACACAACGAGGGTCTCGTTAATGTTGTTATTGATTGATTGATTGAAAACTGTGTTTACTCTGTTTGTATGAGTAACGTTAATGCTAGTAGAATAGACACAACACGGACAGTGACTGACAAGGGGCACTGGGTCCGCCTCATTAAAACAAACGCGCAAATAGCAATTAATCGCGCCCGTCAAAATCATTGCATTCATTTTAATTATCGCGGCAATTAATCGATTTATTGCTTATCGCGGCAGGCCTAGTACATGGGTTCAAGGGTCATTGATTTGAGGAAACCTTTGTGAAACATCAAGGGACAGGATGGTTATGAAAAGACATGTATGTCTTGAAAAAATAAAATGGACAACTGCAAATTAACATGAGACTGATTGAGTCACTAATTTACAGATGTTTTTTTTTTTTTTTTTTATAATAGCCTGATTTTGTAACAAGCTACATAAAGCTGGAATGTATCTGTTAGTCAATGTAGTCTGCAAAGTTATTGGTGTGAAACAGGCTCAGTTACCTGACCTGTGTGACTGACAGGTGTTAATAGGTTGACATTTCTGACAGACGGGTGCTAAAGAAAGCTGTTGAATTATAGAAATCAATAATTCATTTTTGTCTCATTACTCCAAGACATGGACATCGTAATTTTGACTAGTCATAAGTATAACTAAATATATATAAAATGTTGTTCTGACCAATCAAAATTATGGTTTGTTATATCTGTAATTCAGTCATTACTACTTATAATGTTAATTCCTAAAAATAACCCTAACTCTAAATCCAGATATCTACTGTATGTACATATCCAGAATTACTATGTCAAATGTAAAAAGAAAATATCTATATAATTCAATTATTACAGGTAAAGAATATATATTCTATATATCGGTTATTCAATTATAGCTAGCTAATTATGGCTAGTGATAAACATCTGTAACTTGCCATATTCCAATTCAAGATATCTTCAATTGCATAAAAAAATGCAATTATAGATATAAAAACTACTAAATAATTATGTATGTAGACTTGGCATATTAACTAGTAAGAAGTTTTTCACTAGTTGCAACAGAAATGTCACTTGTTATAACATGTTATATTTGAAAGGAAATTATGACTAACAATGAGTACCGGTAGTTGTTATTATTGTTGAGGTATCTAAAACTGCCATTATAACTGATCAGAAACAAATCTTAGATATCCAGAAGGGTTGACTAGTCAACGTGTCACTGGTATCTAAAATTAAAATTTTGCTAGGTCAAACAACCTCTTTGTACCTCATCACCTTGCTGAAACTGCACGTGCATACTGACAACAAAGGATGGTGAGCTGTTTTGCACTGCACTGTTTTATGAACTGAGAATGATCTGATTTCAGGAGACTATATTCTATGTATTATGTGTCTACGGTCTGTATTTTGGGTCCACAATGCTGTTTTTATTTTCTTAATGTCTCTTCGAATTGACTGTCCAACCAATTTCCCATTAAGGGAAATTAAAGATAATGTCATCGAATTTGTTGGCATCCCAGAACTGACAGCTCTCGGGGCTAAGTTGTCCCACTTTATAGCACGGTCAGCCAAAGTTGAAGACATTACACCTGGCTGAATGGTTTCTGGGTCAGGCACCCAGAAGTTAGTAAGGAGTTGAGTTTGCATGTCACTACTTCCTTCTCTCTCCCCGCCCTCCCCATAGGTCCTGGAGGGGTGGGGGTAGGGATAGGCCGATATCCGAGGCTCAGCCGTCAGTGGCAGCTAAATTTGGGAAGGTGGTGATCAGGTTCCCTCTCTTGAGTTCACATGATCCTGCCCTAGTTACTCCAGCCCTGTCCCCTCTCATACTGTCACACTCTCAGTGTTCACACTTACTCAGTGATTCTCTCACACGTTCAGTGCTTTGTCACAAAGGCCCTCGTAAAGATTTTATTTAATTTTTTTTTGTTCAACCGGTCGGGACCCTGTTACAGAACTCTTTGGTCGGGACCATAGTGTCTCTCTCTTGATTTGGACCGAATCTCTGTGCCTCTGGCTGTGGAACTTCATTCCCCTCCGGGACCCCTCATCCTCCTCTCGGCCCCCTGGTAGAGGACCCAGCTGGGGGGAACGGACAATTGCTGACCCGCCATGTTTCTGGTTCTAGTAGTGACGCCGGAGCTCAGGGAGTTCCTGGCTAGGGCAAGATGTGGTGCCGTGCGCCTCATCCAGGTGCGAATCGAAGACGGTGAGTGAGCCAGGTTGTTGGTGATGGTGTTGAGATGATAACCTGTAAGATCTCAGTGGGCTAGCATGTATACATTTATAAAAGTTTATCTGTGAAAGTCTGTTAAAGGGATAGTCCACGTTTTCGTCTGAAGCCTTCCTTGTCACAAACAGGAAGTCCATTCAGGCCAACCAGAGAGCACTAACACGAGTGTTTTGGTTATGGAGATATTGAAAACAGAAAACATTAGCTTTTGTTGCTAGTGGAAGTCAATGAGGTCATGAAGCATGTTATCTGAAAAATCACATGCTTCATACCACCCCCCCCCCCCCCCCCCAGAGCTAACAAATGCTACTATTTTCTGCTTCTTATGTAAAAAAAAATTAAAAGAAAAACAGGTTAATTTGTGACAAATCACCTAAGCTACTTAAAAAGTTACTACTCCTGAAACGGTACTCAGTGATGTACCCTATGACGTGGTTTTGTTCAGTTACTTGATCAAAACACAGCTTTCACAATATGTTGGGCAACTGTCCTGTCCTGACCTTGTGAGATCACAAGTTAATGATCATGCACAACATTAACTTTGTTTACTGCAAGTGAATAGCTTGTTCATTCAACATTGCGTCATAAGAAAGTGGTTAAGTTGAAACTCTGCCAAATATCCTGTTACCAATCACGTATTCACCCACAACAAAACCATACCTGCCCAAACCAAAAGTGGAGAGCAATACATTACTAGATAGTCTGACACTCTGACCAGAACAGTCACACACTGTGACACCCGGTGGTGAAAATGGTGAAGTCCCACCCCTTCATCATACAGGTATGATTCCCAGTTTGATGCTCATAGAGCATAATTGAAAGATTGCTGGTTTGATCCCCAGCACTTGACGGGAAGGTATATTCCACCTGTAAGCTGGCAACTGGAGTGTAACTTGTATTACATCTGAGGTGCCTACCATCTCTGCCTAAGTGCCCTTGAGCAAAGCACTGAGCCCCAAAACTGCTCCAGGGGGATTGATTGATTGATTGATTTAAAACTTTATTAACAGATTGCAGAATGGGTACAATACAGTAGGGCTCAATACAGACAATTATTAAGGGGATGCAGACCAGAGAAAGACTTTCGTCTTGTTTACATCAGGGTCCCCCATTTTCAATTCATAATGACATTAATGACATACGCAACATACAGATATATATCATGACATTTCTGACATACATGACATACAGGTATACAGTACTGTTACATTTGTGACATACAAGATATGCAAATATACAGTACTGTTAAACAGAGATCCTAACAGAAAATATATACATACGAGGGGGAGGAAACTGTACGTTAGGAGGGGGTGGGAGGGGGGGTTTGGACATTTACGGGGGACAGTTTAGAATTGCAGCCTCCCGTAGATAGCGGTTTTGAAGGTGGGTAGGGATTCAAAAATGTTTATGGCTGTGGTACTGGGTAGGGCGTTCCACATTGATGTGGCATAATTGCGAAACGTGTTTAGACCCTGTTTGTGCCGAATCTGGGTTGAACATGATTTGTGGAACTCCCTCTGGTGTTGCGACCCTGCACTCTGACCTCTCTTTAGAAATGCACGTGTGTGTGTGTGGGGGGCTACGGGTATGTTTATCTTGGAGGGATATGCAAAAATACAACTTTAAATCGCTTCACGTAAATTGTCAATAAAGTAATCTTCCTCTATTCCCATGTCTATCACTCTATAGACAAACATCATCTAGATGTAGAGAAGAAATAGTCATGGGGCTACGGTGAGGGGCAGCTGTTGTTCAGCTGTGTGAGGGCAGGCATCCAGTGAAGCACGTGCCACCCGGGGCATCTGACTCAAGGGTCAGTGAGGCAAGGCATCGGTTGAAGGTAGCCTGTAATATTCAGGACATGTTTACATCCTGTATGGGAGATATCTTGTCCCATGCCAGTTTGTGTCATGTTGTGCTGGGCATAAGAACTCCCGCACACTGTCCCTTTTACTTGCAATAAACTTTATTAGAGATACAACGTTTTGGTCCTTAGACCTTCATCAGATAAAACTGAGGAACAAAGAACGTTCCAGACAGATCTAGCCAACACCTCCTCGGGTAAGGCCAAGCAGGGACCATGGGCTGTCAGTGCCACGTCTGTATGCATTGAGCCTATTAGAAGGAATATCCCACCATCAAAGATGGACATTCCACAATCGATAATGGACAGCAACTACATACATTCATCCATTTGTACAACTGCAAATCAATTTATCCAAAATCATCTCTTCCATAATTAAAATAATAATATTAGGCTAATGGTAGATCTCAGGGTAACACTCACTGTATGTACCCCATACATACACCTCTCTGAATGGGCAGTAGGTTACCACAATACAACATTTAAATAGCCACATTAAATTGTGTAATAGTAGAAATAGGAATAATATGAATATAGAAACTATTCAATCTCACAATTGTTGTGACGGAAAACATTAGCACCTACAGGTGGAGTCTCTGTCTTTTTGATGTGCCAGCCAGGGCTGTCTCTGGCCTTTGAATATCTAGTTCTAGGTATCTTGGGATGATTTATGGGTCAACTGGCAGACGAGCGCTCGCCGGGTACACAGCGTCCGACTGTCGCAAAGCAAATACTGTCTGGGCTTGCCCACTATATCGAACCGCTCGGGGCTTTTGGGGGACTGTCGCTGGGCTATTTGGAGCAGCTTGTGCGCGAGTTGACGCGGAATGCGCCCTGCTCTCCAGTGACACATGTGTTAAAGGCTAGCCCAACCAACGTCAAAAGAGAAACAGGATCATTTCCACCCTATTTCATCACCGCTTTGATGCGCGGGCAATGTGGTATGATGCCGCTTGTTTTTCATCCGCCGCATTGGCGTCACGTGACACGTCATGTGCTCAGAAGCAATGAAGTGATTATTTAACCTTTGGAAAACAACACACAGCAAACAACTCGCAGTCATCAAGGAGAGCCTGCCTTTTCTCAGTCCTTATTGCCCCACAATGGTGGAATGAACTTCCCACCACAGTTAGGACAGCCAAAACCCAAAACCCGTCCAATCTTTCGCCGTCGACTAAAGACGCACTTCTTCAACCACTATAAAAAAAAAAAAAAAAATTAAATCTAACCCTAACTAACCAACCTTACTGTCATGCACTTGTCCTAATAAACTAACCTACACTGTAGCAGTAGCACTGTAGTTACTCAGCTGATAGAGTTGTGCCCTTCCTGATGATTGTCGTACAGAACTTGTAAATCGCTTTGGATAAAAGCGTCAGCATTGGAGGAGGTTGGGTAGGGGGGGGGGGGTATACGTGCGCGCGGTTGTGTGCGTGAGTTTGTGTTCTATATACAATATACAGGACCGAGCCTCGAGGGAACGAAACAGAGAATGACCGATGGAAAGTATGTGTCCATGCTGAGTTGGAATGTGTTGAGGCTCAGAATAGCAACTGCTCTGGGAGATGGTCAGGAAATCCCCCCTTCCTGCACCCCACAAGCCAAGGACATTGGACTTTAGGTTTTTGTGTATTTGTGTGTGTATATTGTATATTGTTCACGTCGTTTTTCTTATGTGGTTGTTGGCTTCGCCATTAATACCATTGCATTGAGAGGATTATGTGAGTGGCGTCAATCAACACTATGTAGTTGGTCTTCTTTGGCCTTGATGAACAATTTAGCATAGATTATTGAGGCCTGATTCATTCTCAATTGAGGTGTTGAGAGACAGAAGTAAGCCGGGTGTTAGTTTAGCGCTGAGCACGAGAGGAAGTGAAAGCTGGGGGCACGGGAACGTTGAAAGAAGCCAGAAATAGGAGATGGATAAGGATGATGTCACTAAAGAAAATGTGTTGTGTGTGTTTGGCAAAGGCGATCTTAAATATAGAGCATGTGTTGAAGTTTGGTTTGGGACCCCCAGGGCCAGGGGCCATGAGAGGAGGGGGGGGGGGGGGGGGGGGGCACACCAAATGAAGAATTTAATTTCTCCATTAGCTCTTACACTAGAAATGAGCACAAGTACTATTCTGATCATAGGTTTCACTCTCTCCAATGTCATCACCTCACCTACAGTAACTGACTGAAGTGGGATTCTGGACTAAATGACATTGCACAACAGGGAATAAAACCCTCACCAGTGTGTAGTGACGTGTATGTGTATTTTGGGGCTCTCGTTGATTGGGAACCCCTGGAAACCAGAGGGGGAGGTGTGTGATAGGTGATGCTCTGGGTTTCAGAGCAGCTGGTGCTGGGTGCCTACAGAGAGCCGGAGAAGAGCTGGGACCAGGATTATGACAAGTTCCTGCTGCCTCTCCTGGATGACGAGGAGCCCTGCTACCTGCTGTACCGCCTGGACTCAGAGAATGCACAGGGCTACGAATGGATCTTCATCTCATGGTCCCCTGACCAGTCTCCAGTATGTAGTACTACGACTTAATGTGCCAGACAGAATGTATTGTCTCTGATTCAAGCAGGGTATTCTCGTGTTTTTAAAGCTGCAATAACTATTTTTCACATTTTCAAAACTTCTTATGACCACTTGCCATCCACCAGCGGCCAGTCTGTTGTTATTCTATATCATTTATTTTCTTTGTTGACTAAATCCAGCCTGTGCTTTAGCGAATCTCTTAATTGCATCAATATTGTCCTGACAGAACAGTATTATGTTTATAGGTGAATAGGCGTGCCGGTCCAAGCCCTGAATGAGGAAGGATAATAACGACAATCTAGCGTTGATTTCAGGAAGATGCGATAATCAGGCAAAAAATGACAACGTGATAACTGGATTTCACTAAATGGCTATTATCGCGTCTTTTCCTGGGATTACTAAGAATCGCCCAAACTATATTCAAAACGGTATAAAACGGAAATGTACGAATGAAAAAACAATCAGGTTTTTGCATGTTGACCAGAAGCAACTCACTGACAATCGACAGTGTTATTAGATCCATAGCTATAATATTTCATATATTTTAAGCACTCGCAAGTTTCGCAGTCTCCCCATTGACTTACAGCGATGGTGTTCTACCCAGAAGGTAAACACTAAACAGCGACCCCTGGCGCTGAATGAGTTAACAAACGGCAAATGCCAAAGAGAAAGTTGTATGTATTGCAGTTTAAATCTTGGAATCCATCCACAAAACTTTTTTTTCAGCAAATCTCTTAGTTACAATAATATTGTGCTAGTAAGGCATTTTCATGTTTAAATGGAGTTTGTTTCTAGTAGCGATTTGTGGCCCTCTAGTGGTCAGAAAATAGACATTGCAGCTTTAAACCTCCTATATTGATTTTTTTTACCAAGAAATATGTAAGCTAATACGCTTAAAATGGTACATATTGACGTTTTTAGATGCAAAGCACCTAGGCTCTATAAGCTAACTCACTCTCACGTTCACTCACATGTTTACTCACTTATGGTTTGCAACTCTGCCCCTAGTGGCGGTTCACAGACACAGCACTTTGTATAAGACCAGTTCGATCAATGCGATGATGCTTTGCACATAGAGATAAAACAATAGCATTGCTGTTTATGTTTATTTCATCCCTTAACATATTTTCTTGAGCTTTATTGCATTTCCTAGTTTACCTCATTATTTACACAGAAATTATATTTAAAACTATTCTATTCACAAGTCATCATTATCTTGGCCACTATTAGCAAATCTGATTACTAGGGATAAACCAAATAGTCTACTACTCTTATGTTTACACAAGAGACTGAGCTATGGACCAACTAGAAAACCATTACACAAAGAACAAAAGGTTCTTTGCATTAAAATGCATTTAAGTTGTACTTCCATGTTAGCTCATCTGTAGAAAATGTATTCCAGTAAGGTATTTCCAACTATTATAAACACCTTAGGTGGTTACAAATATAATGCAATACATTATGACAGTTAATAAAAGGTTTATGTAAAAATAGGTAAAAGCACCATACATACTTTTTTCATTTGCTTCAGTTCATGCAGGTGTAGAACCGGACCAGGTCAGATGGCTGCCATGTGTTTGCATCCCAGAATGGAAATTAATTATGACATGTCCTAATCTACTGTTCTATATCTTTGGCTTTGCATCAACACTCTGTGTTCTTGTTAAATTATGCATTGAACCAGAAGTTTGTACTTACCCAAACGTAACCTTTTCGACACATTACCTTTAAATCACCCATTTCATGAATTCACACGTGTTCTTCCTGTGTGCCAGGACAGTTCAGTTCAGTATTCTAGCATTGATCGAGGATTAAAACCTAATTTGGGTGTAAAGAGCTCACGCAAACAGTTTATGGCCTCACAAAGTAAGACCCCCGTTCATTGTCTATGGAGTAGACCCCAATTTTACATCCCAGTGACAGTACATTCCTGTCCTGGGGCACAGGGAGAACATAATGTGAATTCTTAAAATGGGTGGCATTACCCTTCATGTCCAGGTTTCAGAGAACATCCAGGGTTTCTGACAGCATGTAGATTATTCACAGCAATAGACACATTCAGATTTTCAGATTCAGAGTTTTATTTGCCACATGGAAGTGATTGATTGATTGATTGAAAACTTTATTAACAGATTGCAGAATGGGTACAGTACAGCTCAATACATACAATTGTTAAGGGGATGCTGACCAGAGAAAGACTTTCGTCTTGTTTACATCTGGGTCCCCCATTTTCAATTCATCATAACATGTATGACATACCGGTACATGACATACAGATAGACAGTACTGCTACTTCTATACATTTATGACATACCAGATTTGCAAATACAGTACTGTTTGTGATACGAAAAGAGTCCAGAAAAGAGAGTATATACATTTGACGTAGAAACTGTACATTGGAGGAGGTTGGGTAGGTGGGGGGTGGGGTGGGGGGGACTGTACATTGGAGGTGGTTGGGTGGGTGGGGGGGAGGTTGGGTAGGAGGGGTGGGTGGGTGGGGGACACTGTACAACTGTACAAGCAAAACTGTACATTGGAATATTGACAAAACCATACTTGGTCATTTACTGTACATTGGAGGGGGTTGTGTTAGGACATTTACAGGGGCCAGTTTCGAATTGCAGTCTCCCGTAGGTGTTCTTTGAGAGTGTTTTTGAAAGTGGGTAGTGATTCACATTCCTTTACAGATTTGGGTAGGGCGTTTCACATTGATGTGGCATAATTGCGAAACGTGTTTAGTCCCTTGTTTGAGCCGAATCTGGGTTTAACATGATTTGTGGAGCTCCCTCTGGTGTTGTGATTGTGGTATTCACTGACCTTTGGGAAGTATTTTGATATACATTTTATTATAAATTTAAATAAAAATAAATTATACATTTATTTATTTATAAATTTATAAATTTAATATAAATCATACAGTTCTCATACAAACACATAAATCCAGTTCTACCATGGGCAAAAGGAGCAGTAAGAAGAAAAATTCGTATAATTACCTGCCCCCTATTCCTGAAGTAAACAAGTAACACTTGATGGTCGGTGTACAACCTAATTTACACAAAATAATAATTTATACAATATACAAAGAAACAAACAATTTACAGATTAAACAAGAAAAAAAAGGAAAGAAAGAAAATAAATAAAAGAAAGGGTCTCACTATTCAGATTCATATTTGATAATGACTAAATATTTTATTTTTATAATTATTTTTGATTTGACAAATATTATTACACCCCTTAAAACTCATCCACTGCCAGCTATTATCCTTATCCTGTTCTAGCTAGGCCACGCTTTAAAATATAGGAGTGTGTCACCTTGTTTGTAGAGCTATATCTATATTCTATATTATAGCTATGGATACAATACTATGGTCATTTGACAGTAACTATCTTCTGTCCAAGATGCAAAAAAGAATAAATTTTTTCATGAATACGTTTGCACGTTATCCCGTGGTGAATATAAGTATAGTTACGGAGTGATCCAGGCTAATTCCTGGAGAGCTGAGTTATAGGGCCCTACGTGAATTATATTAAAAGCATTGGCGTTTCATCCCTGGACACGCTACTATTTCCAAATCAAATGTATATAATAGGTATTATGTTTCATCATGAATGCATGAAAAAGGGGGGGGGGGGGTTCGTTTATGATGCTTTGATTGCCAGTAACAGCATTCGTTGTGAACCCCACACGCTGATCAGCTGGATCGAAATGAAAACATTGTTGGATCAAGCTGAAATTGATGTCAGATAGTCCTTACCTTTGGTCGGGGGTATTCCAAAAAGAATATTCCAATTGTCTGATCGCGATTTCCAGTATTGGTGTCCATTTGGTCCCGGACATAATTTGGCACAACTTATGGATCGAGTGTGCCAGATGCGTTTCGAAGTGGTCGGATGAAGCAATTTACTCGGCTCCGTCTAGATTTAGCGCCCGGAGGGATTTAAACGTAACACACGGTCTGGAACAGGGTTTACTGCACTCTCGATACTGCCACCTAGCCGCATCTGGACGGTACTGCACCCTCGGGATCCCAGTATGCCTTTTAACGGCAACATACAGGTCCGTGACATTGAATAGAATATTAAAATCGAAAAAAAGGAAAATGGACCAAATAACGTATATATACGTGGTTGGCGTTCAACGGTTGTCGAGCAAACATGTATATAATAAACGTTGTTGGCGCAGATTGTGTTAAGATTGCTATGGAGAGAATTCCACAATTTTACACCAATAACTGAAGAACACATCTGTTTAAGTGTGGTACGTGCAAACTGATCAAATAAAACGTCCTCCTACTAAAATAATTTTCTAAATGAAAAACATTCTTCTATCAACCCTTCCGTTGGCTCCAGGTGAGACAAAAGATGCTGTACGCTGCCACCAGGGCCACGGTGAAGAAGGAGTTCGGAGGCGGCCATGTGAAGGACGAGATGTTCGGTACAGTCGAGGTAAGACTAGTATCAATTCTGACTCGTATATCAAAGCAGCTTCATGTGCTCATCTCTATCAAAATATTCACCGTTCAACTGTCACATCTTTCTATTAACGTAGGGATGACTTGCTTTGTGAAGCGTTCACACACGCACGCATACACAGCCCTCTTGTTTTTGCTCGCACCATTAGGAGGACATCTGTCTCCAGGGCTACCAACGCCATGTGTCATCCTGTTCCGCGCCCGCCCCGCTCACGTTAGCTGAACAGGAGCTACAGAGGATCAAACTCACAGAGGTGAGAGGTCAACAGGCTTGTCATTGTGCATTGCGTAGAGCTCTTCTGTAGTATCCTGTGGTGTCTTAACATGTGCTTGTCTTAACATGTCAGTGTTCCTGCTTAACTCATTATTTTGTTGTTGTTGCTTTGCTTTCCAAGGGCAGGGTTAAGCAGGTGAGTTAAAGGGGACATGTCTTGCTATTCCTTTCACTATTTGGGCAACTTTACACAATTCCTGTGAGTCTATGGAACACATCTATAACGTTTTTTTCCAAAATAAATCATTGTTTTGTATTTCTAATCAAGTATTCAAAAGCAGCATCTTTCCACTTCAAGATTCCAAGCTGTTTTGGCCTGGCTCCGCCCATAAGCGCTTTGAGTGACAGTCACCCACACAGCGTGATACATACGAGAGAGAGCGAGAGAGAACCGAGCGAGAGAGAGACAGAGACAGAGACAGACAGAGAGAGGGAGAGAGATAGAGGAGAGATGCCTCCCGAAAACACACACACACACAGTTGGGTTTGTGTGTAAATGCTCCGAGACGAGGGAGAGAGAGAGAGGAGAGATGCGTCCCAAAAACACACACACACAGTTGGGTTTGTGTGTAAATGCTCCGAGACGAGGGAGAGAGAGAGAGGAGAGATGCGTCCCAAAAACACACACACACAGTTGGGTTTGTGTGTAAATGCTCCGAGACGAGGGAGAGAGAGGAGAGATGCGTCCCGAAAACACACGCAGTCATAGCTGTCAACCCTACCGTTTTTCCGGGATTTTCCTGTTTTTTCAACCTTCTTCACGCCCTGTTCACGTTCACGGAATTGGCACGTATTTTGTACTTATACATTTTTACAAAATGGCTGCAATTCCCCTCCGTGACGACAGGTGGCAGCACTGTAGATTAGAACATTATCACAGGAAGTCAGACCGGGAGACGGTTGCGACCCGAATAAGAACAGCGAGCGGATTTGCTCAGAGCTCAGGGGAGAGACTGATGCACCGAGGGTGTCAAATCAACGTAGCCAGTGTCTCTTGATTGCCCACTCTGTGGCTTTTGTCTCTGGAACAAAAGATTTGCAAATCTTCTGTGGATAAAACAATACAAAGTTACTGTATGTGATGCAGGAATGTGTAAATGTGTTGGTGAACAGCCGTTTGCTCTGCGCCTCCCCTGTCCCCTCCCATTCCTCCACGGAGAGCATGCCTTCACTGGCCCAATTTCCTGAATGCGATTTATAAATATAAATTGATCCGTTTTAAAAGTTGTCGTGAATTGTCATGGTATGACAAATACAGTTACTGGTAACTCGCAGGCATTGCAGAGATATTGAGGGAAAACACAAAATCGCATTGGCTTTTTTTCTATCTCACTTTTCTCTGTAGACACACACACTGTTCCAAAAATGATATTCCCACTGCTAAATTAATGACCATAGGTATTTTTTATAGCTTTAACGAGTTGTAGTATTAATATGTAGCCTACAGTGATGAAGGTATAAAGACACTATGGTAATACATTGATTGATTGCTAACTTTAACATATTGCAGAATGGGCACAATACAGTATGGCGCAATACACAATTGTTAACACTTTGAGTGCCACTCACGAGATTTCTCGGGTTTTTAATAGTGACGTAGAATGCCACTCACGAGATTTCTCGGATTTTTTTTTTTTTTGCGATCTGAAAAATTATTGCATCACCCGAGTCTACCCGAGTATAGCCGAGGGGCGCCGGCGATCACTGTGGAAAAAAGCGCCCCCTGTCGTCTCCCAGATGACATAAGTGATTTTGGAATGGACTCAATGAAAATGAATGGGGAAAAAAATCCGGTACTCCACATTTTCCAGTTCACTGATCCAGCCGGGGTTACCAGAGTTCATTCTGGAGCCTCAGAGCCCCGCGGATCATGGAGTTCTACTGTATCGCGTTGGATCCATACACGTATCAATTTTTTCAAATGGTGATCAGGAATTGGAATATACCAGTTGGATACCATCTGATGTCAGGTAAGGACTCTATGTTATCAGTGGTAGGATAATCAGAGTAAGTTTGATGAAGTTATAAGCTGTTTTGTGAAATGTCTTCTTTCGGTTTCACTGTAAAAGTCTGTGAGGAAATCAACGGAGCGATTATCAGTGCGCGGCCTGTATTGGAATATTTAAGTGTAGCTGTTGAAATAAAGATTAACACGGAAACAAATGGACGTTTGTTGGTTTTAATTTGAGCAGCCACAAGGCTGGACACACACTGACAGACAGCAAAGCAAGATGCCAACATGTGTGTAGATAGATGGAGTTCAGAAGAATATATAGCATTCTCCCAGTCCCAAGAGTGTGTGTGTGTGTGAGTGTGACTTCAAGAAGTGAAAGTGTGCTTGTGTGTGTGTTATGCTTACACGTGCATGTGTGTGCGTGTGTATGTATGTGCGTGTGTGCACGGCTATGTGTGTGTGCTTGCATATGCGTGGGCGTGTGTGTGTGTGTGTGTTTTCAGGAAGTGAGGTGTTGCATTGTTTGCAACATCGCTTGAACTGTGAACTTGAGACAGTTGGAGATGTCGTAAATGCGTTGTAAGTTAGTTTCACAGGATGCTTCTGCTTGTCAGAGATCGCAAAAGGGTCAAGTGGCTGCCTTGTGTCGCAATGAAAGTCTAGTCATGAGTTTGACCTCTTGGTACATATTTCACACCATAGGAACCAAAAGCGATTATGTGTTTTAACATGAGAATATACACAGGCCATGGTGTACAGGCATACTTCGTTGTACAATGGGCCATGCGGTCATTATGGACACAGTATTTAGTTGTATATCAAAGGTTTATCTCATTTGAGGTGTCATACGAATTGTAAACAGATTAAGGTCCCAGATATGGTACATGGGCAAAGGGATGTAACGAAGTCAGACCCTGTGGTCGTGTCGAGGTCACATGATAAAACACAGAATGCCAAGATGTCACGAAGGCAGACACAGTATTGTTAGTGTCAAGGCCAATGTATTCTTGAGGCATGTAATGCAAGCATATTAATTGATATTCGATCACAATTATTCTATTACAGGCCGTAATGTGCTTGCGTGCACGTATAATATTGATCATCTAGCTTTTATTTGAAAACTATTCATAAAAAGGCCGACGAATATCAACGTTGTGGAATATTCCACTAAAAGACGATTTTCATAGAATGCTCCAGAATGAGCTGTTTTTTATATCAAAACGGGGGCTTTTCTAACTGCTCTGAAACGAAAACGACGCGATAAAAAAACAATCTGCCTTCACAGCACTGACTGGAAAATAGTCTTTGATAATGCGATGGGCAGATTAGACACATAGCCATAATTTAAAACATAGATTAGGCGATATTAACGTTAACATTGGCGCCGATGGTGGCATTCAAGCGGTAAAGCGGAAAACCAGGCGTGGCACTGAAAGTGTTAAGGGGATGCAGACCAGAGAAGGACTTCTTCCCCCATTTTCAATTCATAACATTTACAGTCAAATCAAATACATTTACATATTACAACCTTTATTTAAAGAAATAACGATTAAAACCCGAGATTTCTCGTGATTGGCGTTCAACGCATGGCGAGTTAACCCGACTTCTTCCGTGATTGGCGCTGAATGAGGTGAGGGCGGAGCTAACAATATACTCGTTATCACCATACATACCGCTTATATTGAAACACGTTGACATTAGGGCCGTTCTTTCAACCTAAAAGTGCACTTTCTTCAACCTCTAACTTAAATTCCTTAGCAACCCGTGTTACCAAGTAAACAAATCACAGAACGCTAGCTCACAGAACGATAGCCAGTTAGCCAGCACCAGCCAGGTACCAACGCTAGCTCACAGAACGATAGCCAGTTAGCCAGCACCAGCCAGGTACCAACGCTAGCTCACAGAACGATAGCCAGTTAGCCAGCACCAGTCAGGTACCAACGCTAGCTCACAGAACGATAGCCAGTTAGCCAGCACCAGTCTAGTACTAACGTTAGCTCACAGAACGATAGCCGGTTAGCCAGCACCAGCCTAGTACTAACGCTAGCTCACAGAACGATAGCCAGTTAGCCAGCGCCAGCCAGGTACCAACGCTAGCTCACAGAACGATAGCCAGTTAGCCAGCACCAGCCAGGTACCAACGCTAGCTCACAGAACGATAGCCAGTTAGCCAGCACCAGCCAGGTACCAACGCTAGCTCACAGAATGATAGCCAGTTAGCCAGCACCAGCCAGGTACCAACGCTAGCTCACAGAACGATAGCCAGTTAGCCAGCACCAGCCAGGTACCAACGTTAGCTCACAGAACGATAGCCAGTTAGCCAGCACCAGCCTAGTACTAATGTTAGCTCACAGAACGATAGCCAGTTAGCCAGCACCAGCCTAGTACTAATGTTAGCTCACAGAACGATAGCCAGTTAGCCAGCACCAGCCTAGTACTAACGTTAGCTCACAGAACGATAGCCAGTTAGCCAGCACCAGCCAGGTACCAACGCTAGCTCACAGAACGATAGCCAGTTAGCCAGCACCAGCCAGGTACTAACGCTAGCTCACAGAACGATAGCCAGTTAGCCAGCACCAGCCAGGTACCAACGCTAGCTCACAGAATGATAGCCAGTTAGCCAGCACCAGCCTAGTACTAACGCTAGCTCACAGAACGATAGCCACGTAACCCTCTGCTGGCGCATGCTGTGCACTACAATCAACTCCGTGTCAGTGTAATAGCAGTCTGTGACGTCACGGTATTGAGAATCCTACCGGCGGGATTTTGAAATATCCTGGTATACCGTAATACCGTCATACCGCCCAAGCCTAGCATACATTAATAAAACATTTTACAAATGTAAATGCACCCAATTTTAGCCAAAAGGCTCATTTCCATTGGCAGTCCCCCTGCCAGAAGGTACAGGCAAAAATCCTGTGTGAAAAAGGGTTAGCAATAAAAACAGAATAAAATCAAGATAAATAACATTAGAATAAAAACACAACAAAAGCAAATAGAACATACGATAGGGATACAGGGCACAATACAGTCATGGACACAAGGACAGAGCACATCATGACATATTAGAAGACCCAGGCATAGACAAACGCACCATATCCACACACTAGGACCGTTACTGTTCCTAATTTATGCAAATGACATGTCGTCAGCTTGTGACTGCAACTTGTTCCTGTTCGCGGACGACTCAGCCCTGCTGGTCTCTGACAAGAACAAGTTACAGGTTGAAAAAACCCTCAGCTCGGAACTCGGTAGAATCTGCACCTGGCTCGCTGATAACAAACTATCATTACACATGGAAACAGAGTCCATTCTCTTCGGTTAAAAAAACAAACTCAGCAAGACCGACGGCTTCGTTACAGTGGGTGACAATATTGTCACAAGGAAAGATGAAATTACATACCTAGGTTCCATACTAGAGGCAAATCTTTCCTGTGACAAAATGGCATCCAATGTAATAAAAAAAAGTCAACCAACGAACTCGATTCTTGTACCGGATCTCCTCTCTGGTAAACAAGAATACCCTGAAGACTCTGGCAGGAGCACTCATTCAAGGGTACTACGTAGGGCTGCAACGATTACGATTATAAAAAATCGTAGACGAGGAATTGTTGCGTCGATTAGTCATAAAAAAAAATATATATATTATTATTATTATATATATATATAGCTGAGAAGCCACTTTCACAAAGATAGGTAGTGCTAAAAAAAATTATATATATATATTTTTTTAAATATAATTGTTTTTCGATTAGTCGACTAATCGAAAAGATAATCGACAGATTAGTCGACTACCAAAATAGTCATTAGTTGCAGCCCTAGTACTACGACTATGCTTGCACCTCATGGTACCAAAGCACCTCAAAGGCGCTAAAAACAAAATTACAAACATCACAAAACAAACTTGTCAGACTACTGCTTGACCTTACTACTAGAACCCACCTCACCCCTGCCCACTTTGACAACCTAGGATGGCTTAGAGTAGAGGACAGAGTACAGCAACTTGCAATGGGCCTGGTCTACAAGATACACTACACCACTAAGGTACCCATGTACATGTCAAAATACTTCCCAAAGGTCAGTGAATACCACGACCACAACACCAGAGGGAGCTCCACAAATCATGTTAAACCCAGATTCGGCTCAAACAAGGGACTAAACACGTTTCGCAATTATGCCACAACAATGTGGAATGCCCTACCCACAGCTGTAAAGGAATGTGAATCACTACCCACCTTCAAAACCTCTCTAAAAGAGCACCTATGAAACTTGCTTGCAGTCAACATGTATGAAACGGATAGTTTTTTCATCGGTACATTTCCATTTTATACCGTTTTGAAAAACGGAAGTTTTTAAAAATGTCCAGAAAAAAAAAAGATTCCGTGATAATAGCTCTTTAGTGGAATACACAAAACACGTTGTAATTTTTCGGCCTATTTATGAATCGTTTTCAAATAAACGCTAGATTATCTATAGTATATGTGTACTTATGCACGCTAGAGAAGCGGGCTGAAAAATCGATTATCTATTTCCTGGTCAGCGCTAACGTCATACACACGCACACATACACGCACAGACACGTTGAGATATATGTGAAAGATACATCTGATTACCCCAAGACTGGTAACATAGATTCCTTACCTCACATCAGATGTTCTGCAAAAAGATTATTCCAATTCCTGATCGCCATTCCAAATATCGATCGCGTTTATTGATCCAACACATAATTCCACCCTGTTCTGAGGGTCCACAATGAATCCGATTGGCTCGGGTTACATGCCTGAGAAGTCAAATGTGGAATCCGGATTTTTTTTTCTCATACATTTTCATTGAGTCCAATCCAATGGGTGCATTACCATCCGGGAGACGATAGGGGGCGGTATTTTCCCTGTTCGAGCTCATAGACAGTCCCAATGGTAACGTGAGGCTAGATTGATGAAAAATTAATGGATATCGCTAATAAAAGCAATAACGATTAAATAACGAGATTTCTCATCATTGGCACTCAACGCATGGCATGAAATAATGAGATTTCTCATGGCTGGCACTCAAAGTGTTAACCCTGCACTTGCATGAGTGATATGATGTGGACACTTTTTTTTTTTTTTTTGCGTTTTATCGCTTTATTTATTCTACTGGGCAGTCCAGTAGAGAGAGACAGAGGAGGAACGGGAGACAGAGTGGGGGGAAGACATTCGGCAAATAACGACGGGTTCGGGAGTCGAACCCGGGTCGGCCGTGTCGCGGCTGAGCGCGCTATGTGGTTCGCCACTGGGGCGCCCGACACTCTAATTGTTTGAGGTATTAATTAGCAGCATAACTGGACCACATACCACTTTAACACAACATTTAATCAGCAGCATGACTGGACCACATACCACTTTAACATAACATTTAGAGGTCAATGGATCAAGGATTGAATGCACCCAAGGACTGGAATAGACACACAACATGTAGAATGCACACTTTTATTTTAGATACTTAAGTACATTCAATAGCAAATTGAATAGCAAACTTTTCTACTTCTACTTAAGTAGAATTTGAAAGGATGACTTTTACTTTTACCAGAGTGCTCATTTATCTGGGTATTTATACTTGTACTTAAGTAAAGGAACTGTGTACTTCTTCCACCACTGAAACAGATACACACAGATACAGATGGATGCACAGTGTGAGTGTACAGATCCGTTCAGAACTCAGAGTTCTTACTGTATATCAAATGTACACCTCATAAAGCATTCAGAGGCTTGAAGTGACAAGGTGTGTGCGTGCGTGTGTGTGCGCACACTGCCCCCCACAGGTAAAGGCAGAGATCAGTGTGGAGAGTAAGCACCAGACTCTTCAGGGTCTGGCCTTCCCGCTACAGGAGACGGCCAAGCGAGCCCTGCAACAACTTGGCCAAAAACGCATCAACTACATACAACTGGTGTGTAGAATGAATGAAAAAGAGGAATACTCAACCTCTTCGTTTTCATAAAAGAGTATACATTCTATATACTTGAAAATACATTGAGTATCATTTGTCATGCCCCCCCCCCCCCTCCATTCTCTTTGTGTGTATTTCTCAGAGGCTGGACATAGAGAAGGAAACTATTGATCTGGTACACTCCAGCCCTACAGAGATGTGCGATCTCCCACGCAGGGTGCCCACAGACACGCCCCGATACCACTTCTTCCTTTACAAGCACTCCCACGAGGGAGACTACATGGAATCAATCGGTATGTCACTGATTTTCGTCTGTGCTGTGATGATAATCTCCGTCCATGATCATAATGATAATTCCATGATCATAATTGGAAAATATCATATGATATCAATGAATATGTAGCTATCGAGTGGTCTCGAGGTCACTGAGACGTTTTGACATTTAAAAGTGGGTTATAGTGTGTTGTATTGTATTCTCTGTGTTCTGCACACACACATTAAGAGAACCGTAATGTATAGAGCTGTTGCATACTGGAATTGTATACCTGTGAAGATAATGATGATCAGCAACAAATTTACTTTTAAGAAAAAGTTGAAAAATTCTGTTATGAATAATGAAATACAGTTGAGTTATTGATTTATTTAGTTTAGTATTGTATTTGGAGCCTTTGTGTGTTTTTCTGTGAGATTTTGAAGATATTGAGAATGTACTTAAGCTAAAGTATTTATTACTCCAATGTTGTAAGTTATGTGTTCGGACCCCAGGAAGAATAGTCTTTCACCCATGGGTGTAGACTAATGGGGATCCATATAATAAAAAATAAACAATAAACACACACACCATCAACTCTACTTGATATTTGGTACGACAGGGTTTGAGTTTCTTTCTCCTCTCTCTCCCTCTAGTGTTCATATACTCCATGCCAGGGTGCGGCTGCAGCATCAAGGAGAGGATGCTCTACTCCACCTGCAAGAGTCGACTGCTTGAAGATGTGGAGAGAGACTACGAGTTGGAGGTTGCTAAAAAGGTATACCAAAAGATATATATATAGTAGGGATGTCCGATATTATCGGCCTACCGATATTATCGGCCGATATTGGCATTAAAATGTGATATCGGAAAATATTAAATAATAATATAATAAATATAATATAATACAAAAATAATATAATTTTTTTTTTTACATTTCTATAACCTTTATTTACCCAGGCAAGCAATTAAGAACAAATTCTGATTTAATTTATTGTCAAAAGTATGCATAATGTTGTGTTAATTCCACAACAAGAGATATGTAATGTTAATTACCTGAAATTATTCCGTTTTTGGGGGGGGAAACCCTGCATATATCGGTATCGGTTGATATCGGTATCGGTAAAAAAGCCAATATCGAGCATCCCTAATATATAGAAATCCAAATGTATCACTGAATCTAGTCCCTGCAACCCGTGATAGGTCGGCATGCTTTCTCAACCTCAGGGTCAGGACGCCTGTAGCTGTTCCGCAACCGTTCCTACTTCCGGGGTAGGCCTGATTGGCCCCGACAGGCACGTGACCCGCCGCGGCCCCGCCCCGCGGCAGCCCCAGGAGCAAGCGCGCTACTGCTGGAGTTCGCTTCGCCTTTCACATCGCTGCCGTTGGCGAAAGCAGGATGAGAGGCGAGAGCGTAGATTTCGCTGTGTATCATTTAATCATTTAACATTTGAAAGGCATACATTGTTGTCATACAGAAGTACAGAATACTTTTATCCAAAATGCTTCTTACTGTTACACTGTTAGAGACTGTGCAGTGCATGGCTTTAGTCTCACTCGAGTGAGGAAGACCGCTGGTTCTCCAACATACAGCGGTGTGCTCTTCAGAATGTACCGGGAGAAACGTTTACTGTACCCCGCAGACATAAGCATCTCACAGGGCTGAGCTGTGCATGGCTTTAGTCTCACTCGAGTGAGGAAGACCGCTGGTTCTCCAACATACAGCGGTGTGCTCTTCAGAATGTACCGGGAGAAACGTTTACTGTACCCCGCAGACATAATAAGCATATAAGCAGTGCTACGTTATTTCTGACCGAATTAGTCATTCATTTGTCTGCTTTCGCCAACGGCAGCGATGTGAAAGGCGAAGCGAACTCCAGCAGTAGCGCGCTTGCTCCTGGGGCTGCCGCGGGGCGTGGCCGCGGCGGGTCACGTGCCTGTCGGGCAATCAAACCTACCCCGGAAGTAGGAACGGTTGCGGAACAGCTACAGGCGGTCGGGACGCTAAGGTGGGTTCTCCTCTGGTATGAAAATGTGGTCCCTTGGAAAAATTCCCACTCAAACTTAAAATTAGTGTAATAATATTTGGTCATTATTTTGACATGTTTACACTTTATTAAACATTCAGTAATTTCATGACTTTAGATTAGAGACCTCTCTACTTTAATAGCTGACAATAATTTACCATATTCACACGGTGGCCATTTTGCTCTTATGTCATGTTCAGGTTATTTCCCACCTGAAAGGAACCCAACCTGAGCATGACATAAGAGGTGGGAACAGGGTGGAAAGGAACCCAACCTGATCATATTAGACAATCCTCCAGAAATTCTGCCCATCAAACCATCCATTATAATTATGTTATTCCATGCAGAGTCAGACTCCATATAATTAAAGTACTGCAATCTCCAAACTGCAATATATATGAATTCATGCAACCAAGATAGATTGGGGAGTTTTACATTATCTGTTGGGAATGCACCAAGATGACAGACTTCTGGATGAATGTCACTCACTTGTCACTTTGTCTGCAATTCTTGGTAAATATGTTCCCTTACAGTTATTATTGTTAAATTAGATTTTTCATGGTTCTGCAGTTCTGCCTATAGCATCTCTGGAATGCAGAGCAAGAGTGCATGGCACAAAAGCAAAAAAAAATTCTGGAGGAATATTTCCACCACTAGGGGGCCCCCTGTCTGGGGTATACTCCCCCAGGAAGACATTTTAACTTAAAGGGCCTTTTTATGAAGGACATCTGACAGAATTGGGACCCCTGTACATAAACAATATGCTTGGGCTCCTTTCAATTAAAATCCATGCTTGCATGAGCACATATTCCAATTGAAATGAGTGAAATGATGCCGTTAATATACATAAGAGTCCTGGGGCTCTACAGGGCATTTCCCCAGTATGCCAATAGGTTCATATGCCATTGGTTGGGTAGGTCCACACACTTGACTCTTCATCCTCGTGTCTTATACGCAGTTGGAGATCGACAACGGTGACGAGCTGACAGAGGAATTCCTGTACGACGAGGTCCATCCCAAGCAGCACGCCCACAAACAGGCCTTCGCCAAGCCCAGAGGCCCCGCGGGGAAGAGGGGACACAAGCGCCTTATCAAGGGGAAAGGGGGGGAGACCAAACAGGAAAGCTAGAGGTGGCCGTGGCGTTGTCTTTTTGTCACGTCCAGTACTCTAGCCCAGCCCGAGCTCCAGCTCCACAGTCCTCCTGTTGCCATGCCGACCGCTAGGCACCTTGTCTGGTCCCGAGAAAGGAGCAGGAGCGCATAGACGGATGTCTTTTTGTCCTTTGTACATTGAATGCCCTTTCACTTGTAGTTGCTTGACGATATATTTTTTTTTCATGAACATGATACAATTCTAGATTTTCCTCATCTTTGATCTGTCTTTGTTAGTTAATTTTGTGAATCAGATTCCCAGAGACATAAAAGAAAAGAAACACATATATATATATATACACACACAAAGTAAACATATTATACACACACACAGTATATTTTCAGACTGATTGCGTGATTCATAGACTGAGAAACTGAGAAATGAGTCAGGATAAAAACCCAGACAGATTTCCCTGTTAATTGTGAAACTAATCTCTGACGCTTTCCATTCTCATGAGATTTTCTGTTTACAAGATAGACCTCTTCCTCTTTCTTTCGAAGCGTCGATATCCATCTATATATAAAGCTAAAAGAAGAATACCTTCAAAAGAAATAAGGGACCTCACACTCCTCAGGACTGGTTTTTGCTTTTTTTATTGCACAACGCGTTTCGCTTCTGCTTCCTCCTGAGGAAGCAGAAGCGAAACGCGTTGTGCAATAAAAAAAAAAGCAAAAACCAGTCCCGATGAGTGTGCGGTCCCTTCTTTCTTTTGAAGGTATTCTTCTTTTAGCTTTATATATCTCTCTTGCGCTGACCTGCACCTCCAGTCGGGGTCCAACTAGATGTGCACGAGTCTTATTTAGTTTAATCCATCTCTATATAGAAATGTCTATATATAGAAAAAAATTCTCAATTATCATGTGTATCTGTCCTGCCAATGTCAGTTTTGTATCAAATGTTGATAAAGAAAAACAAATGATATGAAAGGGAATTCCAAATAAGTCTAATTTATGATATTATTTGATTTCCTTGCAAGACCACATGTTTGTTTTCACTCCTTTAGTGTCAGTAGTGATGGCATGCACAGACAGTGAGAAGGAGAGAGAGAGAGAGAGAGAGAGAGAGAGAGAGAGCTCAGATGACTCATGGAACCTCATGACTGGCCAGTCAGCTATTTCTTCCGTTACAGGAAAGGAACAAGTTGACGCAAATTCATAAGTTTAAGTGTTTTGAAGTTTCATAGATTTAGTGTATAGAATGAATATAGGGCTAAATTCCTCTGACATGTCTGTCATGACTGAGGCTACATTGTCCGTGCACAGAAATGAACAGCTGTTGTCTGTTATGATAATAAGTGTGTTATGGTGAAATGGGGGCAAATGTGATGAGAACAGTAGAAGTCATCATTTCTTCTTAAAGGTGCACTATGTGGTTTTGGGGGAGAAATGTGAAACTCAAGAGCATATTATGGTACATTTTCACAACTGTCCTCAGGAAAACTGGGTGCCTGGAATACGGTTTGAAGCTAGAAAGCTACCTGACAGGTTACTGTTTCACTGTTGTTGTTCACAAACGCAGCCCCGGAGAAAAAAGCTTACAAAGTTTACAATGCTTATACGTTTGATTCACAGTACAAACATTTTGATTTATGATGCCATACTGTAAGATGGATTTACATGTGTAGTAAATATGTTTTGTAAACTAATTGCAAGCTTTTTAAATATAAACAAATGTCTCTTCCCAAACTGGACCCTTCAAGTTGAATTACAGTTATGGCAAGGCCCTCCCATTGAGAATGGTTGTTTGGGCTCGATAGGAACATTTTGAGATATCATATTTTGCCTTTACAACTATTGTAGTTTCATAAAACATATAAAGCAATCATCAGAATTCAAAACATGTTCTTGTTTTTGTATGCGCTGCATTATACACACCAAGCTACTGAAAACACTTTAATGGCCATTTTCTCAAAATGATCTATTCCCTTCGAGGTAAGCAACCCCCTCCCCCACACACTATATCACCACAGTTGACATGTTGCTTCTTAACAAAAATAGCTGGTAATTTACAGGCTTTTTTTTGGGAACGCTTACGGTATGTCTTCCATTTTATGGGGTATTTTACATTAAAGAATTTGCATTCTATTTTTCACCCTATCATATATATATTTCACTCCTTCCTTTTTTAAATAACGCATGATAGAAATAAAATAATTAAAAACGAAAAAGAAGAAAAACTAGTATTTAGCATTTTATTCTCCGACTTAATCCACTGAGAAAGATAACTAACTTCTAACATGCATTTTTATTAAATATTAGCTAACTTGAGTATGTTAATAAAATATATAAAATGCATAATACAAAAGATTGTTTATTTTGTATCCAAATTCAGTGTAATGTAAAGTTGAATTCAGATAGAATCCCTCCCCCCATATTCAACGGGAGTACACCCCTTTAATACAGAAATGCAACAGACTAGTCTAGTCTGCCCCGTCGTTGCTATGGCCTAGACTGGCCTGAGGGGGCAGCAGATGGCCACACCAGTCTCTGAACCCGTTGACATGATGAGTGGTGGGGGGAAAGCTCCATTACTGTACAGATTTACCAGAGGGCTCAGACTATAACATGACAAGTACAGACATGTTGACACCCCTATAGGTCAGCGGTGGTTGATACTGGCTAACAGCCTATTCACACTATCTTCACGTCATCATAACATGAACTGACTAATAATACATACTGTATAGGCTACTTTTTACCCATATGAAAAATAACCATAGTATTCCCGACGTACGCACCAAATGTAAAAAGGATACTATAGTGATCCACCTTGCATTTCTATAATATTCCACAATAGAAATACTATAGTGAATCACTACAGTATTTCTACATTAAATGTAGTGTGTATGAAGAAAACACAGGAATACTACAAATCACCACAGTATTTCTGTGGAAAATATCTGTAGTGCGTACAAAAAGAAAAAACAGTAATACTATAAGTTTTACTATAGCTAATTTCGTATGGGTTGGGTTAGTGTAGGGGCTGCCTCAATCCATCTCTTCAGCAGATTCCAACATCAGCATATCATCACATATTAATGACATTCATTTAAATATAAAATAAAGTGCCTTTTGCTGAATTGATAATATAGCCATGTCGATATTTGTATGGTCACATTCTTAACATTAAAGGGATAGTTCTGGTTTTTGGAACCCCAGCCCTATTTACTATACTTACCAACAATGACGTTGTTGATCTCTGGAGTCCTTTCTCAGCACAATCCATGCCGTTCCTCATACTAGCTCCGGATAGTTAACCACAAACCCATACAAGGTCAGTGGGGTCAAGCTGAAGACATCTAAAATGTACTCTATACAGTGCACACAAAGTAGAGTTCAGTTGTCTTCCATCAACGTGTCAGGAGCTTGACCCCATTGACTTTACATATGGCATATGGCTCGCTGATAACAAACTATCATTACACCTGGGCAAAACAGAGTCCATTCTCTTCGGTTCAAATAACAAACTCAGCAAGACCGACAGCTTCTCAGTTACAGTGGGTGACAATATTGTCACAAGGAAAGAAGAAATTACCTACCTGGGTTCCATCCTAGAGGAAAATCTTTCCTGTGACAAAATGGCATCCAATGTAATAAAAAAAGTTAACCAACAAACTCTATTCTTGTACCGGATCTCCTCACTGGTAAACAAGAATACCCTGAAGACTCTGGCAGGAGCACTCATTCAATAGTACTACGACTATGCTTGCACCTCATGGTACCAAAGCACCTCAAAGGCGCTAAAAACTAAATTACAAACATCTCAAAACAAACAGGTCAGACTACTGCTTAACCTTACTCCTAGACCTCACCTCACCTCTGCCCACTTTGACAACCTAGGATGGCTTAGAGTAGACGACAGAGTACAGCAACTTGCAATGGGCCTGGTCTACAAGATACACTACACGACCAAGGTACCCATGTACATGTCAAAATACTTCCCAAAGGTCAGTGAATACCACGATCACAACACCAGAGGGAGCTCCACAAATCATGTTAAACCCAGATTCGGCTCAAACAAGGGACTAAACACGTTTCGCAATTATGCCACATCATTGTGGAATGCCCTACCCAAAGCTGTAAAGGAATGTGAATCACTACCCACTTTCAAAACCACTCTCAAAGAACACCTACGGGAGACTGCAATTCGAAACTGGCCCCTGTAAATGTCCTAACACAACCCCCTCCAATGTACAGTAAATGACCAAGTATGGTTCTGTCAATATTCCAATGTACAGTTTTGCTTGTACAGTTGTACAGTGTCCCCCACCCACCCCTCCTACCCAACCCCTCCCCCCCCCCCCCTACCCAACCTCCTCCAATGTACAGTTTCAACGTCAAATGTATATACTCTCGGGGCGCCCTCGTGGCGCATACCACAGTGCCTCGCGCACCTACGCGGCCGACCCGGGTTCGATCCCAGCTCCCGTCGTTATTTGTCGCATGTCTCCCCCACCTCTCCTCCCGTTCGCCCTCTCCTCTGTCGGTCCTGCGTGACCAATAAAGCTGTAAAAATGCTAAAAAATAATATATATATTTTTTTTATATACTCTCTTTTCTGGACTCTTTTTGTATCACAAACAGTACTGTATTTGCAAGTCTGGTATGTCATAAATGTACTGTCTATCTGTATGTCGTGTATGTCATATATGTTATGATGAATTGAAAATGGGGGACCCTGATGTAAACAAGACGAAAGTCTTTCTCTGGGCCCCGTTCCCCGTACCTGGCTAACTGAGTTAGCCGGATAATTTCTAAAAAGTTTGAGCCTGGTCGAGAGCAGGGTTAAATTCAGTTAGCTGGATGAACCATGGCCACGCCCACACAAAGAAATGCCAGCTCGCTTCCTGAAATGATTCTCACAGTCTAGATCTGCATTATACCATTCTGAATTATGTTTCTGTGCTTCGTTTTCCTAGAGGGGGCTTTTGAAATGTATAATAATAGAACTAAATGCTGATAATAAATCATATTCAGCCTATAGATTTACTTTGTCCTAAATAAAATAATGCACGTCATATACGGCGCTCGGAGTGCGATACACGCGTGGTTATTTTAATAACGGCGCATTGCAAATGTGAATCCTGCGGGGATATTTTTAATGAATTAAACCGTTTGGCTCTGATTAGTTTCATATATTCTCCGCTGTAGATTTGCTTAACGGAGCGCCCGGATTGTGTTTCATTCAAGCATAAAATTGAAGTGTCTATGCGTGGATTGTGGTTTTTGTGGATTATGAATTACGAGGACTCTGAGGATTGTTGAATTGTATCATCACTCACACGTTATTGTGATATTGTAACTGGGATTAAAATGTCTGATGAGATGCGCTGTTTGACGGATTTGAGAAATTGAATGAGCCGTTGACGTCACATTAATGCATTTGAGAATAAAGAGATAAAACTTCATTCAAAAGAAAAATATTCGAAACACGGGTCTCTTGTGCATTGATGGATACACAATGGATATATCCCATCTGGCACAGTGGTGCAACGGCCAGTGTTCGCTCCTGCAGCGGGCGACCCGAGTTCGAGACCTCGCGTTTCCAATATAATTTTTTTGGAATATAATATTAATGATTATACGCAAAAGTAGCCTAGTTTTAAGTTAAAATATTATAAATCTACATGCATTGAGGATGTCATTCTTTATATAGCTCTCAACGTGCACCAAATTGAATTATTCCTACATTGCAAAAAGAAGAAAAAGACTAGAAGAAGTGGGATTCGAACGCGGGTCGTCTGCGTGAAAGTCAAAACAACCAACCGTCACACCACAGTGCAGATAAGTAAAACATCCACCATACATCAATCAATGGGTAAGAGAGCCGTATCCTTATTCTGAAACAGTTGAACTAATTATTTTCGCTAGCAAGATCTCATTTGATTATCCATTCCATAAACCTACTGCCAGCAGGCAAGTTTAAAGAAATATAATCTGATTGATTGGGGTAATGAGGGACTTAAAATTTGCCTATAGATTATGCATTTAACTTGTCGGCGAGGCTATTGAGCCGTACTGCAATCTGTTAATAAAGTTTTAAATCAATTAATCAATCAATGCCATTCGAAAATCAGGATTTCTGCTATCGATACTTGCTGGCTTTTCAACTGAAGCGGCTGCGCGCACTTATCCTGGGTCTCAAGTCTGGTTCGAGTTAACGAGACTGAATCCACCTTTGAGGAACAGGAAAATCCCGGCTTCAAACATCGGGTTAATTGAATCTGGATAATGGGACTCTTGATCGACTTAGTTGAACCAGGTACGGGGAATAGGGCCCTGGTCTGCATCCCCTTAACAATGGTATGTATTGAGCTGTACTGTACTGTACCCATTCTGCAATCTGTTAATAAAGTTTTCAATCAATCAATCAATCAATCAACATTAACAACAGCATCAGTCAGAGGCAAATAGGGCTAGGTTTCCAAAAAAAGATTACAATCCTTTTAAGACCTTCAAAAAATACTTGAAATAAATGTTCATTGGCTAAACATCAGTTCAATTCAGGTTAAGTTGCATTAACATATACAGTATATGGGACTGGCTGAAATTAACTATGGTTTGAGTCAAGAATTTGATTAGAGCCCCAGTTATTAATTAAGTGGTCTCATGGTCAGAAGATAATATATCACATAATTAAGTAATGACAGATTGACTGGGATGACCTTTTTTGTGCCGTTTAGCTTTGACCTAAAGGTGAATGGGTTCACCGGGCAACAAGATGGAGACAAACGGCCACAAGCCCAAGGTGATACATTTTTGGAGATGGGAGCTTATCTAGACACTTTGGAACAAAACAGAAGAGGTGAAGATAAGCAAAGTATCAAGCCCAGTTTAACAGGAATGGGTATGTGGGAATGTTCGTGGAAACGAGATGCAGCCTAATAGAGGCAACAAAGAGAAAATGTACTTAGACGTTGGAAAGCTATTTGGAGGAGTGAATCATATAACTTCCAGAAAATCATGGGATATGTTCAAACACTTTTTGCAATCGAATAATTAGCAATATGAGGAATACTAGCCTAGTAGTAGATAACACTGTCAAACGAGATGACAATTCCCTTATGGTGCCATCATCAGTATTATTATAGTATTTCCCCCTGGCAAGATTGCCTTTTCTTTTTCTTTTTATAACTACGTGCGTGTAGTAGGCATAATTAGTTGCAGAAATCTCGGGGAAAGCGTGGTGTTTTTCCACCCCTGCAGGGAAATCTATATTACTGGAAATAGCTTGCGAGCATTCCTATTATCTTAATGGTGAGGCGCTGGATTCTCAGAATGTAAGCCAGGCTAAAGCCCGGTGGGCGGAGATCAACCCGCAGTGATTCTTGGAAAGTGGAGACAGAGGGGGGGAAGCTCCGACGCGATTCCCGGGAGCGCTGCTGGTTCAGTGGAAGCAAACGCGGCGGATGAATCGAGCTTCGACCACCTGAACCAAAACAATCTGAAAATAACCAATTTAAAAATTGTTACTATTAATGATTTCGGAAACATAAACTACAGGCTTCCCCCCCGACGTTTCTGCGTGTTGATCGACATGCAGATCGGTTCAACAGGAGTCGGTGCAGTTTGCCTGACGTCAGAGGCGCTGGTGTTCTGAAGAGTTCTCAGAATAGAATTCTAGGAATTGGTGAATTTTAAAAGCCAAGCCTACACCGTGTCCTTCACACATTTGAATCTCGGTGTGGAGACAACACACTCCACATTGCTGCTCTGTTTTTTATGTATAGTGTAGACATTATTTTGACATTTATTGTTATATTTATTGGTAGTATATTGTTATTGAAATAGCATATCCATAGACTATTTGGATACGCGAGGCGCCCTTTTCCTTAAAATATCATTTTTTGCCTTTAAAAGTACGTGTATTCCTTTTGTCCCGCATTACATATTCTTTGGAAGTAATACTAATCGGATCGACTGGATTCTAGACGCAAAATGATTCTTTGTGTTCATGGGTAAGTTGACATTCGTTTGTTTCCTTATTATCCTTTGTTCTGTCGACTATGTTCAAAACATGGTTTGTTAAAAAAAAGTATCATACGAAGCCATTTAGTTGATCAATACACCGTTCTAAAACAGTCCTTAAAAATAGTCCATACCATGAATATACCCTAATTATTTGTTTGTCATGGTCAGTTTTCGAGTTGTAGGCCATACAAATAGATTCTGACTTCATAATGAACTGTAAACATCTCCGGTATAACTATCATTATAACCTATACTTACTTCAGTGTCTCTCCTTGTCCTAAGTGTCAAAGTTGGACACCTGCTAATTAATCAGCAGCCAAAATCATTAAGACTAATTTAATTATTAATGAGCTTAAATCATTAATTAATGCTGCGGAATTTCCCTGTGATTTATAGACCACTACACAAAAGCGTAATAAGATAAGAAGTTAGGGAAGAGTGCCCAAATTCCATAAGGAATAATGATGATTAAGTCCCTTTTTTTGGAAAACATTGTATTTCCTAGTAATCTCATTTAAATAATGTCTATCTTTCAGTCCTAGAAGTGTTCTGCCTTCTGGCCTGATGAGTGAGGCCGCGCTGGGCATGCGGACAGGAACACTCTCACCTCACTGCCTACAAAGCACCCCTCCATTATGGGACCCCACAAAGGACCTGCGAGCAATAGCCAGCAACTTCTGCTATCTAGACAATTCAGGTAAGGTTATTGTGATATTATTGTTATCACACCAGCTCAGTAGTAACCAGAATTGGCAACTGAAAAATATATACAAAATCTTAGTAATTTTCCCCCTTGTTGTGTTCCTCGTAATGATATAACTTAAGTTAATTTCAAGACAATACTTATAATCAATCATAATAATAATTGGTATAGCACTGTTCTTAACTAAATTACATTATTGCACAATACAGTGCAAAGTGCAATATGGAGAAGATGTAAATAAATAAATGAATAACAACCTGTGTGTGTGTGTGTGTGTGCAGGATGGTACTGGGGATCTATAACAGCAGCTCAGGCTCACGCTGCTCTTCAGGAAGCTGCAGAGGGGTCTTTTCTGGTCCGGGACAGCAGCCACCCCATGTACATGCTCACCCTCTCCGTCAGGACAGCGCGGGGCCCCACCAGTATACGGATTCAATACAGTGGCGCTCGGTTCCTCCTAGACTCCAGCTCCCCGGCCCGACCCAGCCTCCTGTCGTTCCCCGACGTGCCCAGCCTGGTGCAGCATTACATGGGGCCGGGGAGGAGGGTGGAGGAGGGGAAGGTGGAGGAGGACGAGGTGGTGGTGGAGGCCCCTGCCAAACCCTCCCTGTGGACACTTCAGGAGAGCTCGGTGTTATTAAAACTCAAGAGGGCCGTGTACAAGCCCCGGGCCTTGCCCTCTCTACAGCACCTCACGCGGCTCACCATCAACAGGCACTCTGACTGCCCTGACCAGCTATCACTCCCGAGGCCGCTGGTGCGCTACTTACAGGAATATCCCTTCAAGGTATGAGATCTCATCCCTGGAAAACTCTAGAGTCAGGTGTGTGGGGGGGCAGTCACACCGGACACACAGTCGACGTCCAGAATCTGTAAAGAACTGATGAGCTCTGGTTGTAGACGTGGTTTCTCTGTAAAGATGGTGGGGAGTAGCCGCGCGCCCTTCCCCCCGCGCCCCCACCACTCCCGCCCTGCGAAGCAGAAGATGAACTCACAAACAAAAACCTCGACGGTACTGTAACGTACTTATCCTATGAAGGGATATGAAAAACACTGTCCTCGACTACCTGAATGCTCCTCGGTCTGCACTGTTCCCGAGCAATGACTTGTTTTCTCTCTCAATGAGACACATTTTCACCGTTTCATTTTTACTGTCACAGTAAAACATTTGATTCTTTATTTTTTTTCTACCTTTTGAGTCTGTAATTTTTTTTTTATATTAAAAAGAACATACTAGAGCCAACATGTCTGTCTTAAATGTTTGCATGTGAGTGCTACGTGTGATGGTTAAAATGTCGAGTCACTGGGAGAAGAGACGGGTACGGTGACCGTACAGTATACGTATAACGATTTGTAATGAAATGCCTGCGCTTGAAATTACCTTTGGAACACACAACCCCTTTTGTCCTTTGAGCTCTCATGAACACGAGGGAGTGGATCCTGAAAAGAAAAAAGGCAAGGCAGAATTGAACGTGTGTTTTTTCTCTCTTTAATGTCTTTTTTTTTTTTTGCTTAACAATGCATATAGCCTGTGTATGAGTCAGCGAGTGAAGCGGCGGAGGGGAGGAGGGCCATTCATCAGGCCGATTCGCAGAACTACTGCATGCTTTCTGAGAGGGCGAGTTTCTGAGAGGGAGGGTTCTCAGAAGAGCTTCGCTAGGCTAATTACCTTCAGCCTTGCGGTGCGGCGCACTCTTTGGGCTCTCTCTCACTCGGTGACAAGAACTAGACCGGGTCGTTATCACAGACGTTGGAGCCATGTCCAAAAAGAAAACCTACTCGCAAGAAGAACATGATATAATCCAGTGATCATTCGGTGATCAGTGAATTTTCTCTTTATTGAGAGAGTGAGGGTGTTTGTCGCCCTGGTTGTGTCAGTGGGGACGGCGGCGGAGGCCGTAACCACCTGGCCTGGAGCCAGTGTAATAGGATCCATATCTCGCCATATTTCTCAATCCAGATCCTTCTTGTGTTACATACTTTCACCCCTCTCTCTCTGTAGGATGCAGAATCGTGGCCTAGGGGACAGACAGACAGACAGACAGACAGACAGACGGAGAGAGAGGGAGAGAAAATCTGAAATTCTGATCAGAGCAGTATCCAGTATACTAAAGATTGTATCATCACATCACAGAGAGAAACAAGGAATTAGCTGCAGGCACTTGACACCCATTAAGAAGTGGAACAGTGTGGGGAGTGTGTGTGTGTGTCTGGGCATGCAAGAGGAGTCCGTATTCCAAAATGAAATGAGCTGAATTCACAACACATGGTCTTTCCATCAGTAAATATCTTATTGGCGGACTCTTGAGTGAATGCAAGCCGACAAACAACAGAAGGACCTATGAAACTGAAACTGTTTGTGTGAAATGTTACCCATCCAAACTTTTTAAAGGTCCCTACCACTCAAAAACGTTTACAGTTAACTCCTCTTGGCCATGCTTTTGACTACAGATTGTTATTTGTGCAGAACTTATCACCAGAGTGCCCTTTTATATTCTTCCACTGGAGGGTGGGGGGCTTCTCTGTATTTCCTAAAATTCTGAGCTACCTGTGTCACGCAACTATTCATCATGGTCGTCATCCAGGAAATGCCAACGTGAAACTCGTATTATTATTTGAATACATCTAGTGATCTATGCACGAAAACATCAGCTATAACAAGAGTGTAAGATAAGAAGTATTGTGGTTGTGTGAAACTAATTATTGGCAAACCGTTTGGGTGGAAAAAGAGGAAGTTAAGCAGCTTGGGGGAAGACGAGAGGTGCTTCATAGATCCTTGCATTCTCAATGAGGGCAAAGGTGTAGGGACGCTAGCTAAGTCATTTTCAGTAGTTTATTGAAAATGTTTGGTGGGAAAACCATACGAATTGTTATACAATATACAACATTTTACGTTGTGGAGGGGATCTTTCAGACAAAAAAGAGATTCTCAGAAGACGGACCTGCCGGTGATATCACGGCACGTGTCCACGTAACGCAGCTCCTTTACGTGTTCCTCCGCCCAGTGTTGGATGACGGGCGGATGCCTCGGGTCCACCTCCAAGTAAACACAACTGTTGGGAAGGCAAAGAGAACAGGCCGCTGGGATTAACATTCAAATTAATGGATTAACAAAAGCAGCCCTGAGCAGGGAGGTGGTGGTGGCACATGTTTAGAAGTGTTTTTTTTAAAGGCTTAGCTTGTTTAAGAGGCAGCATTGATGAGAGTACACATGCCTTGCTTGTGACAAGTAACAGCTTTTGGGAATTACACCCAGGTGGGGGTAAAGATTACAAAACAGTGCCCTGCCATTTGACACCGTGAGAGGGATTTGATTTTTCAAATTCACTTTAACCTCAATATATATATATTATATATATAAAATGTGTATTTTTACTATTAACTCTTAACACATTGAGCGCCACAAGTTTCCCCCATCCTTCACTGTCTAGCGCCAGCTTCATGACCATTTGTGATATTTCACGATCTTTGCGTTGCTATTGTATATTCTATATTATAGCTATGGAGACAATAGTATGGCTCATTTGACAGACACTATTTCTAGTCCAACATGTAAAAAAATTGTTTGTTTCTACACACTGTAGTTTGTAGTTTATTACATGCTAAACATCGTCCATTTCCAAGATAATCCAGTCTTTTTCCATAGATTGCGAGATAAAACTTGCTATATGCAATAAGCGCAAACCATTCTGGTTGATCCCCTGAAACCCCAAATACTCCCGAAATCAAAGGTATACACATGTGCCTTCACAAAATTATCAAGGGGGGGGGGGGGGGGTGGTCTTACCCCGAAAATGCGATCATTACAAAACGCTAGACATAGGGGGTCCTTACCTTAGCCAGAAGGTAATCCAAAAAGAATAATTCCAATGATGCCATCGGCGATCGCGATTACTCGTTTATATGGAATTACACATGTTTACGGGACACTATAGGTTTTGAGGCGAGCAGATCTGCTAGTGATTGCTTTGGAAGAGCTCCTCCCCCTCAGAGCGAGTCTCGATAGTCCGGTTCATTCATTGCCTCTCCTGATCCATTTCTGTCTGAGTTCAAAAGGTAGGCGATACTGCCACCTGGTGAGATTCGATCGGCATTGCAATTCCAAAGTAGGCAAACGAGCCAGGGACACATAGAATGATCCGGATGATGGTTTAGAACGGGGATCAGAGGAAAAAGATCAAAGGGTCTAAAAGCGTATTATTACGCGTTTGGCACTCAAGCGTTGGTGGTGAAACACGTAATATTACGTATTTGGCCCCGAATGAGTTAAGCCAGAGTGACAAAACGCCATAAATCCATCTCTACAGACTGTATGAATTAATGTTGCGTTTTCTTTTTCTTTTATCCACTTTTTCTCCCCATTTTTAAATTGTTCTCCCATCCCAATTTCGTATTATCCAATTCTTCCCTCCCCTGTCTTGAACGTTGCTAGACTATGCCTCCCACTGGTCGGCTGTAGTGAGGATAGAAGCCTTGCATCACGTGTCCCCCCCGGTACACGAGGAGGCAGCCTGTCGCATCTTTTCACTGCAGCAGCTCGAACGTTTGTTTACCAATAGGTTAAAGTGTTATTAGTGAAATATGAGTTTTGGAAATCTATTCAGAAACTAGCGAATATCAACGCCTGGAAATGCGCGCCGCCATTTTGTTTGTAAATTTCTAAACAAAATTTCGAATTTCGAAAAACTACACTACCCAGCTCAAGCCAGCTCCTGTTAACAACAATTGGAGCGATCCAACTAACGTGAAGGAATTATCCAACCACTGCTGCCCAGACCTGGAATATATAACCATCAAGTGTCGTCCTTTCTTCCTCCCGAGGGAGTTAACGGCGATCGTCCTGATCGGAGTGTATATTCCACCGCAAGCCAGTAACAACGTCGCGCTCTCCAGACTCCACGACGAGGTAAATAGAATACAAGCGGCGAACGTTAACGCCGCCATTTTAGTGCTGGGTGATTTCAATAGCGCCAATCTGAGAAAGGTATTACCTGACTTCTATCAGCATGTGACTTGCAACACCAGAGGCGGTAACATCCTAGATCACTGTTACACGCAATTTAAGGGTGGCTACAAGGCTCATTCTGATAGTGGCTTTGGTAAATCAGATCACGCGTCCATTTTCCTTTCACCAAAGTACAAACAGAGAATCAAAAGCACTCCTGTAGTCTCGCGAGAGGTGCAGAAATGGGATTTGACGTCAGAGGAGACGCTCCAGGCTGCGTTTGACTGCACAGACTGGAACGTGTTCCGCGACACAGATAACATTAATGTCTACACGGAGACAGTGCTGGACTATGTTTGTACTATGGTGGAAGAAACAATCCCCACTACCAAAATGAGAGTTTACCCAAATCAAAAACCCTGGGTAGACAAATCCGTCCGTGAAGCTCTGAGAGAGCGCACCAAAGCATACAACAACGGCCTAGTGGCAGGCAACATGAATGACCACAAGGTGGCGCGATACAACGTAAGGAGGACAGTGACAGAGGCCAAACGGCGCTACAGGGATAAAATTGAACTCCAGTTTGAACAAGCTGACTCTAGAGCTATGTGGCAGGGGCTCAAAACGATGACAGACTACAAAGGCGCCTCCCTCAAACTGAACAGTGACATCTCCTTAGCAAATGACCTCAATACCTTCTATGCGAGGTTTGATGCTGGTAATAACAACACCAGCCCACAAGCCACGGCAATAGGGGGGGGGGGGGGGGGGGGGGGGGGGTCTGCTGCTGATGGAGACTCAGTGTTCAGGGTAACAGAGCATGAGGTGAGGCGGACCTTTAAAAAAGTGAATATCAGGAAGGCAGCAGGTCCGGACGCGTGAATATTAAAGGCAACCAACTTGTGTTCAGCTTTTCGTTCAGCGTTTCTCTGATTGGCCACACGGCCAATCAATCAATCCACTAGCACGCGGCCTTGCGGCAAGAGAGACAAGAGAGACAAGAGAGACGCGGCAGTCGCGGCAGAGAGCCGCGCATGCGCATGAGGCTCCCCCAGGTGCTCTTGAGAGGAGGAGGTCCTTGTGTTTGAGACAGCCATATTAGACACATAGCCATAATTTAAGATATAGTTTATGCATTCGCAAAATATGAGAGCGCTTGTCATTGAAGGGCTTCCTACAACGGAGGAACGGCCGCTGCTGCTGCTGGAGCTGAACCGAGTCAAGCCGCGGGCGGCACACGGAAGCCGGGGAAAAAACAACCGCGTCGCCCCGTTGGCTCTTCAGCAAGGAGCCTCCACAGCTCCAGTTAACCTAATTTATACCGTAATGAATCATTAAAAAATATACCGTTAACTGGAATATGTTGTTTCTTTACACATATGTTGGATTATGTAATTGGGTTTTCATGACAAAACAATAAAAATCGCTACTTTACATCAGGGTGAACGCTGAACCGAGTCAAGCCGCGGGCGGCACACGGAAGCCGGGGAAAAAACAACCGCGTCGCCCCGTTGGCTCTTCAGCAAGGAGCCTCCACAGCTCCAGTTAACCTAATTTATACCGTAATGAATCATTAAAAAATATACCGTTAACTGGAATATGTTGTTTCTTTACACATATGTTGGATTATGTAATTGGGTTTTCATGACAAAACAATAAAAATCGCTACTTTACATCAGGGTGAACGCTGAACCGAGTCAAGCCGCGGGCGGCGCACGGAAGCCGGTGAATGAACAACCGCGTCGCCCCGCTGGCTCTTCAGCAAGGAGCCTCCACAGCTCCAGTTAACCTAATTTATACCGTAATGAATCATTAAAAAATATACCGTTAACTGGAATATGTTGTTTCTTTACACATATGTTGGATTATGTAATTGGGTTGTCATGACAAAACAATAAAAATCGCTACTTTACATCAGGGTGAACGTTGTTACACTGCCACCACCCACTTCAATGACAGAGCTCTCATATTTGCGAATGCATAAACTATATCTTAAATTATGGCTATGTGTCTAATATGGCTGTCGCGAAGTCATTGATAAGCGACAGCCATATTAGACACATAGCCATAATTTAAGACATAGTTTATGCATTCGCAAAATATGAGAGCTCTGTCATTGAAGGGCTTCGTTCTACAACGGAGGAACGGCCGCTGCTGCTGGAGCTGGACCGAGTAGAGCCGGCGGCGGTGCACGGAAGCCGGCGACAAACCACCGCATCGCCCCGCTGACGTTAAAAACGCGAAATAACGTTACTGATGTACAGTGACACCCAGAGTTTCTAGTTACAGTAGTGACGCGTGACTCGAGATAGTCCTAACACTGTAACAGTGTTTATTATTAAGAGTCAGATAGTCCTAACAGTGTTTATAGTCCTAACAGTGTTTATTAGTAAGAGTCAGATAGTCCTAACACTAGTGTTTATTATTAAGAGTCAGATAGTCGTAACAGTGTTTATTATTAAGAGTCAGATAGTCCTAACAGTGTTTATAGTCCTAACACAGTGTTTATTAGTAAGAGTCAGATAGTCCTAACACTAGTGTTTATTATTAAGAGTCAGATAGTCGTAACAGTGTTTATTATTGCGAGTCCTAACAGTGTTTATTATTTCATAACTGTATGGGCTTTGTTTATACATGTACAGTGACGAGTGAATCTACCGTTGGTTGTTAAAAACGCGAAACATAATAATCAGTCAGCAGCGCTCCACTGCTACCGCAGCCCAACACAAGTGCGTTGGAACAGCAGCCCAACACTACACAAGTTGGTTGCCCGCGCTGCCGCGCTTGCTCTTTGGATTTCATTTGGGACGTGGGACGGCTGCGCTTGCCTGCGCGTGGGGGCGGGGGGGCGCGGCCAATCAGAGAAAAGCCGAACACAAGTTGGTTGCCTTTAATATTCACGCGGTCCGGACGGCATCCCCGGCCGCGTCCTAAAAGTCTGTGCCGACCAACTAGCCCCGGTATTCACTGACATATTTAACCTGTCCTTAGAACAGGCTGTCATCCCCACCTGCCTGAAGAAGTCCACTATTATCCCTGTACCCAAAAAATCCAAGCCTGCTTGCCTCAACGACTACCGCCCTGTAGCTCTCACCTCCATAGCCATGAAGTGCTTTGAGAAGCTAGTAAAGGGCTACATCTGCTCCTCCCTCCCCACCAACATGGACCCCCTGCAATTTGCATACCGCCCCAACAGGTCCACGGAGGACGCCATAGCCCATGTGCTGCACACAGCAGCATCACACCTGGACAAGAGGCAGGGGAACTATGCGAGAATGCTATTCATCGACTACAGCTCGGCATTCAATACCATAGTCCCCTCCATACTCATAGCCAAGCTCAGGGACCTGGGCTTGAACTATGACCTCTGCCAGTGGGTCTTGGACTTCCTGACTGGCAGACCCCAGGTGGTGAGAGCAGGCAACTGCACCTCCTCATCCATCACCCTCAACATAGGGGCCCCCCAGGGCTGTGTTCTGAGTCCCCTCCTCTACTCCCTGTACACACACGACTGTGTGGCTCAGCGGAGTAGCAATACAATCATCAAATTTGCTGACGACACAGTGGTGGTGGGCCTGATCTCTGCCAACGACGAGAGGGCCTACCTGGAAGAGGTCAAGGTCCTGGCGGGATGGTGCCAGGATAACAGCCTCTCCCTGAACGTCAGCAAAACAAAGGAGATGATTGTGGACTTCAGGAGGTCGGGGGTCAAGGACTACAGCCCCCTCAGCATCGACGGGGCACCGGTTGAGAGAGTCAACAGCTTTAAGTACCTCGGAGCCTACATATCCGAGGACTTGACATGGACCACACACATTGACAGTGTTGTGAAGAAGGCACGACAACGCCTCTACTTCCTCAGGCGCCTAAGGAAGTTCCAAGTCAGTCAGAAGATCCTTAAGAACTTCTACTCATGTACAATAGAGAGCATCTTGACTGGCAACATCACCTCCTGGTTTGGGAATAGCACTGCACAAGACCGAAGCAGACTACAAAGAGTGACACGTTCAGCCGAACGCACAATTGGAGGGGGGCTCCCCACCCTCCAGAACATTTACAACAAGCGTTGCAAGGGCAAGGCTAAGAGAATCATTAAAGACTCCAGTCACCCGAACAACTGCCTCTTTGAACTGCTGCGGTCAGGCAAGCGATACCGGAGTCTCAAGGCGAGCACAGAAAGACTCAGAAGAAGCTTCTATCCCCAGGCCATCAGACTGCTAAACGAACAATGAACACTACACAACAACAACCACCAAACGCACATAGCACACACATCCACACGCACACACTCACTTTAAACAGACACACTGTAGCACCCACTCCACACACTTTATAGCACACACCCACTTTAAACAAACACACTGTAGCACCCACTCCCCACACTTTATATTTATTGATGAAGGATTGCACTACAACTCGTACACCTTACTGTAAATTGTACCTAAATTGTACCTCATCCCATTTCTGCTTTGCACTATATAGTACTGTACATTAGTACACTGCATAGTATTGTATATTATATGGTAACTCAGAACATTGTACATATGTCTATACCGAACACTGTGACCTCATTTCTTCTTCTAAATTACATGCTATACTATGTTATTTGATACTATCTTGTCTAGCACAGTCTCTGGAGCGTAACAGTAAGAAGCATTTTGTATGAAAGTATTCTGTACTTCTGTATGACAACTATTAAAGAAACTCAATCATACGACTTCTGGATATACTTTCTTATTTCTGTTATTTTTCAGGATTATCTACCACAAACCTGAACGTTATTGGCATAAACTAGAACACAGTTTCTCTACCTTTATGTGAACGTCTAGCAAAAAACGGCGTTGCAATCTGATGAAAAACGGCAGAGAAATGTCCATTATAAAAAAGTCCTAATTATAACTAAATTATAATTATATAATTATAACATTATAACTAAATCCAGATTGAACTCTGCCATTGGAAAGAGAAGATTTGGTCCGATCCATAGATGTGCGACTTGGCCACAATAAGGTAATTTATAGGCCTGATATTCTATAATCATAATTCAAATTGCATGTGTCCAGATGGCAGAATTCAGTACTGTATCTACAAAACCTTCCGTTTAATCATCTTCCCTTCATTAATTTGCTTAGATATTTTGTACACGTGATCTCAAGAAGGTGCTGAACGAGCTCAGTGGCAGTTTGTCATGTCTGGTCATTTTCTGCATGGTGTTATTCACAGTCAAAGATTAAAGAAATAAAATAAAATAAAAATAGAATTGATATTCTCCTTTGGTTCATTACAATTTACTCAAGCCTAGTAACAGACACAATATTACAATATGGTGGCAGAATGTATAAAATACTTTAACCACTATTTTTTGTTTATTGTACCAGAGTCTCGTTTTAATACTTTCTTTAGAGTCAATTTGGGTGTGGCAAGTGGAGGTGGTTATTGTCACAGGATGGGGTGGGGTGTAGAGTTTTTCCTTTTTATGTATGTTTGAGACACCATATGAAAATGAAAATCTATTTAAAAAAAATGTTGATCACAACAAACAACAACAACAGTAGTGCATCACCCATGGTTTGACAGGAGCCTGGGCGCCAGAGTGAGAATCTGTTTGATCACTCTCAGGCCGTCCTCGCCTCCATCGAGCGCAGCAGGGTCTTCAAACCTGAGGGGAGAGTTTTCTCATATCAAACTGACTCACGGCACTTCTACACTGACTCACGACACTTCTACACTGACTCAACACTTCTGCACTGACTCACGACACTTCTACACGGACTCACGATACTTCTACACTGACTCACGACACTTCAGCACTGACTTACAACACTTCTACACTGACTCACGACACTTCTACACTGACTCAACACTTCTGCACTGACTCACGACACTTCTACACGGACTCACGATACTTCTACACTGACTCACGACACTTCAGCACTGACTTACAACACTTCTACACTGACTCACGGCACTTCTGCACTGACTCACAACACTTCTACACTGACTCACAGCACGATTTTGGGAAATAATCTAATTACGATTTTTCGGAGATATTGCGATTGTGATTAAATTTGTGATACATTATTATTTTCTTTAAGCAGCCCAACAGAGGTTTATTGTAAAATGTGGCTTGCATCTGGCTTACGCGCTGGGTCTGCTCGGGATACCGAGCCTGGAAATGTTTCTTTTTACCTGGGTATTGATACCGGGACCCAACTGTACCGTTTTTCTGTACTTTACTCTCTCTCTCTGAAGTCTAAACTTCACAACACACAATCTAAAACCCCTCCCTACCTCCCTCTCCCAAACTGTTCCTACAACAATGTTGCATGAAAATACTAAATGTATGCATACATTTATTTTTACAAAGACCAGATATGGGACGCGTGCATGCACGCTCACACTCCCACACACACAGAAAGGGAGAATGGCTTAAAAGATTTTAGAATACTGCAGCTAATGAAGTTAAATGTTCAAATCATCAACTATCCAGTTTGTTTTATAGTGCAACGTTTTGCTACTTAAACGTTAATTGAACCAGTAGAGAGAGGGAGGGAGGGAGGGAGGGAGGGAGGGAGGGAGGGAGGGAGAGAGAAAGAGATGCCCCCCCCCCACCCTTTCCTTACTTGGAGCTCAGCTGTTTTCTCTGTATTGAGCAGGGTTAGCTAACTTAGTTTAGCTAGCGTTAGCTGCTAACGTTAGTAACGTTAGTGGGCATCAGGAATGACGAGGATGCAAAGCTTGTTACAAGCATTGGAGTTTTCACTGCACATAGAAACAGCGAGAAAAAAAAAGCTGGGACATATTTCGGGTTGCAAAATGCGACCAAAGCACTCTGGAGCTATGCTGTAACGTCTTCACACACGGGCGATTCACGAGCTGTTGTTGGGCGTATTGAATCAGACTCGCTGTATAACGTGTCCCAAATCGCAAGCTTTTATTTCAAATCGCGATTTCGATTTTAAATCGATTAATCGTTCAATCGCCTCCTCAGAGATTTTATTTTACAGAATAACTAAAAGACCCCAAATTTACATCATCTTATTATTTGTCAACTCTGGTCAAATCCTAAAAGAGAGCAACCCTTACTTGCTAACAGTGAAAGAAATAGCGGTTTATATATTTGGTGCGTAGGGATAAAAATACAAGAAAATGCTATTTATGTAGATTTTCTGGCATGCATTGGGTACATAGCTGTATAATACATACATCCACACATATAAGGCAACACGACCAGAAAAAACTATTTTTTCCACTTCATGAGCACTTCATAAATTAGAATAAATAACTGAACAAATAAATAAATGGATAGGTATATCTTTGTCAGACAGCCAACTCACCTGAGGATTTCAGGTTCCAATGATGTCATATCCTCAGAAAACAGGTATGGAGGGTTACTCACCAGCATTGAAACCGGGTCACACAAGTTCACAACAGCGTCTGCGTCTTACACACAAATTAGAAGCTAGTCAGCAATTTGTGGTACAAATTTAATAGCCAATGTAATAATAAATGCTGTCTAATACAATCAACACAAACCGGTGTTTTCATTAACCTTACCTTTTATGACGTCCATGTGATGAACCTGTATTCTATTCTGAAGCCCTAAACTGTGGACGAAAGCCAATAGTCATACAGTATGCATACGTACATCATAATGAAGCTTCTTTTCTTCTCAGTTTTTTTTAATCATTTACTATAGATAGAGCAAGAATCTGTAAATTGTGTGATGTAAGGAAGGGGCAGGACTAGATAAGCACTGCTTCTTTCTGCCCCTTCTCGAACCAAATTCTATGTTTTGGTTTATTTGTATTTGTATGTGTGTATGTAGATATATGCATGTGTACGGTATGTATGTATATTGTTTTTGCTTTGATAAATTTGTTGTGATTTGTTATGTGTTGGTTCGAGATAAATAAAAATCAATCAATCAATCAATCTTCCGTATGACATGTGAGGAGGGCGTGATGATGATGATGATTACCTGGATGCATTTTCTCTCGTCAGATCCACTGCGTCTTGGCTTTTATCCAAGGCGATCGCCCTGAGCTGTGTGACACACGAGACGGAGAAATCAGACAAGGATTCCTTGCCATTTGTTACAGGGCTCTGAAATGCCAGAAACCAGAGAAGTTTTGCTCTATGTGGGCTCCCTTGTTTTCCTACGTTGAGAGGATCCACCTCCACGTAGCCTCAGACTGATATTTACCTACATAATATCTGTGGTACATTCTCCACTCCTTCCGCCCCTTTAAACTTTCTCCCTTGATGCACCTGCCAATGCAAGAGGCTCGGTATGAGCATGACATCTCAAATTGATACCAGAGTTGGTTGACCTATGAATCACTGTATTCCCTAGCGGTGGGGGAAAAAATCTATACGTAGTAGTATCGCGATACTTTGCGTGGCGATACAGGGACGCCAAGTATCGATATTTAATTATTCATAATTTTTTTTTTTATATATATATATATATATTTTTTTTGTATAAGGAAGTTGCATTGTTCATTTCAATACCTGTAATAGTACAGTAGTCCACACACACACACACATGTGCATTCAGTTAAGTTGGAATATGACTGTAATACAAACAGTTCAGTTTGTCAGGTACATGCAACACAGATTACAGTGTTTACATCTGTCTGCTTGAGAAAATACCATGTTCTGCAATAAAAATGATTGAAGTGAGATGAACAGACTGAACTTTATTTTATTAGATAAAACATGTTGACAGTTTTACTTTGCAGTTGAAAAAAGGTAATAAATTAAATTTGATCAAAAAAAATAATAATAATAATAATAATTTGCAATACTCAGTGTATCGCAATAGTATCGTATCGTGAGGTCTCTGGCGATTCACACCCCTATAGTATTCCCCTTTCTTATTTTTGTATTGATTTCCTTATTTTTATGTATATATAAATATATATATATTTTTTTTTATGTTATGTTTGTCTGTCTGTCACTCTGTTTTGATGTCTGTCGTCCTTGGTATTCCGTTTTGTGTTCCTAATGGATAACTTTCAAGTACATATAATTTGTAAATGTTGGTCGCGCTGACAATTCAATAAACAAATATATAAAAAAAGAAATTAAATAATGAAATGCCAGAAACAAAAGCCTCACCTGTGGAAAGCTCTTCAGTAGACTGAGGGAGATGGCGCCGGAACCACAGCCCACCTCCAAGCACGTATACTGAGCCTCTGCACTCAACCCGGTAGCCAGTTTCATCTGCAGATCTGCCAGCACCAGGCCGACCAACTCCTGCACACAGTAATTAGTGCTTCATGTATATCATAATATTGGGATTTAATTATATGTCTGGTCCACTATCATTTATAGTTGTTTTATACTGATCCCCATTAGTTACGACACAGGTCATAAGAGCTGTTCTTCCCAGCGTGAAATATTAGGGCTTGAACATCTCATAAAACAACGACTTCATCATTCTGTTCTCTAACCTCTGTTTCTGGTCTTGGGATGAACACAGGGGGTCTCATCTTAAGAGTCAAATCTCTGAAGTCCCACTCCTCGATCACATACTGCACCGGCATCCTGAACCAAACATATACGATACAACACTACATTATCCAGTGGTGGAAAGTAATTAAGTATTTTTAATCAAGTACTGTACTCACTCTCACTGTACTTAATTGGCTGATATCAATCCCTGTCTCCTGAGCCGTTCAGCCATTATGTAGTGTGATGTGTGCCTGGTGCCAGTGTATGGCAGCCATTGAGCCTGCGTAGCCCAAGGTTGTGTTTTGCATAGAATAATTTTGCATAGAAAACATGGCAAAAATTTATGAAGATTATATACTTTCACATTTGATTCAACTTCAAGATGACATAATCAGAGCAGCATAACTGGACCACATACCACTTTGCCATAACCTTTAGAGGTCAATGGATTGAGGTTGGAATGCTCCCAAGCACTGGAATACACAAACGTCATGTAGAATGCTTAATTTAAATAAAAGAAAATTGTTTTACTTTAGATACTTTCAATAGCAAATACTTCTCTACTTTTAGAATTCCGAATTTTACCAGAGTACTGGGTATTTCTACTCTTACTTAAGTAAAGGAACTGTGGACTTCTTCCACCACTGACGTTTTTTTCATCACTCTAAGCCATAAGGCTACATACAGTACATCTATGTGGCTGGACAGCCTTCTGCTCCCTGGAGTACCACGGGTTCACACCTGGAGAGGCGTCTGGCACAAAGCTTCCAAATCTGCTCTGCTTTCTCGTGACTGAGGGGCTCCTTCAACTTGTCCCGCTCCACGCCTTCAATCTGTAAAGAGGAAGACAATAACGATTGGGAGTGTTGAAACGTGGAGATGGTTGTTGATACAATAGTGTAGAGTGATTTAGAGTGTTATGTTGACAAATTTACGTGCTCACAGTTTTAGCTCCAAGTAGATGTGCAATGATGTACTGGCTGGATTGCTCTGGCTCAGACACACCTTGTTCCTCAAAGTGTCTCTTCCACAAAGCCATAGCCTGGAGCACAGTAATGCTGGTTGTAGGCAGGACGGGAACATTGTGTGCTACATGAGAACCACAAATCCCCTAAAGATAAAAGGGGATTTCATGAAATCAAAATTAATCAAATGATTCAACATGGTTAGCATGCTTGAAGTTTATACTTTTGTAGAAACGTTAGGCTGCCTCAAGAACCCATTAAAAAAATTCACATTGTTCTTCCTGTGCCCCAGGACAGCTCAGTCAGTATTTGTGAACATGCACCACTCTATCCTAATGCTAGAAATCAGAGAGAGAACCCTCCAATTGGTGATGTCACTGGGATGTAAAATCTGGGGGTGCTCCATAGACAATGAATGGGGCTGACTTTACGAAGACATAAAATATTTGTGTGAGCTCTTACATCCAAATGAGATTTTTATTCTAGGTCAGACCTTCAGCAATACTAGAATATGAACCTCATTTGGGTGTAAGAGCGCACACAAACATTTCATGTCTTCATAAAGTCAGAGCCCCCCATATTCACTGTCTAAAGAGAACATCCCAGTTGCATCACAGATTGGAGGGTTCTCTCTGGTTTCTAGCTCTAGAGTAGTCTGTTCAAATACTGACTGGACTGTCCATGGGCACAGGAAGAACATAGTGTGACTTGTTCAAATGGGTGGCATTCATTTTTCATTCACCAATGATTAGCACTTCTTTCATTAAACCTCCATCAGTAATTGCTGCAAAACAAGGCAATCCTATGAAGACAATTAGCCTACCTTTAGTAGACCACACCTGCCTCTCTGGTAGGCAAAGCGTCTGTACAACACTCTCAGTGGTCGTCTCCACATGACGACAGACACGTGCCCGACCAGCAGGCTACACGGATAATGTTGCTAGATTAAATTCCCAGTAAGTCATGCCAAATGCCTGTCATAAACAGTGCCATGATATCAGGATCCTCACTTCAACTTGCCAAACGTCCTGGCAACATACCAAGTCCGTCGTTCAAACTATCCGCGTGTTTACTGTCTGCTTAAAAGCACATTATCTGCATATATTTTGGATGTAATCGTAAGCGTCAATGTTAGTAACGCACGGCGTTTCGCACCACGGAATTGTTAATGAACTGTCAATTTCATCAAGTGTTTGAATATGACCTGGAACCGTCCGTAACGATTCGTTGGGTCTTGAAACGTGCTGCGCCTGCAACGTGCATTTATTTTCCGAGCTTGCTGTTTTTCACGTCGCCGCAGACCTGGAACCGCACCCAAACCTTGCGCAGCATCTGAGTAGGGTATATCTGCAGAGCCGCAAGCCCAACGTCTGGACGGGGCTTCGGGGCTTGTACTCGGTTTGAGGCGGTTCTTCGGGGCTTGTACTCGGTTTGACTGTGCGTGGGCGCGAGTACAAGCCCCGAAGCCCCGCCCAGACGTTGGGCTTGCGGCTCTGCAGATATCCCCTATTGGAGCATCTGGCTAAACGTGACGTAGTATGACGGCAGTGAACAAGTCCGCGCTGTTTTCTACAAACTACCGAGAGGCTAGCAGCGTGTTTTGCAAGTATTATGTTAGCAGCACATTTTTTAAATCTACAGTATACTACAGGGAACAAGATATTCAGGACGTTGTTGGATGCATAGAGTTCTAACGTAACAGCTATTTTTTGAAAACTTCGCAAATCAGTGACTAGACTTGTAATGTGTTCAAGGTTACTTACAACAAGCTAGCAGTTTCCGCGTTGTGTTGTAAACAACAGCCTCGCAGACAAAACAGGGAAGACAAGAGGAACCCTTCATCCCGCAAGTTATTCACCATACCGATTGACCGCATCTATTTTGTTGTTATACATTTTTATTCACACGGATAGCCGATTTTATTGTGTTGGCCATTTAGTTTGATGATGATAGTATGTGGCCAACACATCCCCAATTACTAGTATGAGAACTGGAAGAGACATTTAAAACCATTATATTGTGAAGTCTTCCTGTCAAAAGAATGGGGATGGCCAGTCGAATTGAGTGTATATTCTTCAGTGAGTTTCATCCTACTTTGGGCCCAAAGATTACCTACCAGGTAAGTGTTTTATCCGTGCATTATACACCATCAATGACAAAACTGAGGAAAACAAAAATAAACCACGAACTTTGGAAATTACTAATAATAATCAACTAGGCTGCAGTAAAAAACTTAAAGCCAGGTTCTCAAACATAAACATAAAGACGGACAACACGCTCATCACAGACAAGCTGGATGTAGCCAATTACTTAAACACTTTCTTCACAAACATAGCCACAACACTGGTAAACAAACTACCCTCCCACTCAGGGCAGTATGGGGTAGAACACATAGTAGCATACTACAAGAACCTAGGCGTCCACACGACTTCAAACTGGTAATGGTAACTAGTACTACAGATGAGGTACTAAAAAAATTGAGCGCCCTCCAACCGAACAAGGCCACTGGCCATGACAACATCCCCTCCAAATTCCTCAGAGACTCAGCAGCCGCCATCACCCCAGTCATCACACACATAATAAACCTCTCCATAAAACAGGGACACGTCCCCAAGAATTGCGAGAGTAACACCCCTGCACAAAAAGGGCAGCAAATTAGACCCAGGCAACTACCGCCCTGTTTCTATCCTTACATCCATCTCGAAAGTCATGGAAAAAATTGTATACGAACAGGTCGAAAAGTACCTTGCGGAAAAAAATCTAATCTACGCATTCCAATCTGGCTTCAGAACATCCCACTCCACTGACACATGCCTTCTCTATTTGAACGACCACATCAAGCAAGAGTTGGACGCGGGCAAATACTGCGGCATGGTCATGCTGGACCTACAAAAGGCCTTCGACACTGTCAATCACACCATTCTGATTGACAAGCTAAAAGCAATTGGTTTTGATAGTCTATCAGTGAGCTGGATACAATCCTACCTGGAGGGGAGAGAACAGATGGTGGAGGTAAACGGTACCCTATCCCCCCCCCTCACAGTGAGCTGTGGTGTTCCACAAGGAAGCATACTAGGACCGCTACTGTTCCTAATTTATGCAAATGACATGTTGTCAGCTTGTGACTGCAACTTGTTCCTGTTTGCGGACGACTCAGCCCTGCTGGTCTCTGACAAGAACAAGTTACAGGTTGAAAAAACCCTCAGCTCGGAACTAGGCAAAATCTGCATATGGCTCGCCGACAACAAACTATCATTACACATGGGCAAAACAGAGTCCATTCTCTTCGGTTCAAATAACAAACTCAGCAAGACTGACGGCTTCTCAGTTACAGTGGGTGACAATATTGTCACAAGGAAAGATGAAACAAATTACCTACCTGGGTTCCATCCTAGAGGCTAATCTTTCCTGTGACAAAATGGCATCCAATGTAATAAAAAAAAGTCAACCAACTAACTCTATTCTTGTACCGGATCTCCTCTCTGGTAAACAAGAATACCCTGAAGACTCTGGCAGGAGCACTCATTCAAGGGTACTACGACTATGCTTGCACCTCAAAGGCACTAAAAACCAAATTACAAACATCTCAAAACAAACTAGTCAGACTACTGCTTGACCTGACTCCTAGAACCCACCTCACCCCTGCCCACTTTGACAACCTAGGATGGCTTAGAGTAGACGACAGAGTACAGCAACTTGCAATGGGCCTGGTCTACAAGATACACTACACGACCAAGGTACCCATGTACATGTCAAAATACTTCCCAAAGGTCAGTGAATACCACGATCACAACACCAGAGGGAGCTCCACAAATCATGTTAAACCCAGATTCGGCTCAAACAAGGGACTAAACACGTTTCGCAATTATGCCACATCAATGTGGAACGCCCTACCCAAAGCTGTAATGGAATGTGAATCACTACCCACTTTCAAAAACACTCTCAAATAACACCTACGGGAGACTGCAATTCGAAACTGGCCCCTGTAAATGTACAGTAAATGTCCTAACCCAATAATACACGAGACCCTCTTCTTGGGACCAAGTAAGGTTGTCGATATTCCAATGTACAGTTTTGCTTGTACAGTTGTATTTGTAAATCTGGTATGTCATAAATGTATAGATGTAGCACTGCAGTACTGTATGTCGTGTATGTCATACTCGTATATGTTATGATGAATTGAAAATGGGGGACCCTGATGTAAACAAGACGAAAGTCTTTCTCTGGTCTGCATCCCCTTAACAATTGTGTGTATTGAGCTGTACTGTGTATTGTACCCATTCTGCAATCTGTTAACGTTTTCAATCAATCAATCAAGCCTGGTTTTCTCTCCCGCCCACCCCCTCCTAATGTACAGTCTCTCCTCCCCATCATATGTATATATTTTCTGTTAGGATCTCTGGGTAACGGTACTGTATATTTGCATATCGTATATATGTCACAAATGTAACAGCACTATATACGTGTATGTCATGTATGTCCCTATGCCATAAATGTCATGATGTCATGTATGTTGTGTATGTCATAAATGTCACTATGAATTGAAAATGGGGGACCCTGATGTAAACAAGACAAACGTCTTTCTCTGGTCTGCATCCCCTTGATTGATTGATTGAAAAGTTTATTAACAGATTGCAGAATGGGTACAGTACAGCTCAATACATACAATTGTTAAGGGGATGCAGACCAGAGAAAGACTTTCGTCTTGTTTACATCAGGGTCCCCCATTTTCAATTCATCATAACATATATGACACACACGACATACAGATAGACAGTACTGCTACATCTATACATTTATGACATACCAGATTTGCAAATACAGTACTGTTTGTGATACAAAAAGTGTCCAGAAAAGAGTGTATATACATTTGACGTAGAAACTGTACATTGGAGGAGGTTGGGTGGGGGGGGGGGGGGGGCTGTACATTGAGCCGTACTGTATTGTACCCATTCTGCAATCTGTTAAATAAAGTTTTCATTCATTCAAATCATGACACAGGCTATATCACAGAGTCCATAATATTGTGTCCATTCTCAACAGGTTCCAGAGGAGTATATTTCCCGAGAGCTCTTTGACACAGTGCAAGTTTACATCATCACCAAGCCAGAGCTGCAGAACAAACTCATCACTGTGTATGTGCAATCAAAGTCCCCACAATTATTTCACCAAATTAATGAAATTACATTTTGTTTTTCTAGTCTGTCTCCTATCATTTCCAATTCATACTCTGTACTTTTGTATGCTTGGTGTAGAACTGCCATGGGGAAGAAACTGATTGGATGTCCAGTGTGTATTGAGCACAAAAAGTACAGTCGCAATGCCCTGCTCTTCAACTTGGGTCTGGTATGTGATGCTCAAACCAAGACCTGTGCCTTGGAACCAATCGTCAAGAAGCTTTCTGGATACCTCACAACACTGGAGGTAGAGTGGGAGAGCGCTATGTTCAAGCACAGATGTTAAAGGAACATGCCAACATTATGGGAAATGTGCTTACTGTCTTCTCCAGAGTCAAACAAGAAGATCAATACCAATTTCCTCTGTGCGTTCAGTAGAAAGCTATCCGGCTGCAAGCTAGCTTAGCACAAATGAATGGAAGCGGATACGGATCAGCTTAAATTAAAACTCAGGGAGAGGTGTTTTTGGCCAATTCAGAGAGGAAATGGGTATCCCCTTAATGTTGCCATTTTCCAAACTTTTCCTGCTTCGGGAGTGCTCAAAGAGACACTAACTATGTCTGTCTGACTGACTTGCAGCTGGAGAGTGGATTCATATCCAACGAGGATAGCAAGCAGAAGCTTCTACCCATAATGTCGACCCTGTTGGAGGAGCTGAACGCCACAGGGGCTTGCACCTTACCCATAGGTATGACTATGGATGGGTACCGAATTTGTTACTTTTAAAGGTACTTACCGAAACACGTCGGTACTACCGAGTATCGATTCACGTGAGATACAAAAAAAAAGTACACTTTTTTTCTTTTCATGTTAACACTTTGGCTGCCATGGGTTAAATTCATTATCAACCGTAGGTTGCCGGCTCTATTTGTCTATAGAGAAAGTCCCCTTCTTTGCAGGGCTATAACTTTTTAAATTCTATTGCTACATTGCCATTATTAGGGCCCATTCAAAGTCCTATATGTATTGTTCATTGTGTAGCAACGTTAAACTTTTTCATTCACATATTCATAGTAAAGTATGGTCTAATGTATAAGTATGTTTTCATCTCTTTCTGCAGCTTTCTCCAGAACGTGATCTATAGCCCCAAATACATTATATTGATGATGCAATACAGTTTTATGGCAATCAGCGCGATATAAAAAATTCCAACTAGACGTACTTCTAGAAGTTACTACACGTCATCTGATGTTGACCGGATGGGCTAGGGGGCGTTTATAATTCCGTGGGCAGCGTTATACCAATCATCTAATGTGGGTCAAATGTTGATAATAGCAGTTAGTATCGAAGACGGTAACTTTACACGCTAAAACTCACCCCAGTCTCCGCGCGCCGTTGGGCGATCATCGTAGAGTAGAAATTTTACCATTATGGGATGTCGATTTACCCGGTCCATCTCCAGCTTGTATAATGGTATATACGTCCAAATCATGTTGTTTATCGAGTTATTGGCAATCGATCGCTATGTAGTGTGTCGAGATCGAGTCCCGGGACCTATATCGAGTGCCCGGAAGTAATACGGCCGACCAGCACAACCTCTACGGCACTTCCTGTTAAGCGATTGCGCCGATCGGCCACCAGATGGCGCTCCTGAACCGCCAAAGAGCTCAGTGGGTCCTCCTGGTGGATCTCAGGCCAGCGGAGGGGAAATATGAATCCGGTCCCAGATTTTTGAAATATTGATATCAAAGACGCTGTAAAGCGTCTTCGGCAACTTGAGCATGGCCGGGAATAACGTGTTTAGGCGTTTTCCGGCAGCCAAAGTGTTAACGTTCACATGCACAATATACGCTTACCTAGGATTTGACTTTATTCAACAACAGCAGTCGGGGCAATAGCAAGCCGAAAACGGTCAAAAATGTGGTTAAGTTTGGACTAAAGTACCGAAAAAAGGTACTGTTGGGTACCGGTATCGATTCACAGGTACCGGTACCGTATCGGTTCAAATGTGAACGGTACCCATCCCTAGGTATGACACATTAGAACGTCCACATGATACGTAATGACAACCTTCTCAAACCCCTCATTGGTCCCAACGCTCTCGTTCCCTTTGTCTAATTTCAGACGAGTCTAACACCATCCACCTGAAGCTGATCGAGCAGCGCAAGGACCCCCTGATTGTGCAGGAGTACGACGTGCCCGTCTTCACCCAATGTAAAGACCACTTCATCAAGTCCCAGTGGGATCTCACCACTCAGCAGGTAGTGTTAGTAGAGTGTTTCTAGCTACTCCTAGTGGCAACGTCTGATTTATTCTATGTGATGCGCTGACTGCTCACTCATGTACCATTATGTAGAATGGATCAGAGAAAGAGCTAAAAAAATAACTAGGGCCCCACAGATAGATCCAGACATGTGATAGTATGGAGCGATTCATGCCTGTAAGGTTTGTATGGGCCTCATATCGTTATTGGCTTACTATAACCACAGATAATATTGGCTAGTAGTAGATCATGATGAATCTGTGGTGTTAATTAACATAAGAACACTGCCATTATCTTTAAAACATATATGCTTGAGCACAACACAAGGAAATATCATTTTTTACAGATTGATTGATTGATTGATTGAACATTTTATTAACAGATTGCAGAATTGGTACAGTACAGCTCAATACACACAATTGTTAAGGGGATGCAGACCAGAGAAAGACTTTAGTCTTGTTTACATCAGGGTCCCCCATTTTCAATTCATCATAACATAAATGACATACAGGTAGACAGTACTGTTGCATCTAGACATTTATGACATACCAGATCTACAAATATACAGTACTGTTTATGAGTACAAAGAGAGTATATACATTTGAGGGGGAAGAAACTGTACATTGGAGGAGATTGGGTAGGTGGGGTGGGGGGCTAACTGTACATTGGAGGTGGTTGGGTGGGGGGGCTCTTTGAGAGTGGTTTTGAAGGTGGGTAGTGATTCACATTCCTTTACAGCTGTGGGTAGGGCATTCCACATTGATGTGGCATAATTGCAAAACGTGTTTAGTCCCTTATTTGAGCCGAATCTGGGTTTAACATGATTTGTGGAGCTCCCTCTGGTGTTGTGGTCATGGTATTCACTGACCTTTGGGAAGTATTTTGACATGTACATGGGTACCTTAGTGGTGTAGTGTATCTTGTAGACCAGGCCCATTGCAAGTTGCTGTACGCTGTCGTCTACTCTAAGCCATCCTAGATTGTCAAAGTGGGCAGGGGTGAGGTGGGTTCTAGGAGTAAGGTCAAGCAGTAGTCTGACCAGTTCGTTTTGTGATGTTTGTAATTTTGTTTTTAGCGCCTTTGAGGTGCTTTGGTACCATGAGGTGCAAGCATAGTTGTAGTACCCTTGAATGAGTGCTCCTGCTAGAGTATTCAGGGTATTCTTGTTTACCAGAGAGGAGATCTGGTACAAGAATCTAGTTCTTTGGTTGACTTTTTATTACATTGGATGCCATTTTGTCACAGGAAAGATTTGCCTCTAGGATGGAACCCAGGTATGTAATTTCATCTTTCCGTGTGACAATATTGTCACCCACTGTAACTGAGAAGCCGCCGGTCTTGCTGAGTTTGTTATTTGAACCGAAGAGAATGGACTCTGTTTTACCCAGGTGTAATGATAGTTTGTTATCAGCGAGCCAGGTGCAGATTCTGCCGAGTTCCGAGCTGAGGGTTTTCTCAACCTGTAACTTGTTCTTGTCAGAGACCAGCAGGGCTGAGTCGTCCACGAACAGGAACACGTTGCAGTCACAAGCTGACGACATGTCATTTGCATAAATTAGGAACAGTAACGGTCCTAGTATGCTTCCTTGTGGAACACCACAGCTCACTGGGAGGGGGGGGGGGATAGAGCACAGTTTACCTCCACCATCTGTTCTCTCCCCTCAAGGTAGGATTGCATCCAGCTCACTGATAGACTATCAAAACCAATTGCTTTTAGCTTGTCAATCAGAATTGAGTGATTGACAGTGTCGAAGGCCTTTTGTAGGTCCAGCATGACCATGCTGCAGTATTCGCCCCACGTCACCTCTTGTTTGATGTGGTCGTTCAAATAGAGAAGGCATGTGTCAGTGGAGTGGGATGTTCTGAAGCCAGATTGGAATTCGTAGATTAGATTTTTTCCCGCGAGGTACTTTTCGACCTGTTTGTATACTATTTTTTCCATGACTTTCGAGATGGAGGTAAGAATAGAAACAGGGCGGTAGTTGCCTGGGTCCAATTTGCTGCCTTTTTTGTGCAGGGGGGTTACTCTCGCAATTTTGAAGTCTTTGGGTACGTGTCCCTGTTTTATGGAGAGGTTTATTATGTGTGTGATGACTGCGGTGATGGCGGCTGCTGAGTCTGAGGAATTTGGAGGGGATATTGTCATGGCCAGTGGCCTTGTTAGGTGTGAGGGATCTCAGTTTTTTGAGTACCTCCGCTGTTGTTACCATTTCTAGTTTGAAATCGTCTTTGCGGACCCCTAGGTTATTGTAGTAGGCTAGGATGTGTTCTACCCCAAAAGCCCTGAGTGGGAGGGTAGTTTATTTACCAGTGTTGTGGCTATGTTTCTGAAGAATATTGGCCACATCCAGCTTGTCTGTGATGAGCGTGTTACCTGTCTTTATGTTTATATTTGAAAATCTGGTTACGTTTTTTACTGCAGCCTAGTTTATTATTGAGTAATTTCCAAAGTTCACAGGGTTTATTTTTGTTTTCCTCAGTTTTGTCATTGATGAAATTCTTTTTTGCAGTTTTGATCATGGAGTTTACGTCATTTCTTAGTCTGTTTCTTTGCAGTTTGAGTTCAGTCACGTGGGCTTGGAGTTCACTGCTCAAGCTTTTGGTAAGCTCTGACTGAATTTTTACGAAACTCAGAGCATTTTTTGTCTCTGGTTTTCATAGTGGTTAATATTTCGGAGTGCATCCACGGCTCAGCGCGATTTTTTTTCAGCGCGAGACCGTAGCTGTAAGTGATGTGTAGTAATGTACTTGCATCTCACCAGTTAAGACTGATTGTATATACGGGGAGCTCCAGTAGCTCACCACGTACCGCGAGTGCCATTTCGGCGCCGGGGACAACCGTGCTTGTCACGGATCTGGGGTTTAGCGAGTTCGAATCTCTGACTGCAGCCGTGCCTTTCCCAGAGTGTCTTCCCCCCCATCTGAACCCTTTCAGCCTGTTTCTGTCGGTCATCCTTGACCAGAATAAATGCGATAAACGTATAAAAGAGCCAGGGGAATGGCCAAAGTTAAAAAAAAAAATAAAAATACTGATTGTATACAATGTATTGCTGGGTATATAAGGTAAACATCATATATTCTAATGCATTATAGATCCTGCCCTATATTGATGGGTTTCGACATATCCAGAAAATCTCTGCTGAGGCGGATGTGGAGCTGAACCTCGTCCGCATAGCTGTACAGAATCTACTGTGAGCACATTACAACACAAGTCTTTTTTAATTTACTCTCTAATAAAACCAAGGAGGAGATTCTGAAAAGTTGTATTTCCCCCCAACAGATATTATGGTGTTGTAACCCTGGTGTCAATATTCCAGGTAAGATCATTAACTCCACAGCTCGGCAACGTGACTGTGTTCACATGTTGTACACCAATAGCTAGGGATGGGTACCTTACACATTTGAACCGATACCGGTACCGGTACCTGTGAATCGATACCGGTACCCAACGGTACCTTTTTTCGGTACTTTAGTCTCAAGAAATTTTATTTACAGTTTCAACTACAATTTCGACAGTTTTCGGCTTGTCATTGCTCCGACTGCTTTGTTGTTGAATCAAGTCAAATCCTAGGTAAGCATATATTGTGCGTGTGAACGTTGACATGAAAAGAAAAAAGTAAAAAAAAAAAAATATTAATAATTTTTTTTTTTCGGTTTCTCACTTGATTCAATACTCGGTAGTACCGACGTGTTTCGGTTCGGTACCTCAAAAGTACCGAATTCGGTACCCATCCCTACCAATAGCCCTTACATATCTGGTGTATTTGGAGTATTCTGTGTTTGTGTTAGTAGAGGTAAAAAATCATATTCAATTTCCAATAACCTGGGTAAGCTCTTAACCCGGCTATGAGCAACCTGGATAAGATACCTTTGACACAGGATACCTTTGCATGTAAATCACTTATACAGTCTGTGTAAATTACCTGCTTATACCGGCTATACTCTGGTTGCTGATGTACTGTACACACAGGGGTATTGGTGATCATATAAAGAGGCATAGGAACATCTTAACGAAGGTTATCCTATAACCCTAGTTATATGAGTATGGCGAGTGCTCTGCTCTATTGGAATGTTCCCCTATATCAAATATGATTTTGAAAAGCTTTCAGCAGCCATGCACCACATCCGTCCGGCCACGCCCACATCCGGCCGTGAATATAAGCGAGGGGCATGGCCGTACTCCTGCTCCTTCCCCAGCATTTCAACGAAAAAAAAACGGAAGACCAATAGGGGTCCTCAGTGAGTCAGAGCAGAGTGCTCGCCATACTCATATAACTAGGGTTATAGGATAACCTTCGTTATATTTCGTATGGCTTTACACTCTGCTCTATTGGAACACAAGAGCAGAGCGGAGAGCCCGAGAAATGTACCCGCTGAGGTCCCCTACAACCATCAGAATACCGGGGAGGGTCCTGGCCCTCCCACCCCCCTAGTGAGGGGCGGGAGGGGGACAGGATACCGACTGTGCGAAGAGGGAACAGCACCCAACAAACGCTGAGGAAAGGGTGAGCAGACCGTGGGACAGAAGGGCCCGCGACTACCCGGTCCCGTGGCCCGCACGCTACCAGGGAACATACGTGAAAACAAAAAGCCCGCGTCACAAACTACCCTGCGGCTGAAGCCGTAGCAGCGGGGCGTGGAGGAGGTCCCAGCCCCAGGCCACAAAGGCGGACTCACCGCCGAGTCCGGGTGCCAGGACCCCCAGAAAAAGGGGCCTGGCGAGGTCAACGAGGCCGCGGCATCGAGACCTCTCCAGGTGTCTACTGGTGACACCACCCTCCACTTCGCCAGCGTATCGGACAGGGCCTACACCTCACAGGTGAAGGCCCTTCTCCGCCTGGCACGCCGCGAAGACCCCCTGAGGAAGAGGCTCTGAAAAACTCCCGGAGGTGGAGGCTCTGTAAATGCATCCCTCGCGTTCGGGTACCTCAGACCACCAGGCAGGCGGGAGCCGACGCCCGAAGCAGTCTTTTTATAAAGAAGGGCTTCTCGTCACGGAGTTGGCACTCGGAGTACGAGGTTTCAATTTATTAATCCCGCGTGGTCGGGGTTACAGAGAGAGAGTTTGACACAATTGGCACATGTCATAAACATGCAGGGGCATACTCGCGGGGAGCCGGGGTCAAACCCGGGCTCTACCAGAGAGTTGACTCCGCTACACCCACACCGGGGAGACAACCATCCCAACAGAAAAGGTTGCTCCCCTAACCCATTAAAAAACCCTAAAACACAACTGCGCGTATACACAGGCTATACAATGCAGTTCAAGGTGTTACAGGCTCAAAAAAGGGTTAACCCAGGCCAACAGGTAACGAGGGCAAAGCCCGACCTGGGCCTGGAGGACCAGAACTACACAGAGATGCATAGAGGAGCTGACTGATAATGAGCAGCCCCTCGACAGCCCCCTCCCATCCCCCGGTCGAGCAGGGAGGGAGGGGTGAAACAAATGGAGTATACAACTCGTAGTGGCATTTATATGACACACAACATTCACGATATCAACCCCTGTGGCGTTCGGCCCGCCCTGGCATCTTCCCCCCCCCCCGGAAAAGCTCAGGACCCTTCGGGGCAATCGGAGTGTATCTGTGACCCGGCGAGCAGCGGGTTAAACTGATCCGGTCCGATGCGACCAGGACGAGTCCCGCGCCCTTGTCACGTCGCCGCCCCTCTCCAGGAGAGGGGGTTAGGTACACGTGTCGATCAAAACATCACAAGGGGCGCCACCAAGACGGTCAGCACGCAAACGCACAAACCACCCTCTTCTCTCCTTCTAACAGGCGTGAAACCCCCCCGCCAATGTTTGATCTACCCCGGCATTTCCCCCCGGAGATGCACGCGAGTCTTCGCGTCTAACCTATAGTGTGCTGGAGCTCGGTAGATATAAAAACCTCCTTCCCGGCCGACCGCATAAAAAACGCAGTTTTTATGTTGTTGGACAAACCAGGGCGCGCCGGTCCCGAAGGTGGATTCAACCATTGAAAAGCACCTTGGGCCAGCGCTGATACCGGTCTCGTAAGACCAAACGCTGACTTATGAACAGCGTGTATGCTCGTGAAAAACCCGAGAACGGTGACGGCGAGTTTCTAACAAGAAAAAAGCCCCACAACGTCTCTCCCCGCTGTCTGGGACGACCAGCAGGGAGCTGGTCCCGAAAGGCACAGACATGGGTTTCTACATAACGAGCCTGGAAATAAACTGCATCAATTCCGCTCTTTATGTGAGAGGGGAAGACGTCGGCCTTACCCCAGAGAGACCTCAACGTGAGTGACGCAATCGAAAAAGGGTTATTTAACAGAGTGGAAAATGGGCCAATATACACAACCGTTAAAAGAAAGCAGAGCAGAAGGACCACAGCCTCGACTGCATCGCGTTACCTCTCATTTACAATGTCAGTGGCCTGCAGTGCAGGTCCTATAACTCACGGATACATCTCACGGCCAATAAGAAAACGCGAAGCCTGTGACGTCTTCGATGGCCAGGGATCCCCCAGTCCCACCCACCAATTCGGGGCATTGCAAGCTAACATAAATACTAGCAATGTCAATTGCGAATTCAGAGTCTACGCCTGTTTTAAAAGGCGTGTTCTCAATGAACCCCAAACTTTCTCACACACAAGAGAACGCCACCCGTCAATTTGAGCTGTTATCAACAGAAAAAACAACGGGCCCTCATGACTCATTTCATATGCAAGCTACCTCAAAATACACAGTGAACAAACCCACGCACGTTAAAAACTCGTCACTCCTTTAGAGGGACCCTTCTCATTTTAACGTATAGTTATTTCGAGGGCAGAACAGAGGGAGAGAGAGATGAGAGAAACCCGCTGCTGCAGTGACAGTACCAGCACAGTAAAACACTACAAGGCGTCGTCGCCGGCCCTTACCTGAACACGGCCCAGTTCGACTACTGAGTGCCGCGTCACCGGTCTACCGTCACGAACTCTGAAGAAAAGTCCAGCAGCGTCTCTCCCCATGATTACACCTGCGTCACTTCATGCAACATCTGTGATGTGCTGGTAAGAGATGCAGGGCCTCAGCATTTCCCGCAGAGACCGGGCGACCTGAACCCTGTGGTTCGCACATACCCTTCCTCCTACTGCCGACCACCTCACTCGCCGGGGCTCCGTTTGATGTTGACGCTGGAGCCGACGGCTTCTGAGCAGTACCACACTCATAGCGAACGGCGGAGGCTGGGAGAAGGAAATGCTGGTGAAAACCACCCGACCACCAGTCACAGCTGCTCACCGAATGACGGGAGCAAGCAACGACGGGGGGCTTGCGCCGTAAGTCAACCCCGGAGGGGACACCTGGAGTCGGAGAACCTCTCACTGAAGAGGGGCGCTCAACGGCTCTGGCGCGCACCCAGCTCCGAGCGCCGCCGAAGCCTACCCTCTTACCACAAAGTGGAGTCAGGGAACCTCCGCGGCCCACAGAGGAGGTCGGTGGTGATGTCGTCTTAACTTTTTCTTTAAAGGCAATAAGAAAAAGACAGCAACATAAATGACTAACTAACAAATTTCAACAGCTGAAGAAGGTGCACGTCACGGACTTCCATGTGTTGAAAGAAGGGAAGGAGCAGGAGTACGGCCATGCCCCTCGCTTATATTCATGGGCGGATGTGGGCGTGGCCGGACGGATGTCGTGCATGGCTGCTGAAAGCTTTTCAAAATCATATTTGATATAGGGCAACATTCCAATAGAGCAGAGCATGAAGCCATACGAAATATAACCCATATTAGACCAAGGGATGGACTGAAACCACTTTGTAACCCATGTTAGACCAAGGGATGGATTGAAACCACGTTGTAACCCATGTTAGACCTTTTTCACCTTTAGAAAATGATTGAGTCCTGGGAGGCTGAGTGGCGCAGTGGGCAAGGCGCTCGCCACTAACGCAGGAGATGCTGGTATCGAGCCCAGCTCTCGGCGTTGCTACCGGCTTGGCCGGTCGTCATACTAACACAATTGGCAGTGTTAGAGGGTGGGAAAGTTGGTGGGTGGGGATTGGACGTTGTGGACAGCGATTCCTACAGGTCGGTTGGTGCGCCTGTACAGCAGAATCAGGAAGTATCAGGGGCAGCGTGAGCCTCCCACGCGTTACTCCTCGCCACTGAGAGATTGCGCTGTTCAGGTGAAAATATGCGACAGCTGCCTCCTCGTGTACCGGAGGGGACACGTGATGCAAGGCTTGGTCCTCACTGCAGCCGACCAGTGGGAGGCATAGTCTAGCAAAGTTCGAGACAGGGGAGGGGAGAATTGAAGGGAGAATTGGCGAGGCGAAATTGGGATGGGAGAAAAATAAAAAAAAGTGGATATTTAAGCATTACATCACGCGCAGGAGTGGTTTGTGACCAATAAACCATGCCTAGGGGTGGTCGTTAGACCCCCCTAGGCATGGTTTATTGGTCACAAATCACGACTACAAGTGGTGTAAAGCTTTTATACAACTGCCAGATTCATCCAACCTTATTTCTATACAATAAACACACATTAATCGAAGATTTATTGAAAAAACCATCCGCCAGAAAAAGTAGTTCCCACAACTACAAAAAAGACAAGTTGCCTCCATGTGGAAGCAGCTTGAAGTGCATCCAACCAAACTAACACATCCAACTGTGTATTATTGGAATGATTGAGAGAAGTTGCCTCATGTGGAAGCAGCTTGAAGTGCATCCAACCAACTAACACATCCAACTGTGTATTATTGGAATGATTGATTGAAAATTTTATTACCAGATGCAGAATGGGTACAATACAGTACGGCTCAATACACACAATTGTTAAGGGAATGCAGACCTACTTTCCATAGAACTTCATTATTAGATGCTTCTATATAAAGTAGGTAAAACAAATTAAAACGTTTTCTTCGCCCTATTTTTTTATTTATTTCTTTTAGCCTAAACTTAACCAGTTGGAAACCAGGGGTACAGTAATAAAATTAGCAATCAACCAATCAATCAATTCAATAGACCATGCTCACTTAAAACAGCGCTGCTTCTCTCTCAGTCTGACTCCCCCGCTGTTGCAGACAGGAGTGTGCGTGTGTGTGTGTGTGTGTGTGTATGTGTGTGTGTGTGTGTGTATGTGTGTGTGTGTTTGTGGGTACGCCAGCGTCGGACAGTGTGAGAGTGAACGCTGCAGTCAGTGGGAAGGAAGTAGAAATTTAAATCAATCAATCAATCAATCCGCGATTTTTCTTTTGTTCTAGATTGACTCAAGACCCATCAATTACATCATCCAACATTGTTTAAAGGACTAACACATTCCCCTTGACAGAATCGCTTCATATTTAGTCGTTATGGTGCTATCAACATATCCATTTGTTGTCCGCGATCTTGTTTTCTCCCGGAGTGAGCCGGGGAGTGATATGTGATTCGGTTGTGGGCGGGTCCTGAGCCCAGGACCGTGGATTGTTGCCAATAAAGACGTGTAAATGGCCAATCAGAATCGAGAAATTTGCATGCCGTTGTATAAAATTTTTAAAAAAATGATTGAGTCCTAAACTTTAAGTATTGGTACCAGACAATGCAGAGAGTACCAGTCAATACAGAGAGAGTACCAGACAATACAGAGAGACTACCAGTCAATACAGAGAGAGCACCAGACAATACAAAGAGACTACCAGTCAATACAGAGAGTACCAGACAATGCAGAGAGACTACCAGTCAATACAGAGAGACTACCAGTCAATACATAGAGAGTATCAGTCTATTATTTCTACTGAACAATTGTATACAGAGAGAGTACCAGTCTATTACTTCTACTGAACAATACAATACTGAGAGAGTACCAGAACACTGCATGTAAACGCAGCCATGGTGTCTAGTAGGGCTGCTCAATTATGGCAAAAAATCATAATCATGATTATTTTGGTCAATATTGAGATCAGGATTATTTAACACGATTACTCATTGACTTTGGAAAGATCATACATTCATTGAACTTAACAAGAAACAACGTGTCTGGATTTCCTTGGAAGGTGAATTTCCTTGAACTTTGAATATAATTAAACTGAAAAACAAAAACATGACCAGGCTCAAAGGCTTGACCCGGCTTACAAACATGACCTGGCTAACAAGTTGATTATCTTGTTTTCATCTTGTTCTCATAATAGTTGGAAGGCAAAATCGTTTTATTGAAAATAAAATGTAATTTTGATTGCCCAGCCCTAGTGTCTAGTGTGCACCTATAGTGTGGTGTTAATGTTTGAGATTAAATTATGTTGACACTCAATGCTTGTTTTTCTTGCCTCCCCCAGTACTCTAATGTGTACTGCACAACTCCTAAAGTCCAGAACCTCGTAGATGACAAATCCATTCAGGAGGAGTGCCTCAGTTATGTCACCAAGCAAGGTAAATAAATAGAACGTCAGGTCATCATTGTCATGAGTATTAAAGGTGCTGTAAGTGGTGTTTTTCTGTTAAAATAATAGCTTTACATGTTAAATAGCTTTACATTACGACAGCCATCACTGATATGATTGGTCAGCAACATGGGTCCCAGTCCCTCCGCTCTGCAGTAAACTGAAAATAAATGTTCTGGTATCCCGTTCCCACTTTATCCAATCAGGAGAGAGAACTCCGCCAGTCTGCCAGTAATTATTATTATTATTTCTTTTAAATAAGTAAAAAATATCTAGGGTTCTCTCTCCTGATTGGATAAAGTGGGAACGGGATGCCAGAACATGTATTTTCTGTTTACTGCAGAGGGACTGGGGGACCCATGTTACTGACCAATGGGAATGTAGAGCTATTTAACACTGTTTTCAGTGCCATCTCACTGCTGTGTGTGTTGATTGACTGTGTGTCAGGGCAGAAGCGGGCCAGTCTGAGAGACGTGTTCCAGCTGTACTGTGGCCTGACTCCAGGGACCACGGTTCGTGACCTTTGCTCTCGCTACTCGCAGCAGCTTCAGAGAGTTGACGAGAGGTCAGTGTGACTTATTACCAGTTTCTGGAAAGTGACTGTAGAGCCTTTATCAATGATTGCAAGGGGGGGGGAGATAAGGGGGGACTCCCACTGTACACAGCTGTATCTAATCTATAAGGCAGGATGGAACAATAGGCTACTCTAGGGTACATACAGTCAGCTCAGGGTTAATGAAAGTGATGGTGAGCAGAGAGGAGTTAGTCAGATGGCTGGTCTGGCTTGAATTCCACTTTAACCACTCGCAGCTGGGTTTTATTCATCAGGTCAGTGTGTGTGTGTGTGCTGCAAATAAACAGAAATATAAGAATGGATACCTAATAAATCAACAAACAGAAAATCTATTCATGTAAATAATTTGAATGATCTCAATCTTAAATGTAAATAATATTTCTGGACAAAATAAATAGCCTTTCAATTTATCTCTTCTACTAATTCAAATATAATTCATTCATCATTACATATACAGTACATATAATTCGTTCAACATAACATACATTCATCCTTCAAAATCACGTCAGTCTATCCGAAACATCATATTGTGATTCTTTATCACTATGTCCCAGTCCATTCTTGTATACTTAAATACATTATCAGTCTTCAAATAACAATAGAGTTCATGGCCATTAGGCCGCAGCCTCGGGTGACGTCACTACTATTCCCACAGCTCCTCGAACAAAGGAATGACTTTATTATCATTATAAACAGTGCTCTTAACAATCCAGTGAATTCTCTCTGTCCAGAGGCTGGTTGTAGGCAGGTAAGACAGACACATGGCCGCTGGTATGAAGGACTGTCCGAGGCGGTTAGTTCAGTGTCGGTGGGGGGTGGGCGGTATATGAGTCTGTGGCTGAACGTGCTTCTCAACTTGACTAGCTCGTCGTAGAGGGGGTGGGAGGGATTCTCCAGGATAGCAGCCAGCTTCCTTCTCATCCCCCTCTCTGCCATCACCTCTAGTTTTAATTTACTTGCGTTTCTTAGAGACGCACACAATAGGATCCGAGTTTCTTTCACGAGTAGGTGAGGTGCGCTGTGACTACTGAACATCAAGTCAGGTGAGTTACCGAGCAGTCGATGGCCGTAAACGCATCCGCTCTCCGTCAGGTGCGGATTGTTAAAGCTTGTTAAAGGGACAGCTCAGACTTGATCATGCTTTATATTAGTATTTTCTTTTTCTACACACGGTTTACTGTCTGTGTGTGTCTGTCATGTTCTTCCATTCAGGAGGTTGATCCAGTTTGGTTTGATGAAGACTCTCATTCGCCGCCTGCAAAAGTACCCAGTAAAAGTGATCCGCGACGAGAAGAGTCGACCACCTCGCCTCTATACCGGTTGCCATAGTTACGATGAAATCTGCTGTAAAACAGGCATGTTTTGAAGGTCTCCTTTATAGAAGTGCACTGGTGATTTGAAATGATGAACATCCTATGTGATAATGTGCTTGTAATACGATTTTGTGCTTAGTCTTGTTTCTTTTGTTTGTTTTTTTATTATTTATTTTTTGGCAGGAATTAGCTACAAAGAACTGGACGAACGGCTGGAAAATGACCCAAACATCATTGTCTGCTGGAAGTGACAGGATGTGGAAAACTTGGACGTTTCAACTGAGGAAGTGAAACCATATGGTACAGATGGCAACAGTTGCCTGTTATTTGAAAGACTCAGAGCTGCCTCAACCAAAGATGCCTGTCGCCCGGTCCCTCATCCCCAGGTCCTGAATGACAATAAACATTTACATATGAACGTTTTCAGATGTGAAATGTCGAAAGCAGTATTTCATATTTTTATTTAGTTACGTTAGTAATTGTTGTTATTCTGTATGTCCCTCGTCATCTTGACACGGGTCAGTGATATTATGTGGCCTATGTTAAAGTCACATGATTAAGATGATATTTATTTTACAAGAATTGTTCTGATAATGAATAATGAAGAATAATGTGTGATTTAATAAAAGAGATTGTGCCACATTGGGATGACTTTCTGATACCGCTGTTTGTCCCAACGTGTCTTCTCAGTATAATAATGACACAGACGTAAACAATATAAGTATTTCAACTGTGCCTCAGCAGAGAATCCTTCTTTCCCTTGTAATGAGTGGCCATTCAAAGGATGGGAGAAGCTAGATGAACTTAGACTGACCGGTGCTTTGCTTCATGTTCAGGATGTAATCCTCCAGCATGTTTATATGAAGCCTAGTAAGCCATACAGAGGGCTGATCCAGGGGCACTCGCATTGATGTGACCCGGTTTGAAAGGATGCACGGGCTAGAACCCCATAGACAGGAAATGTCCCAGTTGCTTACACATAGGAGTAGCATCTTAAAAGGTCCACTGCATACATTGTAAATGGTAAATGGCTGCATTTATATAGCGCTTTTATCCAAAGCGCTTTACAATTTGTTGCTCACATGTGACCCATTCACTCACACATTCACACACCGATGGCAGAGGCAACCATGCAAGGTGCCAACCTGCACATCGGGATTAGGGGTTAACTGTCTTGCTCAAGGACACTTCGACACGCTGCCCGGGAGGAGCGGGAATCAAACCAGGAACCTTCGGATTACCAGACGACTGCTCTACCTCCTGAGCCACTGTCGCTCCCTACATTGTCCATAAACTCTGAACTAGTACTGCTGTGCTGTTGTTCTGCCGTCATATTGAATCACCATGACAACATCTGAGAGAATTGACCATATTCACACAGCGGCCATTTTGCTCTTATGTCATGCTCATGTTGGGATTCCTTTCCACCCTGTTCCCAGGAAACCCAGCCTGAGCATGACATGAGAGCAAAATAGCCACCACGTGAATATGGTTAATGCAGGACCCATGCATGATGGAGGGCTTGCATGACTGGCTCAACAGAAATGTGAGCTGCATGGATGCCATCTGTAAGTCAACTCTGTCTCCTGCTACTGTGGTTCTCAAGGTGCGGTCCGGGAACCCCCAGGGCTCCTTGAGGGGGTTCTAGGGGTTCCCTACCAAAATTAAGAATAGTTTAATTTCACTATAGTTTCATCCATAAGGAACACAATGACACAATGGTAGTGTCTGGTTAGGAGCGAGGGATAATGGAGGTACTATCCAAAGAGGGGTCCGGGAGGGGGGGGGGTTCGAGCTGGAGCATATGTGTGTAGGGTTTTAGATAACAGGTATTAGGGGTATATCCTGTATAAGACATTGGTATAATTGGTAATTTCGTTGGATATACACTGTATACGGTAAAGTATTATTATATATATTTTTTGCTTTCTGTTTCTGTGCTTGCATGTCATTTTAGCCATCTTAATTGTTAGTTTCATTATGTATTGTGTGTTGAGTACTGACTTTTAATAATTTTGTTTTGCAATAATAATAATAAAAAAAAAAAAAAGGAACACAATGACAGAATGTATGACTCTTCTGGTCATATGTTTCACTCGCCTAATTATCTCCTCATCTACAGTATAGACACTGTTCTAAAAACATGTCTAACAGCAAAACTCTATCGGAGGAGAGACCCTGGGAGAGAATCGTATCGAATCTATGGTCTTAATTTGTGTTGGTTTAGGGGTCCTTGATGTGAAAACGTTTCACAACCCTACTGTGCTTGAGAATTCTGATGGAGAGTCCACCATGCACCCTACAATCCCATTACCTAGCAATATGTCATTAAAACATTTCTAAAGTTAATTTACTCAAAACAACTCAAATCAAATCTGACTATCATCTACAGATAATGTCAGGGTGATGGAACATTATCATCCTTTAGGTCAAGGTTGTGTGTAAAAGTAATGCAATTACTCAAATGACTTGACCTTTACACATAAACACGACCTCAAATCGCACCACTGGAATCATTGACCTCAAAAACCCTGGTGAAATTATATTGCAAGATAGGCTAGGTTTGTCAATAATAAAAAAAAAAAAAAAAAAAAAAAACTTTATGGGGTCAGCTGTTGCCTGGGGTTTTGTTGCCCCCTTCTGGCGGTAAAGCGCACACGCATGTGGTTTGTGTTCCGTAACTACGGCAACCGGGGGAGCAAAGGAAGGAAACTTGCTCAAACCATTCACTTCAGCAAAGTTTACATTTTGATAGCTTGTTGAGCAGTGCCATAATGCATACGTCTGTTGTTTTGCCGGTGGAGGCTGAGGCATATGTTAAAAGTCTGGAAATGCTCTCTGTCAAGGAGATAGGCTCCCCGAGGTAAGAGAACAGATAACTAACTTAAATTTTTTATTGTAGGCACTGTTTATATTGTACATAGTCCTGTGTGTTGTATATTGTGTCCTATGTTACTTTTGTGTTTATTGTCTCTTTCTATATACACCGTGGGAAGGGGGCACGTAATTGAATGTCTGTATGTCTTGCACAAATTGGAAAATGACAAAGTTGACTTTGACTTTTAACATACATGTCTATAGTGTCAGACACCAATTGTATGTTAAAAACGGATACTGCTGTAATATAAAGTGAAAATCGACCATCCCTCAATGTATCAACTTTAAACATACACTAAATGTTAATGTTAGAAATGTTCATTTCCATTATTTCCACCATGTGCAACATTTCCTAAGAACAGCAATGTCCATTCTATCAACTCCAAATCTGTGCTATGAGCTAAATTCTCCTGGTGCATGCAGAAGTAGAATTCCTGTCTTGTTTTGGATGAATGAGTAGAAATGAAAAACGGAAATCTTCTTTTATGAGTTATAATCATGAGAGCTTAGGTTTGTTATAATCAAGAGACGATATGACACAGGTGATAGCTTTCGAGTCCGTGCGTGCTTTATTTAACTCCCCCTCGTCACACATCAAGGTTCCTACCGCACAAAGGTTCCTATACAAATATGTAAGGGATAATGTATGGCTACGAGGTCATTGTCGCAAAATAATTGACCGACACGGAGTTTAAAATACAGAGGCGCCTCGCCGAGGTGTTTTAAACGTAGTGAAGGTCAATTATTTTCCGACAATGACCGAGTAGGCTATACATTATCCCGCTTATTACATGGCTAACTTACTAACAATATACCTAATTCATTTGACAAATCGCAGTTGTTCTGTGGCTCTGTCAGCCCAAATAAAGTGATTATTATTTTCGCGGGCAGCCTCTGTGTTCTGGCTCCGCTGTGTTCTGTCTCCGCTCGTCGCTCCGCCCCCTGTCATCGCCGGCACGGCAGTGTCTAATTGCACTGAAACAGTGTGTCAGTGGGCTTGATTGCGAACAGCTGCGCTCTGCGGTCATTATTGAAAAATCTGCGGTCATAGGTTTTATTACATGGCGTTTTCACATTCGCCGAAATGCTTGCTTGTGATTGGTCAATAGCCCCCCGACAGCGGTCATTATTTTTCAATAATGACCGCTGTGGGACAATAATGACCGATGTGCGCAGCTGTTCGCAATCAAGCCCACATCAGTGCAGCAAATCAGACACACCTGCCGCGGCTGCACTGACAGCGGAGTGTGTGTAGATTACAGCGGAGCCAGAACAGAGGCTGCCCGCGATAATAATAATCACTTTATTTGGGCTGACAGAGCCACAGAACAACTGCGATTTGTCAAATGAATTAGGTATATTGTTAGTAAGTTAGCCATGTAATAAGCGGGATAATGTATAGCTTTACTCGGTCATTGTCGCAAAATAATTGACCTTCACTGACGTTTAAAACACCTCGCCGAAGCGGCTCGGTATTTTAAACTACGTGTCGGTCAGTTATTTTGCGACAATGACCTCGTAGCTATACATTATCCCTTACATACTACATCTCCCTTCTAGTTCCTAGGATAAATAACTTTCCCTGAACATAGGATAAATAACTTTCCCTGAACTTAGGACAGGACATGACAGTCTCAACAATCAACAATAGTAGCTAAATATAACTAACTGCATTTCTGCTTAGTTATTTGCAATTATACAACACATTAGAATGGTAACTTAACTTCTTTCTTAGAGAAGAGTGGGGTAGACTGCCCAGCCCTTCTGCAGAGTGTGGGGATTATTCTGCTCCATTTCTCACTTTTTTTTTTTTTTTTTTTTTTTTTATTATTATTATTATTATTATTATTATTATTATTATTATTATTATTATTATTATTATTATTATTATTATTATTATTATTATTATTATTATTATTATTATTAGGGACTTAACTACGTGTGCACACAAAGTCCTTTAGGTGCCCTGGAGGCCCCCTCACTCTAGGTGGGTATCATCTCTCAGTCATTAAGCTCTGCGGCTGCTGCTGTTGCTGCTGTTGGTTTTGAGTCACCTCCACAAGGTACAACCTGGGTGTGCCTGCCGTAGACACCACTGTGCCTCGCTCCTTAGTGTCTCTGATCCACACATGTTCACCCGGTTGGATGAGGGGCAACTGATGTGTTCTGTGTCTTCGATTGTAGTTCAGTCGCCGTTTTTGTCTGTAAACTTGTTCTGTCTTTCTTAGTTTCTCTGTGTCAGCACATCTTGGTTTTAGTTGGGATGGGATGACAGGAATAAGAGTTCTGATTTTTCTTCCCATGAGAAGCTCCGTGGGACTGAATCCGTTTGCGAGTGGGGCGTCGCGGTAGGCCATTAGAGCAAGGTAGGGATCACTTGACTTTTTGATCAGACTTTTTATAGTTCTCACTGCGCGCTCTGCCTCCCCATTGCTCTGTGGAAAGCGAGGACTGGACGTCACATGGCTGAAACACCAGTCCTGTGAGAACTTGCGGAAACACTCTGATGCAAACTGTGGGCCATTGTCTATGGAGAACTTATCTGGCCATCCTTCCACACATATACCTCTTAAGCTGGCATACTATGGGGTCATTGTCTTGGTGTGTTTGGATCTCTCTGAGCCTTTTCTCTGTAGCGGGCAGGCTTGTCATGATGGAGGGCAGGCTTGTGATGATGGAGGGCAGGCTTGTCATGATGGAGTCCACATACAGGTTTATTTCTTCCTCTTGTAGCCCGTCTGCTGTGCTGCTTACAGGAGCTCTGGAGAGCACGTCTGCTGTCGCAATGTTTTTGCCCGCCACATATGATATGGTGTAGGAGAACCTCATCAGTCTCATCCTAAGACGTTGTATGCGTGGTGGAAGTTGGTCTAGGGTCTTCGAGCCTAGCAGAGGGACCAGAGGTTTGTGGTCTGTCTCAATGTGGAAGTCTTTCCCAATGAGGAATTCAGCAAACTTCTCACAGGCCCATGTGGAGGCCAGTGCCTCCTTTTCTATTTGAGCGTATCTCTGTTCGGTGTTGGTGAGGGCTCGCGAAGCATATGCCACCGGTTTCCATGATTGTTCAGCTTGCCTCTGGAGAAGGACCGCACCCAGCCCATATGACGAGGCATCAGCGGAGACCAAGGTTTCTGCTTTTGGGTCGTACAGTGTCAATCCAGGGGGTGTAGTCAGTTGTTTTTTTATATTAACGAAGGCCTCGATCCTGCTGTGGGGGCCCCATGCCCACATGTTTGACCTCTTTAGCAGATCTCTGAGTGGAAGGGTCTTCTCTGCCAGGTGAGGCAGAAACTTTCCAAGATGATTTACCATCCCCAGAAATCCTCTCACTTCTCTGACATTCCTCGGTTCTTTCATGGCTTTCACTGCGTACACTTTGTCTGGGTCTGCGCTCACCCCTGACCCCTCGATGACCTGTCCCAGGTACTTGATTTTGCTCTTGGAGAACTCACATTTTCCAGCATTGAGCGTGCCCCCTGCCTCCTGAAGTCGTGTCAGTGCTGTGCGTAACCTCTCATCATGCTGTTGTTGTGTGGCTCCCCAGACGAGCACATCATCCATCTGACACACAATGCCTTCCAGATCCTCTAGGATTTGTGTCATGCGCTTTTGAAAGTGCTCTGGTGCAGACGATATTCCAAAGCACATGTGGTTATAGCGATACCGTCCAAATGGTGTCATGAAGGTGGTTAATAGCGATGACTCATTTGACAGTGGAATCTGCCAGAAGCCTGAGTTTGCATCCAGTTTAGAGAACACTCTGGCTCCGGCGAGCTGTCTCAGTGTGTGTTCAACTGAGGGAAGTGGATGCCTCTCCCTCTTGACAGATTTGTTCAGTTCAGTGAGGTCTGTGCATATTCTCACATTTCCCGTCTGCTTGGGAACCACCACCATTGGTACTGTTTGGCTGTTCCACCTTTGAAATTACTCCCTGTTGCTCCATGTGTTTTAGTTCTTCCTTTTAATACAATATTGTATTCTCCCTGCATCTTCCCCAGACCATTGAAGAGCTTTGGTAATTCCTGTTTCACATCTTCTTTTGAGACTAAAGCTAGGCTGATGGCATCCAGCCTTGCCACCAAGTGCAGTGCTATGGCAGCTGACCGGCCTAGCAATGGTACGGCCAGTTCCTCCACAACGTAAACATCCTGTTTTGTGATCCTCTCACCTTTCTTGAGTGTGGCTGTGAATTTCCCCTTTACATTCAGTGGCCTTCCTCCTGGCCCCTTTAAAGACTTTGTTGATCTCCCCATTTTACTGAGTTGATCCTGACTACACATGGTCTCTGGCACTGCTGTTACATCCGCACCTGTGTCTATCTGCAGTGGTCCATTTTTACTTCCGTCATCCATGGACCTTCATCTGAATCGACAGTCAGTGAGCCAAGGAATGAAGCCTCTTCATCCACATCGTAGTCATCCCCCTCATAGTCATCCCTGTCATCTGTCAACGTGGCTATGTGCCCCTCAGTGCTCCTTCTAGCTCTGCACACTCTGGCATAGTGTCCCTGTTTCTTGCAGTGGTTACACAACGCTTCCCTAGCCGGGCATTTCTGTCGGCTGTGGCCTTCCATGTCGCCACACCATATACACTGTGTCTGCTTAAAAGTCATTTTCTGGGCTATTCTCTTACCTGACTGGAATGTCTGTGGCTTGGCTTGTGTGTATTTAGCTCTGCCCCGCTGCTGGGCCTGCATACTATCAAGCTGTGTATTTGTAAAGTCATCTTTAAAGTTTCTCTTGAGAGCTTCTTGTTGTTTCTTTACCTGCTCACTCTGTCTAGCCTTGGTTACAGCTTTTACAAGTGTTAGGTCAGGGTCCGTTTGCAACTGTTCTGAAAGTCTTGAATCCCTCAGCCCAACCACGAGTCTGTCTCTCACCATTTCATCATGCAGTGTCCCATATCCACAATGTTCGGCCAGGCAATGCAGTGCAGTAATAAAATTATCTGTCGACTCCCCCGGCTCCTGCTGCCGCTGGTTAAACTTGGCCCTCTCGAAAATGACGTTTCTGCGTGCTATGAAGTGAGCATCCAAACTGTCTTTGACCGTCTCATACTCGGCCTATTCTCCGGCGCTCAGATGCAGAGAAGTCAGAATATCCTCAGCTTCTTCTCCCATAGTGTAGATTAATGCATTCACTTGGTTTTCGTCTGCTTGGGTTTCTAATCCCGACGCAATCCGAAATCGTACAAATCTTTTTATCCATTTTGTCCAGTCTTCTGCCTTGAAGGTGAATTTCTCTGGCGGGGGAACTTGAAACTGACTCATACTTTCGCTTTTGCGCCGTTAGGCTCGCGCCGTTAGCGCTAGCTACCCTGCTGTCTCTAAACTCAAACTCAAACTCTAAACTAGTACTAACGTTATAGCAGCCTACTCTAAAGTCTATACTACTTAACGCTATATCTAATGTTCAACTCCACATCTGACACCATGTTGAGTTATAATCATGAGATCTTAGGTTTGTTATAATCAAGAGACGATATGACACAGGTGATAGCTTTCGAGTCCGTGCATGCTTTATTTAACTCCCCCGTCACACATCAAGGTTCCTACCGCACAAAGGTTCCTATACAAATATAACCTAATACTACAGTTTTGACATGTGATATAGATAAAGATATTGTTTCATTGTGTATTGATTAACTTTACATTTGCTCTTCATTACTTTACAAAAGTTATACTGGCACATGGGTCTAATACAGCAATGGATTATGGGTAAATGCAACGTTAAAGCAGTGCCAATGTAAGACTGACTTTACATTAAACGAATGACAATAATATAGTATAAAGTAGGGTATTATTTGGACTAAAGAATGGTGTTGTCTCACCCTACTCGCATGTTGTTGAGGGAGAGCACCATACATTATACACTGAGAAACCACGGCCGAGAGTGAGCTCTCCGAAGAAACAACCCCACTTTGCCGGTAACAATTCCCAGCCTTTTGTGCTAAACCCCTCCTTTATCTGGTCGCTGTTCTTCTTCTTCTGGTCGCAACTGGCTTCCAGTCTGACTTCCTGTGCTAACGTTCTAATCTACACTGCTGCCACCTGTCGTCACGGAGTGGAATTGCAGCCATTTTGTAAAAATGGGAAAAAAAATGGAAAAATACGGGAAAATATTTTAACGGGATGACGGCGGGAAGGAAGGTTGAAATACGGGATGGTTGACAGGTATGGCTTGTTGAGCAGTGCCATAATGCATACGTCTGTAGTTTTGCCGGTGGAAGCTGAGGCATATGTTAAAAGTCTGGAAATGCTCTCTATCAAAGAGATAGGCTCCCCGAGGTAAGAGAACAGATAACTAACTTAATTTTTTTTTATTGTAGGCACTGTTTATATTGTACATAGTCCTGTGTGTTGTATATTGTGTCCTATGTTACTTTTGAGTTTATTGTCTCTTTCTATATACACCGTGGGAAGGGGGGCACGTAATTGAATTTTTCTATATGTCTTGCACAAATTGGAAAATGACAAAGTTGACTTTGACTTTTAACATGTGTCTATAGTGTCAGACACTAATTGTAATGTTAAAAACGGATACTGCTGTAATATAAAGTGAAATTCTACCATCCCTCAATGTATCAACTTTAAACATACACTAAATGTTAGACATTTTCATTTCCATTATTTCCACCATGTGCAACATTTCCTAAGAACAGCAATGTCCATTCTATCAACTCCAAATCTGTGCTATGAGCTCAATTCTCCTGGTGCATGCAGAAGTAGAATTGCTGTCTTGTTTTGGATGAATGAGTGAAAAACGGAAATCTTCTTTTATTAAAGTAGTTTTGACATGTGATATAGATAAAGATATTGTTTCATTGTGTATTGATTTACTTTACAAAAGTTATACTGGCACATGGGTCTAATACAGCAATGGATTATAATTTATGGGTAAATGCAATGTTAAAGCAGTGCCAATGTAAGACTGACTTTACATTAAACGAATGACAATAATATAGTATAAAGTAGGGTATTATTTGGACTAAAGAATGGTGTTGTCTCACCCTACTCGCATGTTGTTGAGGGAGAGCACCATACATTATACACTGAGGGGCTGTCTACACGAACGCTGGGTTTAATGTAACCGTGATTGTATGTGTGCAGTTGCACTGTTCGCCCACACACAACCGGGGTTTTGCTACACTGCAACCGCAGCCTTTGAAAACCGGGGTCCAGGGTGAAGTTTTGCGCACATCCCGGTTGCAGTGGTTGTGTGTGGGCATAGAAACCGAGGTTATTTCCAGTGTTTACAGCAGAGCTGTCCCAAGTAGCATTATATGAAAATGATTGTAACAAACTTTTGTTCGAAACGTATCGTCTGTGTTGAAGAGTGTTGTGATCGACTGATGATGTCTGTTGTCGCATTCCTGACCTGACCAGAGTAAACCTGTAGCTGCGGCTAAACTAAACTCATGTGTTGTCAAGTTATTGTTATAAGGAACCCAGTCCAGACTGCATCCCCTTAACAATTGTTTGTATTGAGCCGTATTGTATTGTACCCATTCTGCAATGTGTTAAATAACGTTTGCATCCATTCATTCTACTAGCATTAACGGTACCACATTATTACGTTAGCATGTAAGCTAACAAAATCGCTTTCGTTTCATTAACAAATGAGGCAGAACACACAGTGAATGTATCCTTTTTTGTTTATTGCACGTGGTTCTAGCTGCAAACTAGAATTGTTTGGCTGTGAGCAAGGAGGGATGTTATTGTTCCAGCTTCAGGTCAGTTTCCGGTATTAACCCTAAACCCTTCTGGTTGGTTGAAATGGCCTTCATGTTTGAACTACATCGCCACCTACTGCTTTGGCATTGTACTACATGTATATGACGTCACTCTGTGCGAGGTTTAAACCAGTCGTGTGGACAGAGTTTTATTTTTTTGAATAATAAAATAAAAAAATGTCAAAAATACCCGTGATCGTGTGGACTGGGCCTGAGAAACCAAGGCCGAGAGTGAGCTCTCCTCTCCGGGAACAACCCCACTTTGCCAGTATCGCTTCCCTGTCTTTCGCGCTTTATCCGGTCGCTGTTCTTCTTCGGGTCGCAACCGTCTTCCGGTCTGACTTCCTGTGCTAACGTTCTAATCTACACTGCTAAATATATATGAAAATATATAAACGGGATGACGGCGGGAAGGAAGGTTGAAATACGGGACAATCCCGGGAAAACCGGGATGGTTGACAGGTATGGCTTGTTGAGCAGTGCCATAATGGAAATGCTCTCTATCAAGGAGATAGGCTCCCCGAGGTAAGATAACAGATAACTAACTTAAGCCAAACCTGCAAGACATGCAAATTATGTAACGTTAGGTTAATTAGCTAATCATATTTGATAAGCTGACGTTAGAAATATACAATACTGCTAGGTTATAAACGTTAGCTAAGATAGGAAGGCAGGGTACTCAAAGGTTTTGAAAATCTTAAAACATTTTGATTCTCAAAATGGGATCTCATCGTGTTTCTAAAACGAAGAAAATCAAATGCTTCCCGCAAATTGACTAGGTAATGAAAAATGCTTTCAGTCAGCATGGAAAAAACTGAAAATGATTTTATAATAGAGTCCTTGCACGGAATATGTGTCTAGTTCTTTCTTCCAGCATGGCTGCCTGTAACATAGCAACCATTGTTTATGGCAATGGAAGATACAACAGTTGCTATATGCAAAACAATGCTTGCTACAGTATGTGTTGGTAATGGTATATAACAAATATATCACCAAAAACATTATAATTTGGTGGCGTATTACTGGATCGTGTAAACAAGTCACAGTAGCACAGTTGCGTTTCCAAAGTTTTACCTATTTCTTGAAAATGGTTACTAATGGTTACAGGAAGCAAGAAAACTAGGCAAACATTGAATGAATGAATGAATGAATGAATGAATGATGAATGAATGAATGAATGAATGAAAACTTTATTTAACAGATTGCAGAATGGGTACAATACAGTACGGCTCAATACACACAATTGTTAAGGGGATGCAGACCAGAGAAAGACATTTGTCTTGTTTACATCAGGGTCCCCCATTTTCAATTCATAGTGTTCAGTGCAAGGCTTCTATTGGTCTTGGAACCATGTAGTACTAAAACCAATATTGGTATCCCGGTGATACTCAACCCTCTGACTCTGAGACCTGATGTGTAGGCCTATAAAGAAAAGAGGCTACATGGGGGACATGCAATCAAACCATTGTTGAATCAATACTGTTCCCCATTTTTGCTCTTTCTGCGTTGCCAGGTGGTTCAGACAACATGAGTATATAGAGAAACTTAACATGCAGGCAATACTGAATGCCTCTGCCACACATGATGAATTCATCAAGGAGCTTCTTGTGTCACACGGAAAGGTAACTACAAGTTAATGTCTTTGCAGTGGTGGTAGTTTAAAGGTGCTGTAAGTGGTATTATTTTCTTAAAACAAGTGTTAAATAGCTCTACATTCCGACAGCCATCACTGATTTAGAGTGTTAGGTCAGTAACATGGGTCTCCCAGTCCCTCCACTCTGCAGTGAACAGACAATTTATTTCTGGTATCCCTTCCCACTTTATCCAATCAGGAGAGTGCCCTAGATATATTTTACACACGCACGCACCCACGCATTGCGTTGCCATTGTCAAAGACCATGTCTTCCAACAATCTAGTCAAATGCGCATGCCTCACTTCGCCATTATAGTGACCAGCTCACTTTTCAATGATGACAGTACAATGGCGATATTATCTCTTTAAAAAATAAAATGTTATTCCTCACCCTAGATCTCCACCCTGGTCCATGAGTTGATTCTGGTTGAGCTGTGGAAGTACAAAGTGTTCCCTATTCTGTGTCAGCTGCAGGACTTTAGTCCTAAGATCACATTTCCCCTTTACATGGTGGTAAGTGGGGCCCGGTGTGAGCATTGATGACCAATTGGTGGTGACATTTGTAATAGATTTCATCTCCTTCTCTACTTCTCTGTCCCACACTCTTAGATTTACCACGAGGCCACTATCATAAACCTACTGGAAACTATAATGTATCATAAGGTGAGTCCACAGGCAGATGTAAATGTGCATACCCTATTCATATACAGTATAATAAATATCACACGGTGAGGTCATGTACACTTCGCTTCCATTGCATTTGTGTGGTATGATGTCAGAAAGAGGTCGTATTTAATCAAAATAAAGTTTTAATGTGATACTAGTTTTGTGAAAACAGTTTGTGTTTTGTTGCAGGATTCATGTGATGCAGCGGAGGACTCTCTTCTTGATTTGGTGGACTACTGCCACCGCAAACTCACCCTGCTGGCTAGCAAGACCGCCAGAGAGGGCACCCCGGCCCAGCACCGACACAGTCTGACAGAGAAACCAGATGCATCCTCAATACAGGTAGAGAGTTATTCACTCTCCGATTGGTTTCAGTTATAATTCATTACTATTGCAGGATAGAAGAGCTCAATAACTCAAATCAAAGAGGGTGCCCCAGCTCTGAGAGACCTCCTGCATTGTCCCGGTGCCCACGAAGGGACGACCCAAGTGCCCTCAACAACTATAGGCCAGTTGCTCTGACGTCATCACACGTCATGAAGACCTTTCAGAGGCTGGTCCTGCAACACCTCAAGCCCCTGGTGAGTGACTTCCTGGACCCCCTGCAGTTTGCATACCGGCAAACATCGGCGTGGAGGACACCATCATCGACATGCTCCACAGAGCCTACACAAACCTGGAGAGGCCATCATCTACATGCTCCACAGAGCCTACACGCACCCGGAGAGGCCATCATCGACATGCTCCACAGAGCCTACACGCACCCGGAGAGGCCATCATCTACATGCTCCACAGAGCCTACACGCACCCGGAGAGGCCATCATCTACATGCTCCACAGAGCCTACACGCACCCGGAGAGGCCATCATCTACATGCTCCACAGAGCCTACACGCACCCGGAGAGGCCATCATCTACATGCTCCACAGAGCCTACACGCACCCGGAGAGGCCATCATCTACATGCTCCACAGAGCCTACACGCACCCGGAGAGGCCGTGCAGCGCAGTAGGAATTATTCTTCGATTTCTCCAGCACCTTTAACAGCACCCAACCTTTGCGGCTAGCGGAGAAGCTAACGGTGAGTGATGCGGCTGGACCATGGCCTGGTGGCCTGGTGGCCTGGATCACTGACTACCTCACCAACAGACCACAATACGTCAGAATGCAAGATTGCGGGGCAGCCGGTTGGATGTGCTGGTGAGCAACACCGGCGCCCCCCAAGGAACTGTGCCGTCACCCGTCACCTGATGACCCTCAGATGACTCCTCCATCATCAGTTACATCACAGGCAGCACTATCTGATGGGAGGAGGTGGAGATGGTGGAGACCTACAGGTTCCTGGGAGTACATTTGAACAATAAACTGGACGGGTCAGACAACACAAAGCCCTCTACAGGAAGGGAACTGTTCTTCCTGAGGAAACTCAGGTCCTTCAACATGTGCATTAGGCTGCTGCAGTCATTTTACCAGTCTGTAGTGGTCAGCGTCCTCTTCTATGCCGTGGTATGCCCGGGGATTGAATGAATGAATGAAAACTTTATTTAACAGATTGCAGAATGGGTACAAACAATACAGTACGGTTCAATTCATAGTGACATTTATGACATACACAACATACATGACATCATGACATTTATGGCATAGGGACATACATGACATACAGGTATATAGTACTGTTACATTTGTGACATATACGATATGCAAATATACAGTACTGTTACCCATAGATCCTAACAGAATATATACATATGATGGGGAGGAGACTGTCTATTAGGAGGGGGTGGGGGGGGACGGGGACATTTGGACATTTACGGTGGCCAGTTTCCAATTGCAGCCTCCCGTAGGTGCTCTTTAAGAGCGGTTTTGAATGTGGGTAGGGATTCACATCTTTTTACGGCTGTGGATAGGGCGTTCCACATTGTTGTGGCATAATTGCGAAATGTGTTTAGTCCCTTGTTTGTGCCGAATCTGGGTTGCACATGATTTGTGGAACTCCCTCTGGTGTTGTGGGTGTGGTATTCACTGACCTTTGGGAAGTATTTCGACATGTACATGGGTACCTGTGTGGTGTAGTGTATCTTGTAGACCAGGCCCATTGCAAGTTGCTGTACTCTGTTGTCTACTCTAAAGCCATCCTATAGTCAAAGTGGGCAGGGGTGAGGTGGGTTCTAGGAGTAAGGTCAAGTAGTAGTCTGACCAGTTTGTTTTGTGATGTTGTAATCTTGTTTTTAGCGCCTTTGAGGTGCTTTGGTACCATGAGGTGCAAGCATAGTCGTAGTACCCTTGAATGAGTGCTCCTGCCAGAGTCTTTAGGGTATTCTTGTTTACCAGAGAGGAGATCCGGTACAAGAATCTAGTTCGTTGGTTGACTTTTTTGATTACATTGGATGCCATTTTGTCACAGGAAAGATTTGCCTCTAGGATGGAACCCATGTATGTAATTTCATCTTTCCCACTGTAACTGAGGAGCCGTCGGTCTTGCTGAGGGGGCGGTAACATCAACTCAAGAGACACTATCAAACTGAACTAATTGGTGAGGAAAGGCTATAGTGGGAGTCGAACTGGTCAAACTAGAGGTGGTCGCAGCGATGCGGATGAAAAAGAAGCTGGACCCTATCCTGGAATTACCCCTCTCACCCCCTCAAGTTAGCCAAGATGAGGAGCACATTCAGCCCCCCCACCTCCCACCCCCGACACACCACAAATCACCTCTGTCAGTCCTTCATGCCAGTAGCCATCAGGCTCCACAACTGTGGGCATGGACTGCTGGAGAACTAGAGAACTGATAGAACTGTTTCACCCTTAACTACTAAACTCTGCACAGACTCTGGCACAGTGTGTTATTCTTATCAATATACTGTACATATTATTATGTCTCGCCTGTCCGACTGACTAGACCTTCACCTTTATCTTTTTTACTGTTTATTTTCTATTCATATTTGATCTTGTTCTTTACCTCTACGCTGAGATTTTTTATTATCTATTTTGTATTGTCATTTCTATTCCCCGCTGTGTAGGAGTTGCAGAGTCAGAGTACTGCACTGGAGTTTGAGATCTCCCTCAAGGCACTGACTGTGCTGCGCTACATCACTGACCATGCTGACAGGTAAGCAGTGGTGCAGTGGTGGTGCCACGCGGTACCACGCCGTCCCAGCACTTTTCTGAGCAGAAGAACGCACAGTCGCGCACGGATGTGCACGCACACACAAAAATGCGTTCACAACTTTCACTCGACTCGTCGCGCCGTGCTACTAGCTATCACCTAGTCTTTGCATAACAATGGCATACAATAGCATAACAAAGAAAGAGAAGTGCAAAACCAAAATACAAGCCCTGTACCAATTGGTGGGGGTTTGCTTGAGCTGTGGAGCTCTCACTATGTGACAAATGGTCCCGACTGGAAGGATGAGACATTTCAAGTTGTGCTTCAGAAGGAAACTGTCCTTCTGTAAACTGTAGTAGGCCTACATTGTTAATTTAGTTTGTATTTACTTTTCTAGTTTAAGTTAATTCAATTAAAGAAATTGTAACTACAATATTGTATCTACAATTACATTTAAAACATTGTTTGTTTTTTAACCATATCTGTTGACAATAGAATTTCTTTATATATTGAAGGCTACATCCTGCTACCTTTTACAGCTTCTCTATTTCAAGGCAATATTTACAAAAACTAAACTAAAACTAGTAATTTCCTATACAAACATGTTTCCTACTATTTATGCATAATAACCATCTGTTCTGTGCGCACGCGAGGGAACATGTATGCGCGGGAGCGCGCGTGCACTTGGCGCCATTTAAACAGAGTACAGGCACTTCTGATATTACGACTGCACCCCTGCAGGTAAGGGTTGGTCAGCGAGGGGGAAGGTTTGTAATCTGGTGTGAGAACAGCTGCAGTCATTTGTTACGCAAGGTTTCCAGATTGAATATAGGCAGAAAAAAAGCAAAAGCAAAGCATTATATGCATCTTCTTTTTATACTGTAGAAAACGTGGAGAATGATGATGCTGATGGGTCTTGATGCTGTCTTCTTTACAGTATCAGTGTGATTAATCGCATGCTGTGCACCCACAACATGCCCTGTGTGCTGGTCCAGCTGACAGACTGCTGCCCCTGGACTCACTACAGTGGAGGTACGTCTTATGTTGCAGGCATTCATATTTAAAAGAAAAATAATAATGAAAGAATATATTATATTATATATATATATATATATATATATATATATATATATATATATATATATATATATATATATATATATATATATATATATATATATATATATATATATATATATATATATATATATATATAATTATTTTTTGCCTCATGGCTGATCATCCAGTTCATTGCCAGCTCTTTATCTCCCCCTGCAGGTCAGGTGGAGAAGTACATAAACGGCAAATGGCAGAAGATTCCCCCGGAGGACCGTTTGAAGGTGACGAAGCTGGACGGCCAGGTCTGGATAGCGCTGTACAACCTGATGCTGAAGGAGGACTGTCAGAGGAAGTACGACTTCAACAACTTCAACAAGAACCAGCTTCTAAAGGTATATATAGTTCACCTCTAAGATCTACCACTTCTCAGACTCTGTAAAGGGTGTATGGGACCCTAAATGCTCTATGTTTTATGATGTCTGTCCTTGTCCAAAATCAGGGACCATGATGGAAATAAGTGCTTGCACTTTCTCATGTTTTTATCCCTTGGATGCTGTCTTTACGCCACAATAAAAATCAATCAATCAATCAAACTCACCAAATTACACTGATAAATCCCCCTCTTGCTCCTCCTCCCCCTCCTCCTCCTCCTCTTGCCCAGTGGTCCCTGAACGTTATCTTTAAACACTGGGCTCAGGAAGTATGTGAGATCACACTGTGTGCCAGATCATTGTCCTCCAGTGTCTTATCTGATCTCCTCCATTATACAAGACAGATGGAGTGTCCAGGGTCTGTTTTGACTACAGTTCTTCCTCCTATTATTAGACATTTCTCTCTCTTCCCGGCCCATGAATGATCCAAGCGGAGAGCCCTTTTCTTCTTCTGTAGTCTGTAAGGAGCCATCTCAGTTTACATACTCAGTTTATACCAACCTACTGCCCTTCACTGCCTACACTGTAATCATAACTACCTACTGCCCTTCACTGCCTATAACTGCCATTCACTGTAATCATAACCTACCTACTGCCCTTCACTGCCTACACTGTAATCATAACTACCTACTGCCCTTCACTGCCTACAACTGCCATTCATTGTAATCATAACCTACCTACTGCCCTTCACTGCCTACACTGTAATCATAACTACTGCCCTTCACTGCCTACACTGTAATCATAACTACCTACTGCCCTTCACTGCCTACAACTGCCATTCACTGTAATCATAACCTACCTACTGCCCTTCACTGCCTTACACTGTAATCATAACTATACCTACTGCCATTCACTGCCTAGAACTGCCTTACACTAATCATAACTACCTCTACTGCCCTTCACTGCCTTACACTGTAATCATAACTACCTACCTACTGCCTTACACTGTAATCATAACTACCTACCTACTGCCCTTCACTGCCTTACACTGTAATCATAACTACCTACCTACTGCCCTTCACTGCCTTACACTGTAATCATAACTACCTACCTACTGCCCTTCACTGCCTACAACTGTAATCATAACTACCTACGTACTGCCCTTCACTGCTCCCCCTCGTATGTATATATTATCTGTTAGGATCTTAACAGTACTGTATATTTGCATATCCTGTATGTCACAAATGTAACAGTACTGTATACCTGTATCTCATGTATTGTCATAAATGTCATATGATATATATCTGTATGGCCCCCGTAAATGTCCAAACCCCCCCTCCCACCCCCTCCGAATGTACAGTTTCCTCCCCCTCGTATTTATATAGTTTCTGTTAGGATCACTGTTTAACAGTACTGTATATTTGCATATCTTGTATGTCACAAATGTAACAGTACTGTATACCTGAATGTCATGTATGTCAGAAATGTCATGATATATATCTGTATGTTGCGTATGTCATAAATGTCATTATGAATTGAAAATGGGGGACCCTGATGTAAACAAGACGAAAGTCTTTCTCTGGTCTGCATCCCCTTAACAATTGTGTGTATTGAGCCGTACTGTATTGTACCCATTCTGCAATCTGTTAATAAAGCTTTCAATCAATCAATCAAACAAACTGCCTTACACTGTAATCATAACTACGTACTGCCCTTCACTGCCTTACACTGTAATCATAACTACCTACTGCCTTACACTGTAATCATAACTACCTACTGCCTTACACTGTAATCATAACTACCTACTGTCCTTCACTGCCTACAACTGCCTTACACTGTGAGTGTGTGTAAGTAAATACATGTGTACAAATTATATTTCGTTAATAGCTTACGCTTTGCTCTATTGGAACTATCCCTTTAATCATATTCTAAAATGGAAATGTTCACCAAGTGTACGACCTGCCCACCTGCCTGACCACTCCCACATCCGCTCCTACATAAGCGGGGTCATGGCCACACCACAGCTCCTTCCCTATTTTCACCACAGATGCCTGTGTCATAGCACCGCTTTAAGTTTAGTGTTAAAGTAGTTCGTTTAGTTATAGGAGCTGTGTTGGCATTGTCTTTTTTTTCATAATTTTTTTCACTAATTTACGGGAGAAAGAAAGGACAATGTCGTCACCACCGGAGAGTCTAGAAGATGATGATCATTCTGACCTCCACCAGCGCTTCGCATTGGGGCGTGCATCAGTTCCCCCGCCGGCGTTGTGCTCCGGCTGTGCAGCTGGATACTATGCCTCGAGAGGCGGTCGGCTGAGAGCTGACGGTATCTCTAGGGTGGGTGGTGTTTTGCGACGCAAGCCTCAGGTGTGTCAGTTGTGCGGGGGCAGCTTGCGTAAGGTCGGCTCCAAGCAAGAATCCCTTCGTTGCCTCTCCATAGCGGTATGTAAGGGGTTCTTGTTTGATGCCCCACGATAAAACAGTGCTCCTCCTCAGAGAGTTCGTAGCTTTGTTTTCCTGGGGCCGTGCTTCCAAGTCTGGGGTTCAAGTCCCCGGTCTCTGAAGACGGATGCCCTCTGCCACCGCACTGGCCCCGCTTTTCAAGACGAAAGCTCCCGCCGAGGAGGATGCGAGCTTGGTGTTTCATTATGAGAATATCTCCGAGCTCAAGACGGCTGCAGCCCGCATACAACAGAGCTTGCTGCCGATGCCGCTGTATCTGGTAACACCGTTCTGTGAGAGGGACGTGTGTTGCCTTCCCTTTTTTCTTTTGGATAAAAAGAAGGAGAGACAGTCGGCTGTCTGAAGTGTTTGGCCTGTATCGCTATTCCTCACGTTACACAGCTTCAGTAGTAGCCGCTTTAGCTTGCTTTAGCTGGTGGCTATCGATAGCCGGTAAGAGCTAGCTGTTAACCAGTTAGCTGTTAGGCTAAGCCGTTAGCTTGCTGCTGCGTTAAGGCTGGAAACGTTAGCTTGATGCTAACCGTCAGCCTGGAGTTAGCTGTTAGCTTGTGCTAAACCATTGGCGTTAGCTGTGGGGAAGTAGCGGGCCCTGAGCACTCTGACTCGGCGTCATCTCTGGCAGAAGATGTTGTCGGCCTGCACCATGACCGGCCGCAGGATGTGGGCGAAACGCCGGAGCGAGGCTCCAGCCATCGCCGCTTCTGGCCCCGCCAGCAGGAGGCCTCGTCAACATGGTCGACCAGCCTTTTGTTGCGGCCATTCGTCCTGTGTCCGGGGGTCAGGTAGGATATACTATGCCCCACTCTTCCTCCTCCCCCCCCGCCGAATGTTTTGGTTAATAACAGTGTTTTTTGTTTAACAAAACGTGTGTTACCTCACTGCATTTTGGGGGATACGACGTGTGCTATGTGAACTCCAGCTACAATGCTGGGGTTGCGTTTCTTGCTTGGAGTGTTGTGCAGTTTTCTTTGAAAATTGGGGATCATCCCTCTGTTCCCCGGGTCCTATGTTCCCCGCTTGATTGATTAATAGATTGAAAATTTTATAAATTTTTATTATTTTATTAATTATTAATGTCCGCCTTGTTTAGAACTGATTAAGCTTAGGCCCTCTTTCGAACTGGTTAAGGTTAGAGTTTGGAATCAGGGCTGGTGGTCTAAAATTTTCAATCAATCAATCAAAGCGGGGAACATAGAACCCGGGGAACATAGGACCCGGGGAACATAGACAAGCTCCCGAAAATTGTTGGTCACTATTGTATATAGCTTAGCAAGGCTTGTAGCTAGCACTTGGCCAAGGCTTATGTCGTTCTCTCTGCTTAAAAACAGCGTTCTTCTTACGTGAGTAAACGTGAACTGTTTTTTTTTATTGTATGATGAGAAGTTGTGTAGGGCTGACCCCTATTAGTCGATTAGTCGACTAATCGGTTGAAAGGAGCCGTAGTCGACTGCCAACCTCTTAGTCGAATACAAAAAATAAAAAAAATAAAATTTATAAAAAGAAATATATATATATTTATTTTTTTATCATTCTTTCCAAAAGAAAAGAGGCCTAGAAGCGTGGCTAACGCTAATGGCATGCATACCAGAGGCTAACTGCCTACGAAAACAGGCACAGACGCACTGAAAGAGGATTTCACCCATCTAATGAACACACTAGACTAGACAAATATCAAGATGTATCCATCAGTGGACCAATTGCATGCTTTTGCAGAGGACAAGAAGCCTTTAGTCAACTCCTTCAGACATTAAGCACCCCCCACAGCCCAAATGGAATGATACAAAATATATATATATATATATATATATATATATATATATATTATACTTTACTTTTTTTATTTATTTATTTATTTTTGTCAACTAATAGTCGACTAACGGCAAATTTTGGCCAATCATAGTCGACTATCCAAATCCTTAGTCGGGGACAGCCCTAAAGTTGTGTGTGTGTTTCATGTAACGTTTAGGTAAACGTGGCATTGAGTCCACAACTGGTCTGGGTGTTAGCCTACAGAGTTGTACATAGTGGCATATGACCAAGGGCCTTGAGTCCCTCTCTTTAACTTGATATTTTTTCTTTGCTTAAGGGTAATGATAAAAATAACGGGTGGCAAGTTCTTCACACATAAGCCAGAGCCGTGGATAAAGCCAGTTTTTTTACACAAACGAGGTTATTGGCTGTGGCTAGTGTGCATGATGTAAAGCTTTTACTCTACAGGTAAGTATGTGCCAAATCAGGATAGGTGGGACACGGGTTTCCCCCGGCCATTTGAAAACGTCACAGACGCTTTTTCTTGCTGGCCAAGAGGCATGTCCGTGAGTTACAGGGCCTGTACTACAGACCGCTGTCATTGTAAAGGATAGGTGATGCAATGCAGTAGAGACAATTTGTCTTCTACTCTGCTCCCTACCAGTAGTGTATATTGGGTCCTCCTCAGGGAGTTTCAGAGCCTCCTCTGAGTTTTCAGAACCTCCCTCTCAGTGAGAGAGCCTCCTCAGAGTTTCAGAGCCTCCTCCTCAGAGAGTCTTAGTCCAATTGTTACATGATTTTTTTTTTTCTTTTTTTTTTTTTTCTTTTTTTAATATTTGTATTCGTTTTTTTAGACATTACAGTAGACAATACGAACGTGACATACACTTATCGACATATAAATATAAATAAAAAAAGATCAACATTTTTGTTTTGTTTTTTTTAAACACAGAAATACGCAATTTTAGAGTAATAAGAGATGAATACTGAATAACTAGAATCATTAGAGTTCTCAAAGTGAGGAAGCCCCAACTAGAATCATTAGAGTTCTCAAAGTGAGGAAGCCCCAACAGGAGTACAAATATACATATATACACATATATATATATATATATATATATATATATATATATATATATATATATATATATATATATATATATACATATACTGTACATACATACACATATACACCAATAACAAAATAAAAACAGTTAAGAATCATACACATAAGCAAATAAACAAACAAACAAACAAACATATGCACAGCCTATGTACAAAATAAATAAACAGTTCATCTCTAGTCTTTACAGTTTTCTTCAATTGCATAAACACTCAAATCAAAAGTATTACACAATTATCAAAACCTTACACTCAAGGAGCAAAATATAGGCCCAGATTTGCACCCCTACAATGTCAGCCTCACTTTTTGCAAAACAATACACACAGTGATTTGCAAAACACTAAACACACTTGCATTACATTAGACACAGAATGTCAAATTACCACACATATGAGCCAATTGGTTAAACACAGCCTCCTCAGAGTTTCAGAGCCTCCTCCTCAGAGAGTCTTAGTCCAATTGTTACATGCATTTTTTTTTTTTTTTTTTTTTTTTTTTTAATATTTGTATTCGTTTTTTTAGACATTACAGTAGACAATACGAACGTGACATACACTTATCGACATATAAATATAAATAAAAAAAGATCAACATTTTTGTTTTGTTTTTTTTAAACACAGAAATACGCAATTTTAGAGTAATAAGAGATGAATACTGAATAACTAGAATCATTAGAGTTCTCAAAGTGAGGAAGCCCCAACTAGAATCATTAGAGTTCTCAAAGTGAGGAAGCCCCAACAGGAGTACAAATATACATATATACACATATATATATATATATATATATATATATATATATATATATATATATATATATATATATATATATATATATATATATACATATATATACATATACTGTACATACATACACATATACACCAATAACAAAATAAAAACAGTTAAGAATCATACACATAAGCAAATAAACAAACAAACAAACAAACATATGCACAGCCTATGTACAAAATAAATAAACAGTTCATCTCTAGTCTTTACAGTTTTCTTCAATTGCATAAACACTCAAATCAAAAGTATTACACAATTATCAAAACCTTACACTCAAGGAGCAAAATATAGGCCCAGATTTGCACCCCTACAATGTCAGCCTCACTTTTTGCAAAACAATACACACAGTGATTTGCAAAACACTAAACACACTTGCATTACATTAGACACAGAATGTCAAATTACCACACATATGAGCCAATTGGTTAAACACAGCCTCCTCAGAGTTTCAGAGCCTCCTCCTCAGAGAGTCTTAGTCCAATTGTTACATGATTTTTTTTTTTTTTTTTTTTTTTTTTTTTAATATTTGTATTCGTTTTTTTAGACATTACAGTAGACAATACGAACGTGACATACACTTATCGACATATAAATATAAATAAAAAAAGATCAACATTTTTGTTTTGTTTTTTTTAAACACAGAAATACGCAATTTTAGAGTAATAAGAGATGAATACTGAATAACTAGAATCATTAGAGTTCTCAAAGTGAGGAAGCCCCAACTAGAATCATTAGAGTTCTCAAAGTGAGGAAGCCCCAACAGGAGTACAAATATACATATATACACATATATATATATATATATATATATATATATATATATATATATATATATATATATATATATATATATATATATATATATATATATATACTGTACATACATACACATATACACCAATAACAAAATAAAAACAGTTAAGAATCATACACATAAGCAAATAAACAAACAAACAAACAAACATATGCACAGCCTATGTACAAAATAAATAAACAGTTCATCTCTAGTCTTTACAGTTTTCTTCAATTGCATAAACACTCAAATCAAAAGTATTACACAATTATCAAAACCTTACACTCAAGGAGCAAAATATAGGCCCAGATTTGCACCCCTACAATGTCAGCCTCACTTTTTGCAAAACAATACACACAGTGATTTGCAAAACACTAAACACACTTGCATTACATTAGACACAGAATGTCAAATTACCACACATATGAGCCAATTGGTTAAACACAGCCATCAGATGCACAAACACACCATTGCTTAATTGTAGATACACCAATCAGGTTTAAGCACTATAAAAATGCAGCAGGTGAGTTCACCTGTCTTCAACCAAAATGGAAGGAGAGTGAAGTACTGTACACAGAGAACGTGAACATATACAATACATTCACCAAACACTACACAAGACAACCAATGATGCAGACTGATGAAAATAATATACATTTTCTCCCATTTTCCCAAATCAGTCAACATGTCAACATGGAGAATCACAACAAAAAATTATCTTGCCAGATCCAGCTAGGCAAAGAGATAATGTCTAGTATTTTCTGTTTAAATAAAAAAAAAAATTTTACTGTAATTTTAACCTGTACTGGATACAGTATTTTATGTTTGTCTGATATTTGCTGAGCTTACAGTGTTATGCACATAGTAGCATGAAAACTGGGACATGTATTGTTGTGATTCTCCATGTTGAAATGTTGACTGATTTGGTTATGGTTATATATATAATTTTTTTCATCAGTCTGCATCATTGATTTGGGTATATGTAGATAAATAAATTATATTTTCATCAGTCTACAGCATTGGTCTTGTGTAGTGTTTGGTGAATTTATTGTATATTTGCACATTCTCTGCATACTTCACTTACAGTACTCTAATCACTGAGAAGTAGAATTGCTAAATGAGTTTTAGGTTTAGCACAGCAGTGTGTGTAACTGGTTCAAACAGAATTAAGTCATATGAAATGTGTGTTCATATGGTAACAAAATGTAGTTTTTATAAATTAGTGTATGGTTTTGACAAGTGTTTAATTTAGCAAAGGATCTGAGGTGTTCTGATAATTGTGTGTGTGGTTGTGATAATTGTGTGTTTTGAAACACCGGGCCCCGTTTTCAAAATCATGCTTAGGCAATCGAAAAAAAACTGTATTGTGTGTTTCATTATATACATATGTTTCAGTCTTCTCATAAAAAAAAGATTAGATTTTTGGGTCTTTTCCTGCCTTTGGTCCGCTTTGCATTCACATCTCAAATGAACCGCAGCAGGGTTCACTTGCAAGAGTGAATGAGCTTTCACACCACCCCAAACCAACCGGACTATCCGAGGTTCGATTAAAGCTTATTATAGGACACTGGACATGGGTATGGATGGCTCCAGGTGCTGCTGCGTTAAAGTGCACATCTTCAATATCTGTACTATTTAAAAGCACAGTGCAGGACACACTCAAAGGTTATCGCACCTCAGAGATGGCAGTGGACATGTATGACAGGACAAAGGCCATATGTAATGGCCTTTGGATTGAGGAACATACTACCAGCCAAAGGACGAAGCAGAAAAGGATGGACGAGTATGTAGTTGAGTCATCTTGTGGCACAAGCTCAGACCTCAGCTCAGGAGATCAGCTGAGACAGAGACTGTTCTATCCAGTCGTCGACAGAATGCTGCAAGAGCTTGAGAGCAGGTTCTCATGAGTTGGATAACAACTTATGAGAGGCATACAGGCATGTTATCCAGCCTCAGACCAGTTTCTCTCAGTGGAATTGCTGCAACCCCTCGCCACACATTACAATATCCAACTATTGCCAGAGGAGATCACAGTTGCAAAGTGTTTCCTGGTCAGGACATGCAGAGATGCAGTCCCTACTATCCTAAGTGTCTTTTCCCTCCTGGATGATAATAATAATAATAATAATAATAATGCATTTGATTTATAAGGCGCCTTTCAGGACACTAAAAAAAAAGTCCACAAATCGGTGAATGAAAAAATTATAGGATCAAATGAAAACTACGTACTAAAAATGTTTAAAAGTACTAAAAACCAACAAAAAATACCAAACACTAACAAACATTCAGCACAGACAATGGGGATGCTGACATAAAAATAAAATAAAAAATAAAGTAAAAAAAAAATAAAAAAAATGTAAACAATTTTTTTTTTTTTTTTTTTTTTAGATCCGGGGCTAGAAGAAAAACATCCGGGGCTAAAGCCCCGGAAGCCCAGGGCTAACGACGCCACTGGTGCCCAACCAGTCGATCGTGATCGACAGGTAGATCGCGGGCTGATTTCAAGTAGATCTCGATTAATAAAATTCGATTATAAAAAAAATAAATGGTGCAAAATCAACTCTGCCTCTCCTTGTTAACTACAACAAGCAATGCTGTTTGTTATTTAAGATGAGGTCGGACTCTGCACTGACAGATTTGTGTTCATTATGCTGCTTTTATAAAGCCTCAAATGACGGCTTACAATATACAATTTTGGCTGGTAGCTCTTGGCTAGGTGGTAAATTTAAAAGTAGATCTTCGTTCAAAAAAGGTTGGGCACCCCTGTGTCCTTGTTTCAGGAGGTGAGAGACGTAGTCAACCGTTCCACATACGAGATAAAGGGTTACATCAAATTTCCCACTTGAAATGACATGAACCTTTTTCAATTGTTTTACTCACGTTGTGGTCTCTCTGGGAGAATCGCTGTCTTCTTCAACTTCAACTTCAAATTACTTTATTTTCCTTTCGGAACTTCATTTGTGCAGTGGTTGAAAGACAAACATACAGTCACAATACATAGACACTCACCACTATATATATATAAAAAAAAAAAAAAAGTTAGAACTACAATAAAAAAACCACTATATAAAAAAACACCAACTACATTAAAACTACAGTACTTAAAGCATGATATATTAAAAACCATATTAAAAAACATGTGGAGCAGTTCTATATGTATATAAATAATAAATAATAGTACAGGTACATAGTATATGTCCATCAGGTGGAAGGGGGAGTCTATTTTAAGTAGTCCAAAGTCCTTGGGGGGGGGGGGGGGGGGGCAGTCCGGCCTCCACCAGACCTAGGTGTTCAGCAGTCTGATGGAGGTTGGCAATGGGTGTGAAGGGTGTGTGTGTTATCTTCAACTATTTGGGAGGCCTTTTTAACTGTCCGTTTCTTGTGGATGCTGCTGAGTGGCTCCTGGTCCTTCCCAATTATCTTGCCGCTGATCTTAACGACCCTGTCGAGAGGTTTCTGGTTGATGCATCACTCCAAACCAACTCCTCTTACATGAAGAGCAGAATAGATGCGTTTTTATTCCCAGGCTCGAGAGGCCATTGAAGCACAAGCGCGTTTTCTTATTGGCCACGAGACATGTCCGTGAGTTACAGGGCCTGTGCTGCAGACCGCTGTCATTGTAAAGGATAGGTGATGCAATGCAGTAGAGACAATTGTCTTCTACTCTGCTCCCTACCAGTAGTGTATATTGGGTCAGAGCCTCCTCCTCAGGGAGTTTCAGAACCTCCCTCTCAGTGAGGGAGCCTCCTCAGAGTTTCAGAGCCTCCTCCTCAGAGTCTTAAGGGGGTTTCTCACTCACCCATTTGGGTCCGTTCCGATCCGTTCTGGTCCGATCCGTCTCTGAGGGGCCTTTCTCACTCACTATTCGGGGTCGAATCAGCGCCCCCGGGGACGGGGGGGAGTGTTCTCACTCAGACGGACACACCCCTTTTGGGTGCGAAGCGGTGCTGATTCGTACTACCCCCCGCTGAACCTGGGACGCTTGAAATAGGTGGTTCTGGGTGCGCGCCAGTGACACACACAACGTCGTTACTTGCTTGAATTGTGGGCAGATAAAAACACACAGCAACAACTGGACAATACCCACTAAAACGATATTTATATCTTCTATATATCTTCGAAATATATCAGATATAAAGCCCCTGGCTTGCACATAGCAGCAGGGTTCCCACGGTACCTGGAAAACATGGAAAACATGGAATACATTTTTTCATTTTCCAGGTATGGAAAAGTCATGGAAACTGAGCAAAAGTGAACACTTACATGGAAATAGAAACAGTTGTCCTGGACAATTGTATTGGATGATGTGTAAAATAGTAATAAAATGAAACTATTGAGCACAAAATTAAGATGCGTTTATAAAAACCCTCTTGGCATCCTATATGGTATGTTGGAATTTGATGCAGGCAACTTGGTGAGGCAGGCAAAAGTATAGTTTCGGATTGGTGGACTTCAGGAATAATAATGTTACTTGCGATCTCAATAGAAGGGTCAAATACATGCATTTCCCAGCCAACACGGGAACCTTGACATCTACAGTCTGTCTTGTTTTGGATGAATGAGTAGAAATGAAAAACGGAAATCTTGTTTTATTAAAGTAGTTTTTACATGTGATATAGATAAAGATATTGTTTCATTGTGTATTGATTAACTTTACATTTGCGCTTAGTTACTTTACAAAAGTTATACTGGCACATGGGTCTAATACAGCAATGGATTATGGGTAAATGCAACGTTAAAGCAGTGCCAATGTAAGACTGACTTTACATTAAACAAATGACTAATATAGTATAAAGTAGGGTATTATTTGGACTAAAGAATGGTGTTGTCTCACCCTACTCGCATGTTGAGGGAGAGCACCATTCATTATACACTGAGAAACCACGGCAGAGAGTGAGCTCTCGGGAACAACCCCACTTTGCCCGACATTTTCTCAGCAACCGTCTTTCTGACATCCTCTGCTAATGGTCTAATCTACACTGCTGCCACCTATCGTCACAGAGGGGAATTGCAGCCATTTTGTATAAATAAAAAGAAATGGGGGAAAATACGGGAAAATATTTTAATATTTAATCTTGCTAGCCAACATTCAGTTTGCTAACTAACTAGCTACTAGCTAGTGTTGGCTAGCTTGCATTGCTAGCTAACTACCAATACATTTTCACATTAGGCTGTGACATTACTTCTATACTAGTTGACATGAATAGTCTAGTCTTGATACATTTTGTAACATTCATTCTTACTTACATCTACTTTTAGCTATTTTGTGATTTTTCATTTTTTTTTCTTAAAAAAGATTATACTACTAAATAGGAACATTTGGGGTGAGACATTTTTGAAAAATCACGTAAGACTCATAATCTGATAAGACTAATAAATAAAGGAAAGAGGGAGGAGGAAGAGAAGAGGGGCGAAGATGAAAGAGGAGGAGAAGAGAGTAGAGGATGACAGAGGAAAAGGGAGTGGAGAGGAGCTGAGAAGAGTAGGAAGAGAAGACAGGAGCAGACACAAGAGGGGAGGTGTGGAGAGAAGAGGACAGGATGAGATAGGAGAGGAAAGAGAGAACATATATCAATCCCAGTGCTCATGTGTTTCAAAGTTCCAGTTCAATAAATAGTTTTTAATCTACAGCTTGTTGCATTATTTCATGCATTGATATTATCAATAAGACATAATCTCTAAGCATTTACAATGTAGACTTGACTGGCACATCTTTTAAATCAAGTAAGTAGTCAGGTGTCCTAGGGGGTTGTGTCTGTGAGGAGAGGGGGGCACGGATGGGGGCGGAAAGCTTCAGGGGCCTATAGATCATCACTTAATATGGTACCTGGAAAATCAGGAGGTAGCATGGAAAAAGATGTCAAGGCAAGCGTGGGAACCCTGAGCAGTCACGGAAGGGGGTAAAGACTTCCCTGGCTCGCATTAAGCCTGGTAACTTTTTTTGCCATAGCTATATGTCTACTATACTTTCTTGTTCGAATGCATTTATTTCTATAGACCAGTGGTGCCCAACTGCCCAACCAGTCAGCCGTGATCGACCGGTAGATCAACAAGCATGTGGAGCCTCACAGCTCAGTGGATGAAAAAGCACAGCACTTCCCTGGCTCGCATTAGGCCTGGCAATTTTGTCTATACATTGGTTTCTTGTTCGAATGCATTTATTTCTATTAGACCAGTGGTGCCCAACCAGTCGGCCGTGGTCGACCAGTAGATCAATGACATGCAATATAATTGCCACGAGCGATGGGGTAATGTTAGCTGCTGAACAGGCTAAGCTAACTAGCGTTAGACGTTAGGTGCTGGCTGGCTAACTAACGTTAGCTGCTAGCCACAATGCGAATCAGCGCCGCTTAGTCCAATGTGTTACATGAACCTCTTTCAATTGTTTACTCACGTTGAGGTCTCTCTGGGAAAACCGCTGTCTTCCCCTCTTACATAAAGAGCAGAATTGACGCGGTTGCTATTCCCAGGCTCGTCATGTGAGGACCGTGTCTGTGTCTTTTGTAGACCGGCTCCCTGCTGCTCGTCCCAGACAGCCAGGGGAAACGTTGTGAGGCTCTTTCTTGTTAGAAATTCGCCGTCACTGTTCTTTGCGAGCATATACGCTGTTTTATGAATCAGCGTATCGCTGCGTATGGTCTTACGAGACCGATCAGCGCTGGCCCAGGGTGTTTTTTCAATGATTGAATATGCTTTGTGGGTCCGGCGCGCCTTGGTTGCCCAACATCATAAAAACAGCGTTTTTTATGCGGTCGGCTGGGAAGGAGATATTTGTCTACCGAGCGCCAGTGCACTAGGTTAGACTCGACGGCTCGCGTACATCTCCGGGGGGAGATGACGGAGTAGATCAAACATTGGCAGGGGGGTTCACGCCTTTGGGTGGGCCACCAAGAGCAGTGCGTTTGCGTACTGACCGTCTTGGTGGTGCGCTCTGTGATGTTTTGGATCGACACGCGTACCTACCCCCCTCTTAGGACTGGGGGCGGCGGCGTGACTAGGGCACGGGACTGGTCCTGGTCGCGCCGGGCCAGATCAGTTAACCCGTTGTCCGCCGGGGCACAGACAGGTTCTGGTTCCCCGAGGGACTCTGTGCTTTTCCGGGGGGAAAATGCCAGGTCGGGCCGGACGTCACAGGGGTTGATGTCATGAATGTGTGTGTCATATACTTGTCACCTTGAGTTGCCCTTAACAGTGGCGTGCATTGGTCCATACTGTGTTGTACCTTTTGCACGATGTTAGGGGGTTGGTCCTTCTCCATTTGTTTCACCCCTCCCTCCCTGTTAAACCGGGGATGGGAGGGGGCTGTCGGCGAGGCTGCTTCTGTCAACTCTTCTATGCATCCCTGTGTAGGTCCCGGCCTTGCCCTCAATAACCTGTTGGCCTGGGTTAACCCTTTTTAAACCTGAAACGCTTTAACTGCATTGTATAGCCTGTGTATACACGCAGTTGTGTTTCTGGGGTTTCTTAGTGGGTTAAGGGAGCACCCACCTGTTATAATAAACATAGGGGGGTGGTTGTCTCGCGGGTTGAGGCCGGGTTTGACCCCGTCTGCCCGAGAGTATGCCCCCGCATCTTTCATGACGTCTGCCAATTGTGTCAAACTCTTTCTCTGAACCTCGACCCCGCAGGATTAATAAATTGGCAGGGTCAGGGTTCGTGGAGATTGTGACATGGTGCACAGCATACCGGAACACCCTTTCCGTCGGGATACTGTTCTTACAGTAAGCCCCTTAGGCGCCTGTCTAGTCCGCAGTGCTCCGGGCGCAGGTTGAGTTCTACTCTTGGGACCTGTCGGCCTGGATTGAGGGATCAACCTCCTTGGAGGGTTGTCTCCCCGGCGCGCCGGCTGGCCCCACGTTATTGTGGGGGGGAAGCCTCCTTGGGAGCGCTTCGGAGCGGCGTGCCAAGGGGAGAAGGGCCTTCACCTGGTTTAGGCTCTGTCCGATACGCTGGCGATGTGGGGGGTGGTGTCACCAGTGACCGTCTGGTGGGGTCTCGATGCCACGGCCTCATGGACCTCACCAGGCCCCTTTTTTCAGGGGGTCCTAGCCCCGGGGTGGCCTGAGGCTGGGACCTCCTCCGTGCTCCGCTGCTATGGCCTTGCCACGGGGTTGGTTTCTTTTGACCCCGACCCCTGCGATATTGGGGGCTGTGACGGGGGTTTTGCTCACGTCCGTTCCCTGGTGGCATGTGAGATGCGCGTCTGAGTAGTCGCGGGTCCTTCTAAACAAAGGTAAGTCCCACGGTCTGCTCACCCTGTGCGTTTGAGGTGCTAAACCCTCTTTGCACAGTCGGGTCCGATCTCCCTCCCCGGTTCTGATGGTTGTAGGGGACCTCAGCGGGTGCATCTGTCGGGCTTACGCTCTGCTCAGCTCTTGTGTTCCAATAGAGCAAAGCGTAAGCTATTAACGAAATATAACGAAGGTTATTCTATAACCCTAGTTATATGAGTAATAGCGAGCGCTTTGCTCTGACTCACTGAGGACCCCACGCCCCCACGGTCTTCTGTTTCGGCGGTGAAAGACTGGGGAAGGAGCTGTGGTGTGGCCATGACCCCGCTTATGTAGGAGCGGATGTGGGAGTGGTCAGGCAGGTGGGCAGGTCATATACTTGGTGACATTTTTCATTTTAGAATATGATTAAAGGGATAGTTCCAATAGAGCAAAGCGCTCGCTATTACTCATATAACTAGGGTTATAGAATAACCTTCGTTAAATTCAATACACTGATTACAATACACAAGTTACAATACACTGTTACAATATAATAATCAGATGCTCCTTCAAACCTTTTTCTTTTGTGATCAAATCTTTTTATTAATTTTTTTTCACATGAAACAAGACACAACACAATACAATAATAATAATAATACATAGAAATACATCACAGGACAGTAACTTATTACAATAATGACAAGACAATAATAGAGACAGATTAGAAATAATACAAAATAATAGAAACAGAATATAAAAATAAAATTATATTCCTTCAAACCTTTTTTGTACGTTTTTGAAGAAGATTTTTTTGCCAGATGGAGAAAATCATTCCATAATTTCACACCTCTATATTTAATAGAAAATGTACCTCTGCATGTAAGAAATTTAGGAAGATGAAGATTGACGAGTAGATATGAGTGGGACAAATAATCGTTTTTAAAGTAGGTCTTGAATTGTACAGGAATGTTCCCTTCATTAGAAGGAATCTTATAAATAAAAACACATAAAAAACATCAAATAAATATTTGAAAAATATTTAGAATCTGAAGTTTCTGAAATAGAGGGCCAGATGAGGCACGAGACTCAGATCGAGATGCGATCCTAACAAAGCGTTTTCTGGAGGACTAATATTTTGTGGAGACTAGTTGGGAAAGTGCTTGCCCATACTAAATTACAATAAGAAAGATAAGGATAAATTAGTTTATAATAAAGAGTAAGAAGACAGCTAGTGGTAACAAGGTGGCTAGTTCTCCTTATTATGCCAATAGATTTATACATTTCTTTATAAGCCCAGTCAATTTGTTCTCTCCAGCTCAAATTATCATCAACATAAACTCAGAGGAATCGCATTGATGACACTTTAGGCATCTCAATAGAATTAATTAAAATTTTAGATAGATCTTCAGAGTATTTTTTCCCACTGAAAACTATAAAATTGGATTTTTTAATATTCAATGATACATTTTTTAGATTGAACCATAAGGCATATGCAGTTAGGCCAGCATTTTCTTCTTTGATCAATGAAAATTAATTTGAGTGGGAGAGAAGAAGAGTTGTATCATCTGCAAACATTATTGGAAAAAGTAAATTTGAGGCATTAAACATGTCATTAGTATAAATAAGAAAAAGCAAAGGCCCCAGGATCGATCCTTGAGGCATCCCACAGAGCAGTTCGGCTTTGTCTGAAAAGCATCCCTTTACATAAACTGACTTCTATTGGAAATGTAATTCTTCAACCATTTGTGGATGACATCATGAAAACCATATTTATACAATTTATCTATTAGTGTGTGGGGGCTCAAAAGAAGAAAAATGATGAAAATCTCTTGAGATGAAATCAAGTGGATTTCTTTGACAAGCAGGAATTTAGTTTTATTATTAGTATTAGTTTATTACCAATGTTGACAAAAAAAATAATAAAATTTTTGACCAATATCAAATGGATTCATTGTCAAAGGAATTGTTGCCTTCCAAGACTGGAGGCAGCTCTGACGAAGCCTTTTATCTCTGCAATAACTGATTTATTACTTTCCAGGTGGTTTTACTATCATTTGAGCACCTTTTAAATTCCTCGCTGAAATATTTCTTTTTGGCTGATCTAATGGAATGGTTATATTTGTTTTATATTAGATACTATCGTGAGAGGAGGATGGAGTAGGATTTTAAATATACTTTTTATATGATTTATTCTTTTTCCTTAGCAACTTCTGCAAATCAAGTGTAAACCAAGGCGTCACGACTAGTAGAACCGCTAAAAGGAAAGGATTCATTAAACGTGGAGTTAATCATTTTCATAAAATTCATTTAATAAAATCAGCATTGCTTTCTTTATATAAGTCATTCCATGAGATATTGGCAAGCATTTTCTTGAATTTATCGATATTTGACTTGCTCATGATTGTTTTGTAGATTATGTTTTGCTCTATGATCTTTAGAGAGAATTTAAATATAGGGGGAAAAGTACAAAATCCCAGATTTGATACCATCATTCAAAGAGTTAGTTAAGATGTTGTCAATCAAAGTTTCTGATGATTCTGTTACTCGTGTAGGTTTATAGATAAGAGGAAATAAGTCATTTGAATAAAGGATATTGAGGAAATCCCCACTAAGGTTATCTGGTCAATGTTAAAATCACCTAAAATGAAACAGGGTTTATTCTCATTGCTTATCAGATTGATTGATTGATTGAAAGTTTTATTAACAGATGGCAGAATGGGTACAGTACAGCTCAATATACACAATTGTTAAGAGGATGCAGACCAGAGAAAGACGTTCGTCTTGAGACGGGAGATCAGGAGAGCCGAACACATTTTAATTAAAATCTTTAATGGCTGAGTCAGGTGGGCGGTAAACAACACTGACAATAATATTCTGGCCACCGGAGACACCAGATCCTCTTTGTTTTTTAATTCATAGTCACCATGAATAAACTATGATACTCCGCCTCCATATCCATTCTGTCTCATCATAACACCCTAGTTATGTGAATACTGACTGAGTGTCCCGCTCCAGCCATATTGAGATATTCGTCTTTCGAGCACCTATTGTGCACACGCTGAACATTTTTACATGCACCTGCATTCGCCCATGGCCACGCCTGCTCCTGTGTTTCCTTAAAACACAGGGTGTGGCCACTCCTGTGCCCTTCCGAGTCCGAATTTCACGTGTGAAAAAACAGCCAAGGGTCCTCAGGGCGTGAAGAGCGGGACGCTCAGTCAGTATTCACATAACTAGGGTTATAGGATAACCTTCGTTATGTTTCAATCTGACTGAGCGTCCTGCTCCAGCCATATTGGGATCAAAAGGGGGGGAGCGGATGCGCAGCCACGACAAATGCACCCCCTGAGGGCCCGGATGCCCATCGAAAAGGGGGAGGGGGGAGTCCCGTCCACCCGCCCGTCCTAACGAGGGCGGGGGGCAGTCAACTCCAACCAATATGCAAAATAGGGACCAGTCACCCTAGGACGCACAACGTGAGTGGGACCGCATGTGAAAAACGCACTCTGCGGTCCACACCCACACACTCCTGCTAGCCCACCTGGTGGCGGGGTGCAGGAGAAGTCCCGGTACTCAGGACTGCCTGGGAGACAGAGCCCCCAGTCATGTCCATGAGGTAAAACCTGACAAAAGGACCCGGGGAGGACCAGGAGGCTGCAGCGCAGATGCCCTCCACAGAGGCCCCCCCAAGCAGGGCAGCAGAGGCTGCCACTCCACGAGTGGAGTGTGCCCCGACGCCTGCGGGGGGAACCTGTCCAGCCAAAGTGTAGCAGAGGGCAATGTCCTTGCATAACCAATGTGACAGGCGTTGCTTGGACAGCGCCTTACCCGTGTTGGGGCCACCGTAACAGACAAGCAGTTGACTGGTAGCCCTGAGGTCCTCTGCGCCTAAGGTACACCGTCAGCGCATGGACAGGACACAACAGGTGAAGGCTCGCCTCCAACTCACCTGCGTGAGGGGGAGGGTGAAACGCCTGTAGCACAATATCCCTGGAGCGATAAAAGCTCCGGATATTCTTAGGCACAAAGGCCGGATTGGACCTCAGAGTCACGCTGCTATCACCCTGTATAGACAGACACTCGGGTCGAACCGAAAGAGCACATAGCTCACCCACGCGTTTAGCGGAGGTGATGGCCAGAAGGAACGCTGTCTTGAAAGACAGCCGATCCAATGGCGCCTGCTCAAGAGGTTCAAACGGGGCCCCCAACAGCCCCACCAGGACCAGTTGGAGGTCCCAGCTTGGGGACAGAGCACGTTCAACAGGCTTGAGGCGCCGTGCACCCAGCAGGAAACGTCTCACCAGAGGGTGGCTGAACAGCGTTCTGCCCTCAAAGCCCACATGACAAGGAGATATAGCCGCGGCATACACCTTCACTGTCGATGCTGACAGCCTATCCAGGATAGACTGGAGGAAGGACAGAACCGAGTTCAGGGGACATGACACTGGGTCCAGGCCCTCAGCCTCACACCACTCTTGAAACATACGCCACTTCCCTGTGTAAACCGCGGTAGTGGATGGAGCGTGCGCGTTCTGGATGGTGTTAATCACAGTAGTTTTAAGACACATCCCCTCCAAATTCAACCTCAGCAGCCAAGCCATTAGAGGCTGCCCCAGGACAGGTGGCAGAAACAACGTGCCGTGTGCCTGAGAGAGGGCCCGCGGCGACCATGGGACATGCCACGGCGGGGCCACCAGGAGTTGAATTAAGGCCGGGAACCACGCGGCTGAGCCCCGGTCCTGCGCTCCTGACGTACCCGCTCCAACAGCTGGGCTATCAGGTGTATGGGGGGAACGCATATAGGATCCCGGGCGGCCACGGGTACGTCGAGAAGGCATCCACTCCCAGAGGGGGTTGTCCTTCCGACTGACCAAGAACCACAGGGGGCACTGGTAGGACTGACTGCTCGCAAACAGGTCCACCGCGGCCTCCCCGAATCGGTTCCAGATCCGTCTGACTATGTCTGGATGTAGTCCCCACTCGTCTGGGTGGGGACCTCCCCGTGACATCAAATCTGCACCCACATTCTCCCTGCCGGGGATGTGGAGAGCCCTCAGACTGTGCAGATTGCAAGACGCCTATAGCCAGAGTTCGACCGCCGCCCGGTGGAGACGGGGGGAGTGCACTCCTCCCTGCCGTGCTGTCCGTCCTGACCAGAATGTGCTTGCCCACCACATGAGGGCGGAGCCGTTTGAGGACTAGAAGCACTGCCTTCAATTCCAACACATTGATATGTAGGGCAGACTGAGCAGGCCAGCTGCCTCCTACTGCGTTGGACCGACATGTCCCCCCATCCTGTGAGGGAGGCGTCGGAGAAGACCTCCACGTGCGATGTCCTGCTGCCCATGGGGACCCTGCTGGTGAGGGCCCCCGGCCCCCTCCAGTGGTCGAGGTCCCCCAGCACTGAAGCGGGGACTTTCAGCCGCTTCCACTTGCCTCTCACAGGGTCTATTTTCATACTGAAAAACCACCCCTGTATCCTCATAAAGAGGAGGCCAAGTGGGACCACAGAGTGAGCAGATGCCATCAGGCCGAGCAGGCACATCACAAACCACGCCGCAACTGTCCTGCCAGGACGGAACCCCCTGAGCGTACAGAGAATATCCTCTCGACGCCGCTCTGAGAGGGTTGCCCTCATAGACCTTGAGCTTAGAATCAAGCCCAAGTACTCCACCTGTTGGCTGGGAAGAGGAGTACTCTTCTCCCAGTTCACAGCAAAACCGAGGCTGGTGAGGTGTTCGACTACCTGCCTTGTGTGAGACCTGGCGAACTCCTCCGACCGGCTGAGGACCAGAATGTCGTCCAGGTAGAATAAAATTGGTATTCCCTGAAGATGCAGAGGTCCCAGCACGGTCTCCAAGCACTTGGTGAAAGTGTGAGGGGCCAGAGAGTAGCCGAATGGCAGTCTCTGGAACTCATACGCTATTCCCTGAAACAGGAAGCGCAGGAATTTCCTGTGAGGAGGGAAGATCGGGATGTGAAAATACGCATCCTTGAGGTCTATGGAGGTGAACCAATCTCCCACTCTGACAGCGCATAACAGGTGTTTGACGGTCAACATTCTGAACCTTCTCACCGCAATCAAACAATTGAACGAGGACAGGTCCAGTATGGGTCTGATAACCCCCGTTTTCTTGGGCACCAGAAAATATCGGGAGTAAACACCACTCATCGCGTCCTCCCGTGGGGCCGCGGCGATGGCCTGCTTCGCCAACAGGTTGAATCTCGTCGGCCAGGGCTGTCGCTGCCGTGGACTCTGATAGGAGAGTCTGTTTCAAACCCAAAAACGGAGGGTGGGGGTGTGCAAATTGCAACACGAGCCCCGCTCTCAACATTCACTCCATACACACAGACATGTGGCACTTCTGTAGCCACATGTGGTGAAAATTGCAAAGTGGCCTCACAGCCAACTGGCACTGGCCCGCTAAGAATAGGTAACCCGGTCCTTCCCGTTCCCGCTGTGCATTGCGAACCCTGGCTTCGCCGATGAGGGGTCCCGTGGGGTCGAGGTTTCTCCCGATTGCGCCAGCAAGGTATCTCGTGGGGTTGGGGTTTCGCACCCTGACTCTGCCAACGAGGCTGGGATTGGGGCAATTGCACCCAAGGGGGGACCCCGACAGAAAGGGCCGGTCTGAAACGGGGGGAACAGCAGTCATCACTCCTGGTGAATGAGGCGGCTCCCCCACTGAGCATTGTCCCATTTTAGCCAAGAGATTAGCCCGCTGGGGATGGCCTGCTCTACGGCTGGACATGCATAATGTGTGGTTTTCACTCTGTCTTGGGTGAAAGCTCCCACACACCGTAGCCCTGTAGTGATATTACTATCACCCAAATTACGCGTGCCTGACGCACTGTCGCTATGTAGACCGGCAGTCTGGGCAGGGGAAGCACAAACGTAATACCCAGCCTGGCGAGGCTGGGGGAACGCACGCTGTGACCTCACGTCGCTGTGACGTGGCCAAGGGTTCCCACTCTGACAACCTTTTTTAGAGACAGGGAAACCCGCCCGTCGTCACTAAACGCACACGCCGGGCGTGTGGCGAAGGGGCCTCCCGAAAGTACAACATTCTCATAGACAGACCCAGGCGGCTTAGCAAGGGCCTGGGTATCAGCCTCTGTCATGAGAAGCGATATGTCGGGCCGCTTACGCTTCCCTGCAGGAACGCGGCCCAGCGCCAGAGGGGGAACAGAGCCCTTATTCCCGTAACGGGGGGGGGGGGGTGAACAGAGCTTTGCTAGACACAGTGAGATGATGGCGGCGGTCTACTCCCGGGGGGAGCCGAGGCCATCCAATTCGCCCGGTCCCACAGCCGCCCGGGTCTGTTGGCACCGTGAGAGCCTGTCTCTCTGTTTCCAGGGTGTCTCGGGCGGGGTTGCAAGGCCACTGGTCGGGGGTCTCGCAGCAGCCGCTGACGAGACAGTACTCTCACCTCTGGCTGTGAGGTGTGGGGCGGCGTGGGGGCCTGGCTATAAGCCGCCAACGCCTCCGCTGACAAACCAAAAAGTCCATCCACGTAGAGAGGGGGGCCTTGAGGAGGGGAATTTTCCTCTCCTCCTCTAGGGGGGACTGCTCCAACCACAGATATCTGTGCATAAATGTTGAAAGCGTCATCCCCATCCCTGAGGTTATAGCTTGCGGCTGCGTTAAAAGCTGTATAACCTCAAAACCCTGAGCGAGGGTCTTGGCGTCGGCCGGCCCCAAGACCCCACCGCCTGACACCATTTTCGACAGAAAAGCAGCTAACTGAGCAATGTTATTTTATTTGTTGCCGCTAGATTCTGTACTGCGGTAATATAAGCTTCATCAGCCCACTCAGCCATCTGCCGGGCCGACTCGCCCCTCAGTGTCGGCTTCCGGTCGGGGGGGGCCACTCTACCATATCTGGGCAGAGGACCGAGGCCAACTGCTTCTCTAAGCGTGGCACACCGGTCCTCCCACCAGGCCGTCTACCTGTGTAAAAGGTAGATAAGCCTCGGTTAGGCCCTTAATGCTAGACACCGTCTGTCCCTCAGCGATATAAGGAATAAGCGGGGGAAACCCCAGGCACAGCCTCGGTTTCCCCCCGACACGCGGGAGTGGAGCCCCATTAGCAACAGCATTAGCATTGCGCGCCATGATACTGGAAAAAACACTTAATAACATTGCCTTTTGTGTGTATTCAACCGAGTACAAAGCCCCTCGCGCTGCACACGTGCCGCCCGGTTGTCTCACGGGACAATGGGCGACAGTGGCAGTACCACCGACGCAAGTTGCCGTTGCCGGCCCTACCTTAGCATGGTTCAGTTCAACTACCGAATGCCGTGTGACGTTCACCAGTCCACTGCCATGGGAATCTGAAGAAAGTCCAGCGTAGGGCCGATATCCCATCTGGACGCGCTGGGGAAAACCCGGAGGCTGGGGAAATTCCGGCGGTAGTCTGACGTTCTTTAGTTTAGTTTAGTCCACTGACTGATGGTGCATCTAGCAAGAATCACGTGTGAAAAAAACGAGAAGGGCATAGGAGTGGCCACACCCTGTGTTTTAAGGAAACACAGGAGCAGGCGTGGCCACGGGCGATGCAGGTGCATGTAAAAAATGTCAGCGCATGCACAATAGGTGCTCGAAAGACGAATATCTCAATATGGCTGGAGCGGGACGCTCAGTCAGATTGAAACATAACTACCTACCTACTGCCCTTCACTGCCTACAACTGCCTTACAGTGTAATCCTAACTACCTACTGCCTACAACTGCCTTACACTGTAATCCTAACTACCTACCTACTGCCCTTGACTGCCTACAACTGCCTTAAACTGTAATCCTAACTACCTACTGCCAGGGGCGTATCTGGGGCACAGGGGGGCACTTAGGAATGCTAAGCGGGCGCGCAAAGCAATTTTTTTTGTGCCGGTTTTGGGCGGTTTTGGGGCGAAAATGGGCAGATTTTGTAACTATTTTATTTTTTACTTTATTTCGGTTTTAGGGTTAGGGTTAGGTTAGATGCATCCATCTGTATGGAGAATGGAAGGGGTTTGTCTGATGTTAAGGCCTTGAGAACATCACCCACTGCCTTTGGAGCAAGGATGTCTTTGACCAGAGCCTCTGCCTTTGTTCTTCCTAAAGTCATTTTCTTCACTATTTTGGAATCATGTAGAATCTTTTGATTGAGCTTGTTTTTTTTTTAAAGAAAAGTATCACTGTAGTGGAGAAAATTATGTATCACTGTACATAATAATACTGTACATACGTCAGATTAACATAATTACTCAGTAGCCTTGTTATATATATTCCATTGAATCACTCGTTTACATGTAATCACACTGTATATTGCTGTACTCAACTGTTATTTGCACTCTGGTTAGATGGCAACTTATTTTCGTTGTGCTATACTTGTGCTGTACGATGACAATACATTTTAATCTAATCTAATCTAATCTAATCTAATCTAATCTAATCTTTTCAGCCACTATGAAAATGCTGTTCTGAATGCTATTTAAAAAATGCCTATTAACCTCTGAATGCGCTGCAGCTGCGCGGCTTCTTAACAGAGGTCCTGGTGGACCAGCTGCCTGTCCTGGTGGAGCTCCAGCGGTTTCTCGCTATCCTTGCCGTTACAGACCCGGCTCCTCCCAAGAAGGAACTGATCCTAGAACAGGTATATATGTACACAAGAACCAAGAAATACACCCTCCCATTTCCATTTGGTCATTTAGCTGATGCCTTTATCCAAAGCGACGTACAAATTGTGTACAAGAAGTCAGCAGGAGGGGAATACCTCTGGGGTCAGTGGTGTTGTTCGTCTAGCAGTGCCGAACTTGAGTGCATAGTAGTATATAGACATATTAGCATAGTAAGTAGTGGTATAGACATAGTACATAATAGTAAAAGACAGTAAGAAGGTTATTATTATTATTATTATTATTCAGATATTGATTGAAAAAGTGTGGCGGAAAATCTAGTGGGTTTCAGCGCTACTGACTGGTGGGAAGTTCGTTCCACCATCGTGGAGCAAGGACAGAGAATAGCCTGCTTCGTTTCGATGACATTTGTGTCTTGATTGTATCTACGTTTACCATAATATTACATTCAGAAGTAGAGATGCATCGATCGATCGGCCGGTAACCAGAATCAGATGGTCTTCAACTTGATTGGCCATGACCGGTGACATGGACGATCAATCAGTCTCAGTATATCCCATTCTTTCAAATAAAGTCAAATTTACAAGCATGGTTCACACGTCACAGACAGTAACGTCACAGCCACATACACACACACCATGCCATCGGCTCTGTCCAGTAACCTTAAAACTTTTTATTTTGAGATTTGTTTGAGTGAGAGAAAATGTTGAAGTTATTCAATAGTCAAACGTTTTATTATGAACAAAAAAAAATGTGTCTGCGCAAATTGCAATCGGTGCGTCTCTATTCAGAAGTGTTGTTTGTTTTCTCGACCCATAGCTTCCAGAGGTGTGGAACAATATTATGCGTGAGAACTCTGGCAAGTGGAAGGCCATCGCCAAGTATCAGGTTAAGGAAACCTTCAACCCTTCTGAGAGCGACCTGAGACAGCAAGCACTGAGGTAATACTCACGAGTGTATCGCCAAACGAGAGGTGAAGGAAGAAGAAACTGCTGTGTTGAACGGATACCATGACGTTTGGAGTTCGAGTTGTTGTATTTTCATTACCAGACACTCATCACAGTGTTGTGCAGAATGCTAATGACACAAACAAGCCATTGCAGATAAGAATGAGTTGTCAGTGAATTGTTTTGACGAGGGCACCCAGCCAGTGGAAAAGCCCTCAGAACCATAGTTGAAAACAAAGGTCAAGGGTGCTCCAGTAGCACACCATGTTACCGCGCTCGCGCGGGACTCCGTGCTGCGTCACGGATCTGGTTGACTCCGAGTTCGATTCCCGGACTCGCCACTCGTCATTTGCCGAATGTCTCCCCCTGCTCTCTCTCCCGTTTCACCCTGCAACTGTCGGTCATGCTTGACCAGGAAAGCGATAAACGCTAAAAAATAAAGAAGAAAAAAAGAAAACAAAGGTCAGACACCAGTCAAAGATGAGGCAGAGAACCGTACAGCAGGTTGAGTCAGGTTACTCATGGCCCACATACATAACAGTATGTAGGTCATCATCGAAATGATAGACAAAGAACACAAAGCGGGTTTTGGCTCATATAGAATAGAATAGAAGTACTTTATTGATCCCGAGGGAAATTCAGCACCACAGATCGCTCGCAATAAACATTTACGTAGTCAAAAATAAGAATACACAGTCAAAGATATACATTCTAAAATATGTATATACATTCTAAAATATACAGTCCAAAAATATACAGTAAAATGTCAAATGTACAGGAAGATATACAAGGATTTATACAGTATATATATAGGCCATTTCTATTAGCTTACATTGTCAACAGTGACTGCTGATTATACAGTTCTCAGTGTACTTCAGATAGGAGGGTAGCTGACGTGTGTGGGATACAGGCTGACTTACAACCGAATCTAATTTCCTGTCACTACACCATTTTTTGGGGGCAAACAGAGAGACAAAAATAGAAAACGCACCCCCTCCCCCCCAGCACACGCACACAGACATGCACACAAAAAGTCTGCTACCAGACAAGTCCTCATCCCTCTTAATCGCCTATATTTGATACTGCTCCCAAGGTTGGCCCAGACGTACAACTTGGATGTGATGGAGAGTCTAATCCCAGAGAAGCCTAAGTGTGGAGCCTGTGGGAAGGAGGCCATGAAGAGATGCTCTCGCTGCCAGGGAGAATGGTATTGCCACAGGTAAAACACAAGAGTTCATTCTATGTTTGTAAAGAAAAGAAAGAAAAAGGACATAGTCTCATAGATGCGAAGCGAACTGGTATTACACAAAGTGCATTGCCTGCGAGCCGCCACTAGGGGCAGAGTGGCTCACCGTGAGTGAGTGAATCTGTGAGTGAGTTAGGGTTAGTGACATTGCAGGTCTAAGATACTTTGCATCTAAAGAATATCGCCTGTATATTTAGCTACAGTATATACATAGATCCATTCCAGGGTGATGATTTTTAATGTAAAGGGGATACAAAGTAAATTAGATAACATTTTATATTGGATCCGTCTGTCCATAATGTGTGTCATTGAATTAGATTTTATTTGATCTGCATCCTACAGCTGAGCTAGATGAGGCTATAAACCCTGCTTGCCACGTTGTTCTTTCCAGAGAATGTCAGGTGAAGCACTGGCCCAAACACAAGATCGCCTGCCAGCTGATGGCAGAGGCCACCGACAGGATCCAGGAGGAGCTGATTATCCACCACTAAGAGAGACCGACATTATGGATACATGAGACCAAAGCCAGTATTTGCGGCTGTGTGGGACCAAGGAAACTATAAAAGAAGAAAGGGTCATCACGTCACTGTGTAGCACGTGAACACAAGTGTGGAAACATTGAGTTGAATGGAATTGCCAAGGTTATTACCTCGGATGTGTCAGGATCATCTGCAATTAGTGGCTTTGTATAGCTAACGTTTGATATATTGGTTGGTGTATATTTCCTCAGATAGCTGGTATATTTTATTTTATTTATTTTTATTTTTTTTATCTTTTTCCCCCTCCTCTTTTTCCGATTTTTCTCCCATCCCACTGTTAGTCGTTATGCCAATTCCCAACTCCCTTCCTGGTTGTTGCGCACCCCCCCTACTGTTGGTCCGAGAGGCCGGAGACTATCACATGCTATCCTCCGACACATGCGCAGCCAGCCGGCAACCAGCCTGGCAGCTCAGATTCTTACTGGGAGAGTGTAACGTGTGGAAGGTCACACTACCTCCCTCCAGATCCTTCCTTCGCTGAGCAGGCGCCCCGACCGAACTGTAGGAGTATTTTTCTGTTTACAACGCCCAGGACCCACCCATCAGCTTTCCCACCCTCTAATACTGCCAATTGTATTAGTACGGACGACCAGCCAAACTGAAAACAATGTGGAGAGCTGGATTCGAACACGCGAACCCAGCGTCTCCAGCATTGGTGGTGAGTGCCTTGCCCACTGCACCACCTAGCCGCCTAGCTGGTATATTTTGAATTTGAATACAGGCTTCACAGAACTGACACCAAAGTCTGGCACCAAGCAGAGTGTAGAATGCTGGTATTCTGACGTGATGACCCTTCCTTCCTTTATAGTTTCCTTGTGTGCAACAAGGAACAGAGTCGTATGAGTGGATGAGAACGGCTCCCATTCAGAACGGGATTCCTATGCAGTGCACCCTAAATGGCACTGGCTTCCACAGCCAGGACATTTTCTAGTCATCCTGTCAAGTTGGTAATGCTTCAACTTAAATCTATTAAAAACTGGTTTACTATACATATCTGTTACTAAATGTAAATATTTCTGGTGTACTGTTTCACCAAAGTATTCCACTTCATGGACGATCAAACTCAGGATTAGAGACTTTTATTAAAATCGTAATCTTTTGCGTGAATGCCTTTGCTGTCAAATTGTATTTGATGTTTCCTTTGATCTTGGATTTGACAGGAAGTGAAAGTAACTCACTTCACCAGCAGCAAATTAAATTGTTTTAATGAGTTCCTGTATTGTAGCATGTCTTTTTGTCTTTTTGTATGACTGAATCTATTCCAGGTAACTTATTTTGGTATGCACTTGGCTGCTATAGCCAGGCCAGGATATAACTTTCAAACCTGGTCTATTCTTGGTTAGCCTAATATTTGATGTAATGTATGTCAGACTTTGCTATGTAGCTAGCTACCATTATAGTTATAACTTGTCACTGTCTATCTGTATATCATGTTTGTCATATATGTTATGATGAATTGAAAATGGGGGACCCTGATGTAAACAAGACGAAAGTCTTTCTCTGGTCTGCATCCCCTTAACAATTGTGTGTATTGAGCTGTACTGTATTGTAGTACCCATTCTGCAATCTGATACAATTTTCAATCAATCAATCAAAACTCACTCAAGACCAACCATTATAAAAGCAGATTGATTTTTAGAATCGGTCAGGAAATAGCTGAACAGTCAGCTTTTATTCAAACCCAGAAAGAAAACTATCATTTCCATCTCAGGTTGGAGGGGTGGGGGACTTTGTCCGCCCACCCAGCTGTGTACTGTACTCAGAAGCACCCCCCCTATGTGAAGAAAATCCGGATGTCAGTAGCTCTCCGTCTCATCTCAACTTTCTTCTTTTTTATAAGCGTTTCTTGCTGAGACAATTCCGTGACAAAAGAACAAAAACGAGAGGCTGTATTTTGAGCTGATACAGTGCGGGCTAATAGACCGTATATGTGTTGTTTTCGAGGAGCGCTGTTCCGTTATGTAGCTTAGTGATACATTATTTCCAGATATGTGTCCAAGGCTGCACACCTCCGTTACTTGTAGCGGAATCTTAGCGGAAGACTTGCTGGTTTGTAAACACTTTTGAGACGAAATGGATCGTTCCACGCGGAGGTGGGTCCCTGTTTGGTGAGTTATTATCAATGGACATTTTTCACACGATATTACACTGTCATACTCATACTCATACTAGTCTAAATTGTTCGGTTCCCCGACTAGGCTATTTATTAATGTTATGGTACACAACTTCATCGTGAAACGAGTTCCCCCAAATGCACCCCTCGTTGTTTCACTGGATAAGACTGGGGTAGTAACGTTTGCCTCTCAATTGATTAAAACCATATGTCCCATATATTCATGAAATAACTTTTCGTTCCCCCGGCGTGAAATAACTAGATACTTTATGGCTAGCCAACATAACCCGTTTGAAGCTGCCCACGTTGGCTGAAGGGTGTTGCATAAGAATATGTAACCTTTAGCATATATAATGATATTATGGGAAGTCTTATATAGTTTCAAGTTTTGTTTTATTTGTCACATATAAAGTACATGTACATTACAGTGAAATGCTTCGTTCTGTATGAACCCCCTGATAATGTGCTTCATACAGTAAAAAGGTCAAACGAATAAAGTCCAAACACTATACAAAATATACAATATACAAACTAAAGTACAACAAAATGCAAACTTTTTAAATGCTAAATCTAAAATCAAAACTGCTTCTACTATCAAATTACATGTTTCTATTGTAGCCAGTGGTAATGGAAGACGCCCGGGTGTGAATGGCACAATGTCGTGGGGGGAGTTCATAGAGCTGCATGACCTGCGGGTGAAGAGAGACGACATAGAGCTGACGCGCTCCGAGGCGCCTCGCTCACCTCCGCGTCTGGAGAGGGCCAACGCGCTGAGGATCAGCCCCGGGAAGGTCCCAGAGCTGCTCAGCCGAGCGGGCATCGTCAGAGTGCAGTGCGACACAACCAGGGACTCGCGGATCAAAGAGGACAGAGGAGAGGGCCACGACTTCCAACCCTGCAGCCACGCTCAGCCCACCTGGTGCGACCTGTGTGGAGACTTCATATGGGGGCTCTACAAGCAGAGCCTGCGCTGTGCTAGTGAGTTTACTTTTGTATGTGTATCTGTGTGACTCTGTGAGTGAGTGAGAGAGAGCGAGAGAGAGAAAGATAATGCATGCTTCTCTATTAATGCATGTTAGGGCGGGCATTAAAACCAGATTCTCAAACATAAACATAAAGACTGACAACACGCTCATCACAGACAAGCTGGATGTAGCCAATTACTTAAACAGTTTCTTCACAAACATAGCCACAACACTGGTAAACAAAGTACCCTCCCACTCAGGGCATTATGGGGTAGAACACAGTAGCATACTACAAGAACCTAGGGGTCCACAAAGACGACTTCAAACTGGAAATGGTAACAACATGAGGTACTCAAAAAACTGAGCGCCCTCCAACCTAACAAGGCTACTGGCCATGACAACATCCCCTCCAAATTCCTCAGAGACTCAGCAGCCGCCATCACCCCAGTCATCACACACATAATAAACCTCTCCATAAAACAGGGACACGTCCCCAAGGACTTCAAAATTGCGAGAGTAACACCCCTGCACAAAAAGGGCAGCAAATTAGACCCAGGCAACTACCGCCCTGTTTCTATCCTTACATCCATCTCGAAAGTCATGGAAAAAATTGTATACGAACAGGTCGAAAAATACCTTGTGGAAAAAAATCTAATCTACGAATTCCAATCTGGCTTCAGAACATCCCACTCCACTGACACATGCCTTCTCTATTTAAACGACCACATCAAACAAGAGGTGGACGCAGGCAAATACTGCGGCATGGTCCTGCTGGACCTACAAAAGGCCTTCGACACTGTCAATCACACCATTCTGATTGACAAGCTAAAAGCAATTGGTTTTGATAGTCTATCAGTGAGCTGGATGCAATCCTACCTGGAGGGGAGAGAACATGGTGGAGGTAAACGGTACCCTATCCCCCCCCCTCACAGTGAGCTGTGGTGTTCCACAAGGAAGCATACTAGGTCCACTACTGTTCCTAATTTATGCAAATGACATGTCGTCAGCTTGTGACTGCAACTTGTTCCTGTTTGCGGACGACTCAGCCCTGCTGGTCTCTGACAAGAACAAGTTACAGGTTGAAAAAACCCTCAGCTCAGAACTAGGCAAAATCTGCATATGGCTCGCTGATAACAAACTATCATTACACATGGGCAAAACAGAGTCCATTCTCTTCGGTTCAAATAACAAACTCAGCAAGACCGACGGCTTCTCAGTTACAGTGGGTGACAATATTGTCACAAGGAAAGAAGATATTACCTACCTGGGTTCCATCCTAGAGGCAAATCTTTCCTGTGACAAAATGGCATCCAATGTAATAAAAAAAGTCAACCAACGAACTCGATTCTTGTACCGGATCTCCTCACTGGTAAACAAGAATACCCTGAAGACTCTGGCAGGAGCACTCATTCAAGGGTACTACGACTATGCTTGCACCTCATGGTACCAAAGCACCTCAAAGGCGCTAAAAACAAAATTACAAACATCTCAAAACAAACTGGTCAGACTACTGCTTGACCTTACTCCTAGAACCCACCTCACCCCTGCCCACTTTGACAACCTAGGATGGCTTAGAGTAGACGACAGAGTACAGCAACTTGCAATGGGCCTGGTCTACAAGATACACTACACGACCAAGGTACCCATGTACATGTCAAAATACTTCCCAAAGGTCAGTGAATACCACAATCACAACACCAGAGGGAGCTCCACAAATCATGTTAAACCCAGATTCGGCTCAAACAAGGGACTAAACACGTTTCGCAATTATGCCACATCAATGTGGAACGCCCTACCCAAAGCTGTAAAGGAATGTGAATCACTACCCACTTTCAAAAACACTCTCAAAAAACACCTACGGGAGACTGCAATTCGAAACTGGCCCCTGTAAATGTCCTAACACAACCCCCTCCAATGTACAGTAAATTACCAAGTATGGTCTTGTCAATATTCCAATGTACAGTTTTGCTTGTACAGTGTCCCCCACCCACCCCTCCTACCCAACCTCCCCCCCACCCACCCAACCACCTCCAATGTACAGTCCCCCCCACCCCCCCCCCCCCCCCCCCCCCCCCCACCTACCCAACCTCCTCCAATGTACAGTTTCTACGTCAAATGTATATACTCTCTTTTCTGGACTCTTTTCGTATCACAAACAGTACTGTATTTGCAAATCTGGTATGTCATAAATGTATAGATGTAGCAGTACTGTATGTCATGTATGTCATATATGTTATGATGAATTGAAAATGGGGGACCCTGATGTAAACAAGACAAAAGTCTTTCTCTGGTCTGCATCCCCTTAACAATTGTATGTATTGAGCTGTACTGTACTGTACCCATTCTGCAATCTGTTAATAAAGTTTTCAATCAATCAATCAATCAATCTTGTCACATTGGTAATATCTCCAACACCAGAGGGTACTTGACACTCGAATTTCCCCAAGGGGATCAATAAAGGATTATCTTAAAAGTTTTAACTTAACATCTAAACAGTTACATGTGCATCACTGTTCTAAAGCGGATGCAATATATGTCCCTGTAATCTGAGGTGAGAACAATTCTCATATTTTCAACCATGAAAGTAAAAAAAAAAAAAAGTAAACTTCACTATTTATGTAATACAACATTGATAAGTATGATTTGCACAGAATAGAGGAGAAAAAAAATTGTATTTTGATACAGAAACCAAGGTCCTGTACTGAAGCTAGCTTGTGCTATACACAATTGCTTGTGTGTCACATGGGGCAAATTGTCATATAGTATACATAGAGCAACATTATCCAGATGCAGCTGCTGTGCATGTAAACAACAATGTGTGTGTGATATACTGCATCACACAGTATCAGGAGTAGTAATTCAATTGTTATAATTGATGTGGCCATACATTTTTTGTAGGAATATGCAAACAGAAGGAAGGACAAAGAGAAGCCTGTTAAAATCGTTTGAAATTATAAATGAAAGACCGACAATGACAGCAGCACACCACCTGACATAACGCTGAGGGCAGTGACGCAGCACACCATGCACCTGACATAACGCTAAGTGACGCAGCACACCACCTGACATAACACTAAGTGACGCAGCACACCACCTGACATAACGTAACGCTAAGTGACGCAGCACACCACCTGACATAACGTAACGCTAAGTGACGCAGCACACCACCTGACATAACACTAAGTGACGCAGCACACCACCTGACATAACGCTAAGTGACGCAGCACACCACCTGACATAACACTAAGTGACGCAGCACACCACCTGACATAACGCTAAGTGATGCAGCACACCACCTGACATAACACTAAGTGACGCAGCACACCACCTGACATAACACTAAGTGATGCAGCACACCACCTGACATAACGCTAAGTGACGCAGCACACCACCTGACATAACGCTAAGTGAGGCAGCACACCACCTGACATAACGCTAAGTGACGCAGCACACCACCTGACATAACGCTAAGTGATGCAGCACACCACCTGACATAACACTAAGTGACGCAGCACACCACCTGACATAACGCTAAGTGATGCAGCACACCACCTGACATAACACTAAGTGACGCAGCACACCACCTGACATAACACTAAGTGACGCAGCACACCACCTGACATAACGTAACGCTAAGTGACGCAGCACATCACATGACATAACACTAAGTGACGCAGCACACCACCTGACATAACACTAAGTGACGCAGCACACCACCTGACATAACACTAAGTGACGCAGCACACCACCTGACATACCGCTAAGTGACGCAGCACACCACCTGACATAACACTAAGTGAGGCAGCACACCACCTGACATAACACTAAGTGACGCAGCACACCACCTGACATAACACTAAGTGAGGCAGCACACCACCTGACATAACACTAAGTGACGCAGCACACCACCTGACATACCGCTAAGTGACGCAGCACACCACCTGACATAACACTAAGTGAGGCAGCACACCACCTGACATAACACTAAGTGACGCAGCACACCACCTGACATAACACTAAGTGAGGCAGCACACCACCTGACATAACGCTCAGGGCAGTGAGGCAGGTAAAGCTGGGAAATAAATCTGGAGTACGGCCTTCAATTATAGAACTCTCACAGATACTGTCAAAAGAAGACATCCGCAGAAATTGACGGTCATGTGTCAATGGTAGATTATTTGTTAATTTATTTACTTAAATGGGTTGTTCCTGTTTTTTCATGCACTGACACTGATGAAGCCCTGGTGTTTGAAACTTTTAACTGCAAAAATGAGTGTGGAAAGTCTCTACTGTTCTTATTGGTTGAAAAATATAATGTAACAATTTACCCCGCAAAGTGTGACGACTCACCCTGTGACGGGGCAACTTGTCAGAAATGCACATTCTGTACTTGAAAAGAACACGCCAACATTTTGGGAAATTAGCTTATCGTCTTCTCCAAAGAGAGACAAGAAGATAGATACCAGTGTGTTCAGTAGAAAGCTATCTGGCTGCATGTTAGCCTAGCTTAGCACAATGAATGGAAGTGGACAGTGACGGGTAGTCTAGGCATTGTCCAACTAACAACTCTCCCGAAGGCTACCTGTCACTGTTCCTTTAACCATTTATAACACTATATTAAAGTAAAAATCCAAAGATTATACATTTGTCCACAAGAATGTATTATTTAATTGAATATGGAAAATGAATGAATGAATGAATGAAAACTTTATTTAACAGATTGCAGAATGGGTACAATACAGCACGGCTCAATACACACAATTGTTAAGGGATTGCAGACCAGAGAAAGACGTTTGTCTTGTTTACATCAGGGTCCCCCATTTTCAATTCATAATGACTTTGATGTACTGAGACTGAGAAGTTGAAGTGAAAACAAAAAGTGTGACAAGATGCCCCACTCTCCCTAACTACCCAAATTAGATTCTCATCAGAAGGAAATCTGTTTCAGATTGTCCCCTGAACCAAATAATATTCTAGTGTTGTGCAGAATGCCCAGCAAGTCAAGTGGCACTTCAAAGAAAGACTTCTGCCCTATGTAGGCTACATAGAGCACAATTTGAAGGGGAACAACCAGGCATGCGTTGTTCATGGGACGGGGTCCCACGGTGTGGGACCTCACTCGCTATTTGCATATCAATAGCTCCGGTCGTCATGTGTGTTAAATACGTTCTCAGACACATTCACACCTACCTTGTTGTGAAGACGTGTTACATTCCATTCGTAGAGGCAATTAGGCACTGTCTTTAGTCTGTGCCCAAGCGAGGGGACATTAAATGCGCATTCGCGGGAGCGCGCGCACGCGCAGGGAGCGCGCATGCACGTGGTGCGTGTCACCCCAGATGATTTCAATAACGCACCACTGGGAACAACAACCCAATTAAGCATTCCAATATGTTATCGCCATGGCTTCTCTCTCCCACAGCCAGAAACCAGAGAAGTGAGACTCAAACTTGTGATGTTATCAAGTAGAAAGTCTGGAGCTGCTCCATTAATGAAGCACGATAGACTGGTTTTGTGGACCCACGGAAAGTTTATTTTATTTATAAAAAATGTACACCTAAATCGGCTTTATTCTGTAGACCTTTTCAAACGTGACAAACATTCTAAAGGGGACCACGTTTATGTCCTGTTGCAGTGTTTGCTACTATAACAGCTGACAGGAAATACACTTGGCCCTAAGCTGTTCCCCTAGCAACAGATTTCTTTTTTTAAATGATGTTTTTGGTAGATTTTTATTTGTTTGTACTACCGGGCAGTCCGGTAGAGAGAGAGAGGAGGAGGAACGGGAGACAGAGCGGGGGGAAGACATTCGGCAAAGGACGGCGGGTCCGCTTCGCGATGCAGCGTGTTACATGCATTCCCCTTGGTTCTCTCAGTGCTATCTACACCATATTTCCTGATTCAATGTCTGAAGCAGAAGCAGCTTCAGACCTTATATCCGATGACATCACAAATTTGAATTTTAGCACTATAGTTTTTGGATTTGTTTTGAGTTATTCATGTTCACTAATGTGTGGATATTGTAAACTTGGATGTAGTTCATATTTAAGCATTAGCATCTGATTTTCTTTGTTTATTTTTTAAATACATGATGTAGGCAGGGGCGGAGCTATAGGCGCGGCTGGGGAGGCAGCTGCCTTAGGGCCCGCCCACCGTCTGGCGGGAGGGGGGGCCCGGGCCCCGGGCCCCCCCTCCGGCCCCGGGCCCAGGCCCGGGACTGAATGGAGTTGCCGTTCGCGTGTGGGACTGGATCGAACACAACTGGTGGTAACGGCAACTGGGACTGGTGCGTTTGTTTTGATTCTAGGCTCCTCCCGTTTTGCCAGTACTGTGGTACGAGTACGACTGATAGCGTGTGGTTTAGGAACAGGGCGTTTTGCACAAATCCAGCGCTCCCTTTCCTTGGCTGTGACGTAGCCACGTAAATCTCACAAGCAGCGCGGAGGTGATATTTTTCTCTGATGTCGCGTTCACGTTACGTGGGAAGAATCGGAAGAATCAGCTTCCGACTGGGAAAAACCATTCACGTCAGCCTCCTAGTTGTAATTCCTACTAGGACATATGGGATTTTTTATAGACCCCGATATCTCCCACTTCGCGTCACGAATTGCGGAAGTATGGATGTGGGCGTTTTGATCGAGTCAATGCGTGAAGGCTTCCTAGTTGTAGCAACGAGATGTCCTCTGGTTCTTCCGCTTCTTCCCACGTAACGTGAACGCGACATCAGAGAAAAATATCGCAAGCTATGTTCAACATAATAAGTCACCTGAAACATGAATGAATGAATGAATGAAAACTTTATTAACAGATTGCAGAATGGGTACAGTACAGTACAGCTCAATACATACAATTGTTAAGGGGATGCAGACCAGAGAAAGACTTTCGTCTTGTTTACATCAGGGTCCCCCACATCACCACCGCTACCATGGTGTATTAAAATCCGAAGACGCCGAGCAGCTAAAGGGGACATTTACCGAGGACCAGCACAAAGTGTGGATATATTATGATTTAACAAGTCTTATCTGTCCAGGACGATGACAACATTATTGCAGGTAAGCTAACTAGTACTACTAACGTTATCACGCTAGCTTGGATGCTAACTAACGTAATGTGAATGAATGAATGAATGAATGAAAACTTTATTTAACAGATTGCAGAATGGGTACAATACAGTACGGCTCGTTAAGGGGATGCAGACCAGAGAAAGATGTTTGTCTTGTTTACATCAGGGTCCCCCATTTTCAATTCATAGTGATCATAGAAAACATATACGTTACCACCTAGCCACAATCTATGGTATTTCTAGGTTACCACATGGGTGGCGCACGTGAACACTTTGTGAATTATGTGAGGGTGTATCATGATGATGGTAATTTGGCACTTAACGAACGTTACCTATCTCTTTGCCGTTTTGCATAGTGCACTGCATAGTACCAGAGATGACAAAAGTTATGTGGTAACATAGGTCGCATCACTGCCAGTAGTCGGCATATTACCCAATTCTGACTCTGGTATTAGTCAACTAACGTACTGTTAGCCAGCTACTGTAATAACGAAACTGAAATATCTAATGATGATAGTCAATCATAAAGACAGAAAACACTCTCATCACAGACAAGCTGGATCTGGCCAAATACCTAAACATGTCATGGTGAATGAATGAAAACTTTATTTAACAGATTGCAGAATGGGTACAATACAGTACAGCTCAATACATACAATTGTTAAGGGGATGCAGACCAGAGAAACACTTTCGTCTTGTTTACATCAGGGTCCCCCATTTTCAATTCATTATAACATAATGACATACAGATAGACAGTAGTGCTACATCTATACATGACATACCAGATTTGCAAATACAGTACTGTTTGTGATACGAAAAGAGTCCAGAAAAGAGAGTATATACATTTGACGTATTATTATTGTATTGTGATATGTTTTGTTTCATGTTGGATTTTTTTTTTTTTTTTTTTTTTTTTTAATAATACAATAAATATCGGGGGGGGGGGGGGGGGGGCCCGAGCTGTCAATCTCGCCTCGGGGCCCGTGGGGCATTCCAACCGCCACTGGATGTAGGTATACTGTAGCTCTGTCCACAGCTATTGTAATGTATATATTGCAGTAACATCTGAAATGAAGAAGGAAAAAACAAACAAACAAACTACTAACTACTAGTATACACTCTGCTACTAAGGAATCTACCTTGCCTATATTACTACCTACTATGCTAATATGTCTAATACTACTATGCACTCAAGACTGTAGCACTCAAGTTTGACACTGCTTGACGAACAATCTTACTTACCCTTAGCTGCCAGAGTTGTACCCTTCCTGCTGACTTGTTGTGCATAATTTGTAAGTCGCTTTGGATAAAAGCGTCAGCTAAATGACTAAATGTAAATGTGATATAACAATTCTAGATGATTTTTGTCAATATGGTGAAGCCCCAATGCGTCAGACGTGAAAGAGAGCAAGAGGGCATCGCTTGGTGATTGGCGGTAGAACCACAAGAATGTCCACACCATGGCAGATACGAGGCCAAATGATTGTGTATTCGAGTGTGGATGTCGGATGTCTTGTGTCTGTTGGTGCCAAGTCCTGTAGCTTCGGTTCGTTGTGTTTCAGCAGAAATAAATGGGTTGTTTGTTAGAGAGGCTCCATTCAAGAAGTACAGTATTCACTGGGTATGAATAGACGTTTGAGCTTGGGTTCAAGGAAACATTACCACTCCCAGTGTGCGTGTCGCTAGCCGACACGTATGCAGTCGTTTACTGTAGGTAGTTGAAGTGGTTTGGTGTCTCTCTGAGTTTCTCCGAGTTGGCCGGTAACCTGGGTTCCTCTCTTGTCATTGCAGTTGAAAGGAACTTCCTTTCCGTCAACTGAAACTAAACCTAAAACCTAGCCAGGGTTCATGCACAGTGGCTATCTTAAATGGGACATATTTGAGGAATTATTTCGTATTTGATCAGGACAAAATTTAAATGTTGTTCGTGCCCCTGGATTTTGATTTAGCTGTATTACATTTTTCAAAAGATCTGTTCCTTTGCAGGCAGTTTCAGATTATCTTAATTTTCTAGGTCACAAGTTACCTTGGTCTTGATTGACACTCCTCCTTAAACAGCTGTTTATTCCAATCACTTTGCAGTATTTACATGGAGAGCGCTCCATTTATGTGTGCTGGTGCACCACTTGACGAGGGTGGGGAAATGTGCTTAAATGGAGTGTAAATGCACGTAATTGACCTATCTCAAGCCCTGCTCTCTTTTTGTGATCCTCAAATCACAACTGTTGCTTCCCTCGGACAAAGGTCAATAGTAATAATAAACAATAATATCAGTCAAGGCAGAAGCTGTGGTGGCTCTCCTAGTGGATATTGTGTAAGTCTGAATGACATTCATTAGTTCTCTTATCAGCCTCACTTGACCTGTGTGTGTGTGTAAGGGCCATGTGTCATTGTGGCTGACATAGCTATACGCACTGCTGTCACTGCTGACATTTAGCTGGGGATCCGGTATATCTGGGCTATGATGACTTTCAAATGGTGTGCAGACTCCGCCTCCCCATCCTGCCACAGGCGCACGCCGACGTGCTCATAGTGACCCACTGAGAGAATCTTTGGAATGCCTCCAATCAGCATGTTTGCATCATTTGAATTGAGAGGACTGGTAGTGGCTAAAGACAGTAGAACCCCTGTTGTGTTGTATGCAGTGGACATATGTTGAAGTTAATAACTTGACGCTGAAACCATAATCAAATAATAATCAGACCCAAATGTAGATGACAGTTACCATCTTCCTGGACTTTTCCTTTTGAAACAACACTGTGCAATATTACACTTACTGTAGACGTCTGTATATTTCGACTATTTTTTTTTACTGTATATTTGATTCTATTCTTAGGCAATTTGTTTTGTTATTCTTATTCGTGACTTGTTCTGTCTAAATGTTTAATGTGAGCGATTTGTATTGTCAAATTTCCCTCGGGATAATAAAAGTATTTCTATTCTATGTTAGAACTGATTTACTTTAAACTACTGAACCCTGCATGGACTCTGCGGCACAAGGACTTGCATATCATCCATTAATTTATTAGCATTTTAAATCTTATTGGTATACGCACATTTATATTTATTGATAATCCGCTTAATCTTACCAGGGTAGATTAAGACTCAGTATGGAGTATTGCACATTGTACAGAGTAGACTTTAGTTAGCTATATATATTTGTACATGGGGTTGACTTCGAATAGAATCTGTATATTATACCAGGGTGGGCTGCACATACACGCATTGTGATATTATTGACAGAGTATACATATGTCTCACCTGTTCAGCAGATGAGACCTTTATCTTTATTTATTTTTGATTATCTACTATAATTTTTATTCTTATATTTGTATTTATATTACCCTGCATCTGCATGTAACATCTTATCTTAATGATCCAAGCCACCACCACCAAGCACTATCAACACCATGCATCAACATTTCAATGTTTTTATATAACTCGTATAACTTACTTGCCATGGCGTCATTACATCTCAGTGCTTAGTCTTATTTCATGGCTCTTCTCAACAGGGGTAAAGTATTATTGTTAGTGTATCCAAAACCATGTTGCCACTATTTATCTGAATCAATAAAGGAATATCTTATCTTATTTCTGGATGGGAGAGGGAACCTAACTGCAATGACTCTACATGGCCAGCAGAGGGCAGCACCCATTTAGAATTCCAAACTCTTCCAAATAGGACAAGCTTTCAAAATAATTAAAGTTTAATTCATTACATGAACATGTAATTTTAACATTGCAAAAATGGTCTTGTGCATGTATGCTTTTCAAGATAACTGTTTCAATAAAATTTGAATGACCTTGGGCGTAATCCCATCCACTCTACGTCATTATCACTGCCACTCTCTCTTACAGATTGTAAATTCACGTGCCACTACCGATGCAGAGCCCTCATCCAGCTAGACTGCAGCTGGGACCGAGGCTCCATCGTAGACCAAACATGTGTTGTGGAGTACACCATAGAAACAGACACAAATGTGGTAAGGACCTTAGTAGCTGATAAGGGAAGTATTTAATCTATGCGTTTTTTTTTAATCTCGTGGCTCATGGCCTTGAATGCAGTGCCTCACGTTGCTCATGTTTGTGGCCCCCACCACTCCCAGAAGTTGTAGGATCATGATGTCTGTGCTCAGAAATGGAATGTTAACATTTAGGGATGCATGTGGCTGAAACCAGGCTATAATAAGGTATTGGTACTGTATGGGCAGTGGTGGCGGAAGTTCAAGTTCAAGTTTCAAGTTTCTTTATTAGTTGTCATACAGAAGTACAGAATACTTTTATACAAAATACTTCTTTCTGTTACGCTCCAGAGACTGTGCTAGACAAAAATAGATAAGTATAAAATAAGTATAGCAAGTATAAAATAGAAGTCAAGTACGTAGACAAAAGTGTTCAGTATATACATATATACAATGTACAATGCAGAGTAGAAGTAACTGAGTTACAATACAATATACTATACAGTGCAAAGCAGAAATGTGATGAGGTACAATTTACAGTAAGGTGTAATGAGGTATGGGTTGTAGTGCAAATTCTTTACCAATAAATATAAAGTGTGTTTAGGTGTTCTAAAGTGGGTAAAGTGGGTGCTGCAGTGAGTTGTTTGTTTAAAGTGAGTGTGTGCGTGTGGATGTGTGTGCTGTGAGTGCATTTGATGGTTGTTACATAGTGTTATTGTTCATTGAGCATCCTGATGGCCTGGGGATAGAAGCTTCTTCTGAGTCTCTCTGTGCTTGCCATGAGACTCCGGTATCGCTTGCCTGACCGCAGCAGTTCAAAGAAGCAGTTGTTTGGGTGGCTGGAGTCTTTGATAATTCTCTTAGCCTTGTACTTCAAGTTTCTTTATTAGTTGTCATACAGAAATACAGAATACTTTTGCATGAAATGCTTCTTTCTGTTTTGCTCCTGAGAGTGTGATAGATAAAATAAAAAGATAGTATAAAATAAGTATAATATAAGTATAAAATAGAAAGTCAAGTACGTAAACAAGTGTAAACTAAACAAAAAATGTCAATATATACATATGTACAGTACTGGAACTCATAAATTCTGTCGTAGATGGATCTTCATGATCAATATAGGTTTAATAATGAAACACAATAGTACAAAGTACATGTGGGTTAAATGAGCTTAGGAGTGCTCTCATGTGACCAGCTGGGAGAACACTTGGTGGAGAAGGGGATCCAGCTCTCTTGTCGATAGAGAAGGTTGGGTGTTTGGGGACATTGGCTCTCTAGGTGTGAGATTCAAGCTATTGTTAGGATGAACAAAAGGATTCCTCCACAAAGTGCCGTGCCTTTACTTAAAAGTAGAGAATTGTTTGTATTTAAAGTGCATGTATATGACATGTGTATAGCAGAGCTCAGGAGCATTCAAGCCTTGAACCATTGACCTCAAAAGGTTATGTTAATGTAATGTGGTCCAGTTATGCTGCTCTTATTACATCCTCTTGAAGTTGTCAGGTTTCATATTTTTAAGTAGTCAAAGTCAAAGTCAACTTTATTGTCATTTTCCCATTTGTGCAAGACATACAGACAGTTTTTATTACGTTCCCCCCTTCCCACGGTGTATATTTGAAATGTATTAGAAGGATAAACCCCTTGAGATATGCTATCTTGTTTTCGAGGGGATACAAAACATACAATACATAACAAAACAAAACACAGGACAACAAATACACGTATACATTGGCAGACGCTCTCCCAAGCTCACCCCCACAATCCACACTGATTCCTCCTATAAAAAGATCTCGACAATATAAAACATAAAGTAACATATGACACAATATACAGGACTAACAATATAAACAGTAGCTAAAATTAAACGAATGAGTGAATTAAATAAAAAAGGTGAAAGAGAACGTAGTGCAAAGTTATGCACAAGTACATTATCTTCATACATTGTTGCTGTGTTTTCTGTGCAAAATCTTTTTCTTCAAAGTAATTAGCAACTGATGGGTTCAGATAAATGTAGTGGAGTAAAAAGAAAGAAAAAAAGTTCCTTAAATTTTTTTTTACCCAGGTAAAGTACAAGTGCTCAAACTGTTTTGTCCAATGACCGATCTCAGTCTACACTGCTTGGTAAGAGTAGATACTATCAGATTTGGAACCAGTGAAATGTTTTGGATCAGTGCAGTCTACACTTTTAATAGCCTGCCCTAGATACCACCTCTGTAATCACCAACCAAGATACTGTATCTGTAATTGTGTGCTGGCTGACACAACCCAACTCTCCTTGACACACCCTAATGTAATAATGTCCCTTCAGCCTTTCAATCTTCGTGGTTTGAAAGGGTAACTGTTCCTATATTATCCTTCATTGAAGTGGAACGTGCGCTGGCTGCTTAACTCTATTCACGTGTTTTCTTATTTATTTTTTCACTATCGTGTGACCCAGCGTGATGTCCCTTCACATGAATGCTTTTTTTTCATCTTGGCTCTCACAGGAAGGAGGGGGGAGAGGGGTGATGTCATTAGGGAGTTGGTATTTCCTGCCAGCGTCCAATCATGGCCAGTTGAGCCGGTTTTGTGTATTTTCCAAAATCAACGGCCTGGGTCAATAGGGTCCAGCTGCAGCGCCGGGGAATCCTCTCACTGGGCAAGCCTGTGGCAGCCACAGAGGGCGCGCGCTGATGTACGTCTGGCGTTAAGTACGAACCTACTTTCTATAGAAGCAGCTCGGAGGTGCGCTGTTTTAAGTGAGCGTGTGTTATTGGATTGATTGATTGATTGATTGAAAATTGTATTAATGTCCGCCTTGTTCCGAACTGGTTATGCTTAGGCCCTCTTTCGAAGTCGCCCTCTTTCGAAGTCGGTTATGCTTAGAGTTTGGAATCAGGGTGGTCTATCGCCCTGCTCTAAAGATAAACTCTAAGCATAACCGACTTCGAAAGAGGGCCTAAGCATAACCAGTTTGAAACAAGGCGGACATTAATAAAATGTTCAATCAATCAATCATTCCACTAACACACGCTCACTTCATTCTTAGGCCATGGTTACACTGGTGTAAAACAGCAACGTTCTATTTTCTAATGATTACGTTTGCATGTCCAAGTTAAAAAGAAACACCGTTTTGGCAGGAAAACGCGTTTTCCTAGTGGCAACACTCAAAGGGTGTTTTCGTTTTGGAAACTCGCCGACAATGGTGCCATGTAATTTGCGCGAGCCGGATACGGAGCCGTTCTGCCCAATGCCCATGCGCAGTAGAGACCGACGCCAAATTCTCCCCTGGCTGGACCTCGACTCCGTCCATTAGTTATTTCCAGTGTTTACAGCAGAGCTGTCCCAAGTAGCTGCGGCTACCAACATGTTGTCAAGTTATTGTTATATAAGGAGCCCAGTCCAAGCTACAACAGTCTGCATTCCCTTAACAATTGTTTGTATTGAGCCGTATTGTATTGTACCCATTCTGCAATCTGTTAAATAAAGTTTACATCCATTCATTCTGCTAGCATTGTTACTACACTGCTAGCCACAATGCTATACTGTTATAATGGCATATCCCAATCACGTTAGCACGTAAGCTAACAAAATCTGCGATATTTTTGTGAGACTAAACTCCGCTCTTGGTGGTCAATTGTGTTGATGTTAGTTTTGTTTCATCAACAAATCATCAACAAATGAGGCAGAAGGGCGGCTAAGTGGCGCAGTGGGCAAGGCGCTCGCCACTAGTGCAGGAGATGCTGGGTTCGAGCCCAGCTCTCGGCATTGCTATCAGCTTGGCTGGTCGTTCATACTAACACAATTGGCAGTGTTAGGGGTGGGAAAGCTGGTGGGTGGGTCCTGGTCGTTGTAAACAGCGACTCCTACAGTTCGGTCGGGGCGCCTGCTCAGCGAGGAAAGGATCTAAGGGGGGTAGTGTGATCCTTCCACACGTTACACCCTCTCAGTGAGAGTCCGCGCTGCCAGGTGAAAAGAAGCAGTTGATTGGCTACACATGTGTCGGAGGAAGCATGTGATAGCCTCCACTCTCCCAGACCGACCGTAGGGGGTAGGTGCGCAGCGACCAGGAAGGGGATTGGGAATTGGCATAACGACTAACATTGGGATGGGAGAAAAACGGAGGAAAAAGCAGTGGGAAAAATATGAAAAAATATTTAAAAAAAAACAGTGAATGTGTTTTTCTTGCTGAAAAATAAAATAAAAAATAAAAGCTATGTAGCTAAATGGCTCATGCGAGGTATAAATATGGTGGTTTTCAGAGATTTTGAGCAGGATGTGGAGTGACTCGTTCAACCTTTCTGATTGGTTGAAAATGGCCTTCATGTTTGAACTACATCGCCACCTACTGCTTTGGCATTGTACTACATGCAGGGGTGCAGTCGTAATATCAGAACTGCCTGGACGCCACGTGCACGCGCGCTTCCGTGCATGCACGCACGTGCACGCGCGTACATGTTCCCTCGCGTGCGCACAGAACAGATGATTATTATGCATAAATAGTAGGAAACATGTTTGTATTTAAGCATTACATCACACGCAGGAGTGGTTTGTGACCAATAAACCATGCCTAGGGGTGGTTGTTAGGCCCGAGGCGCAGCCGAGGGTCGTTAGACCCCCCTAGGCATGGTTTATTGGTCACAAATCACGACTGCACGTGGTGTAAAGCTTTTATACAACTGCCAGATTCATCCAACCTTATTTCTATACAATAAACACACATTAATCGAAGATTTATTGAAAAAACCATCCGCCAGAAAAAGTAGTTCCCACAACTCCATGTGGAAGCAGCTTGAAGTGCATCCAACCAAACTAACACATCCAACTGTGTATTATTGGAATGATTGAGAGAAGTTGCCTCATGTGGAAGCAGCTTGAAGTGCATCCAACCAACTAACACATCCAACTGTGTATTATTGGAATGATTGATTGAAAATGTATTAAAACGTTTTCTTTGCCCTATAGGAAAAAAACGTTTTCTTCGCCCTATTTTTTTATTTATTTCTTTTAGCCTAAACTTAACCAGTTGGAAACCAGGGGTACAGTAATAAAATTAGCAATCAACCAATCAATCAATTCAATAGACCATGCTCACTTAAAACAGCGCTGCTTCTCTCTCAGTCTGACTCCCCCGCTGTTGCAGACAGGAGTGTGTGTGTGTGTGTGTGCGTGTGTGTGTGTGTGTGTGTGTGTGTGTCACAGTGTGTGTGTGCGTGTGTGTGTGTACGTGTGTGTGTGTGTGTGTGTGTGTGTGTGTGTGTATGTGTGTGTTTGTGGGTACGCCAGCGTCGGACAGTGTGAGAGAGAACGCTGCAGTCGGAAAGTAGGAAGGAAGAAATTTAAATCAATCAATTAATCTATCAATCAATCCGCGATTTTTCTTTTGTTCTAGATTGAGTCAAGACCCATCAATTACATCATCCAACATTGTTTAAAATACTAACACATTCCCCTTGACAGAATCGCTTGATATTTAGTCGTTTAGTCGCCATTAACATATCCATTTGTAAATATTATTGGCCACCTTCTTGTGATCCGGCGGAGTGATGTGATGTGGGTCGGTTGTGGGCGGGTCCTGGGCCAGCAGCGTGGATTGTTGCCAATAAAGACGTGTAAAATGACTGTTTCAGCCAATCAGAATCGAGAAATTTGCATGCCGTTGTATAAAGGAAATTACTAGTTTTAGTTTCGTTTTTGTAAATATTGCCGTGAAATAGAGAAGCTGAAAAAGGTAGCAGGATGTAGCCTTCAATATATAAAGAAATTATATTGTCAACAGATATGGTTGAAAAACAAACAATGTTTTAAATGTAATTGTAGTTACAATTTCTTTAATTGAATTAACTTAAACTAGAAAAGTAAATACAAACTAAATGAACAATATAACTTAATTTACAGAAGGACAGTTTCCTTCTGAAGCACAACTTAATGCCTCATCCTTCCAGTCGGGACCATTTGTCACATAGTGAGAGGTTCCACAGATCAAGCAAACCCCCACAGGGCTTGTATTTTGGTTTGGCTCTTCTCGTTCTTTGTTATGCTATTGGTATCCTATTATTATGCAAAGTCTAGGTGATAGATAAGTGCCGGTACTTGCCGCACGGCACGACGAGTCCAGTGAAAGTTGTGAACGCATTTTTGTGTGCGCGCGCATCCGTGAGCGTACTTCTGCTCAGAAAACTGCTAGGATGGCGTGGTACTGCGTGGGACCACCACTGCACCACTGACTACATGTATATAGTAGAAGAGACAAAACGACATAACTTAACTCTAACTTGCCTGCCAATACGCAGCATTCTGAAAAGCTAAATGAAATGGCCCCTAGTGTAACCGCAGCCTTAGATGTTTCAAGTTCAAGTTTCTTTATTAGTTGTCATACAGAAGTACAGAATACTTTTATACAAAATGCTTCTTTCTGTTTAGCTCCAGAGACTGTGCTAGGCAAAGATAGATAATAAAATAAGTATAGCAAGTATAAAATTGAAGTCAAGTACGTAGACAAAAATGTTCAGTATATACATATATACATACAATGCTCTATGTAGAGTAGAAGTAACGGAGTTACCATACAATATACTATACAGTGCAAAGCAGAAGTGGGATGAGGTACAATTTAGGTACAATATAATTTACAGTAAGGTGTAATGAGGTATGGGTTGTAGTGCAAATTCTTTACCGATAAATATAAAGTGTGCTTAGGTGTACTAAAGTGGTTAAAGTGGGTGCTGCAGTGAGTTGTATGTTTAAAGTGAGTGTGTGCGTGTGGATGTGTGTGCTGTGAGTGCATTTGATGGTTGTTACATAGTCTTATTGTTCGTTGAGCATCCTGATCATAGATATCTATAGAACACTAGATAGCTTGCCCACGCTGCCGGCCAATGGAGAGCGACGTCACTGAACCGCCGCCATCTTGCTCCAGTTAGCCTTGAGTGAGAGTGAGTGAGCTGCACAGACAAAAATACTCATAACTCGCTGAAATATTGACGGATTTACAAACGGTTTTGTTTATTACAAGCATTATTAACGTGGCTATGATTCAAGCGGTTTGTAAAAAAAAAATCTTTAAAACTTTTTTTTTATAAGTATGCAGTATCATAACTACATCTTTGATGTTTATAGCAAACCAACCCGTTTGTAAATCCGTCAATATTTCAGCGAGTTATGAGTATTTTTGTCTGTGCAGCTCACTCACTCTCACTCAAGGCTAACTGGAGCAAGATGGCGGCGGTTCAGTGACGCTGGTGACTCCTGGCCTGGGGATAGAAGCTTCTTCTGAGTCTCTCTGTGCTTGCCATGAGACTCCGGTATCGCTTGCCTGACCGCATGCACCCCGAGTACTTCGAGAAACGTCCGTACTTTCCGCCAATCAGCGCGCTCTCTGTGGCTGCCACAGGCTTGCCCAGTGAGAGGATTCCCCGGCGCTGCAGCTGGACCCTATTGCAACGGCCTGGGTGGGGCCACGGCTCTGGGGGAAGCGGTCGGTCTAAGGGCGGGGGTTCCACCGCATCCTGTTCACACACGTCCTGTACTGAGTAGACTAGCCTTCTTGAAGTGTAAACGTGGTCGTTTTCAAAGTTATCGATACAGTACATACTCGCATTGACAATCGCTTATCAAATTGTGTTAACGAATAGCCTACTACCGCCTCCTAAATATTTCAGAGATATTTCGTGGTCAGTTGTTTAGTTGATAATAACCTACAAGAAGTTCCTGTTTCAAGACACTTAACTAAACTCGGACGAAAACGGTTACACGGTAGCGCGTTCTGTTGGTAGTTTGTTCCGTGATTAGCTGCATTTTTAAACGTGTAGTGATGATGAAAGACGCTCCTAGCGGCTCGGACAAGACCCCGTCGTTCGAGAAGACGTGGGGCAGCGCCGCCAGCAGCGGGTACTGCAGCGAGGACGAGCCGGACTCAGAGTTCGAGCAGTACTTCACCGCCAGAACCTCGTTCGGTCGCAAACCCAAGACAGAAAAGCAGGTGAGAACCGAGACGCTTGCCGACGTCACACGGCCTACGCCATTGTAGTTTATGAGACGAAGATTTAACATTTGTTTGATTCAAATGCTCGCTTACCTGTATCATGTGTTTGTTTTTATCTCGCCTACTGTCTGATTTGAGATGTTTTCTACATAGATTTGAGTCAGATTTATTTTCTCCCGAGAAAACTGTGAGTTGTCAGAAGCAGTGAGTTGTCGGTGAACTTCATGGAAGTTGCCATGTATACAATATGGCGCAATGCCACGTAGCTCGTCATTACCCTTTCTTTGGATTCATTACCAAAGCAAATAATTAAATACATAATTATAGTAGGCTACAGACAGTATGTAGGTTTTTCATATTTTACATGGTTATTTATATATTATTACATGGTAATACACACTCATGCACACACAGAAAATAAAGCAGTCATACTGAGAACCCACAAATAAGTAGGCAAATGACGCACACATGCTACTCAAGTTTCCCTACAGATATTCTTCTTCCCAGCTGTCATATCAACAGTCATCATAGACTTAGTGTTCCCACTCAAAACAAACCTTTCATGATGAATGTGCTAGAGATGACCCATGCAGTGTTTTGAGTGAAACACTGTGCAAGGGGATTATCAATTTTCCTAATGTCATCCAGTGTTATTTATTTTTTTATTTTTCTGGCAATAAGTTGCATTATTTCCTGTCAAACCTGTAATGCGTCAGTTCATTCTAAAATGAAACCATTGTTTTACGACACAGACTCACTCAACACAATCATGTTGTTGGTATCACTTCTGTTTTGTTGACATGCAGATAACATACAGCAGGTGTTTAATAAGTACTTTTTATTTCTAAAGCACATTTAAAACAACTGTATTGCACCAAAGTGCTGTACATATAAATGGCACTATAATAAAACAGAGTAAAAACAAATGTGACGATACTGAAAAATACACAACATAAAACAGGGTAGGTGTGAGATCAGACTATCCAGGCGGAAACAAGAGCCCAGTTTAAAATTTATTTGGAAACAAATAATAAGACCTTAAAATCGATCCTGTACTGGACTGGGAGCTAGTGAAGGGAAGCTAAAACTGGGGCGCTGTGGTCTCTCTAGTGGTGAGAGTGCTGTCTCTTTTTTTGTGACTACTACTACTATTCTATTACCATATTATGGAGCCTGAGTTGGCTCTTGTCTAATTGTCATATCGACTAGTTAACAGCAGGACATTAACCTCGGTGGTCTCTCAATCCCCTCTGGGATTCCTGTTATTGATTATGCACAGTTTGACATTGATTTGTCTGCTGCTAGGGCTACATTAAGGCCTGCACTGTGGCTGCACTTGTTTGTTTTTTATTTGACAATCCAACATTCAAAAATGTATAATGGCCTCTCGTGTTTAATAAAACAAATATATATTATTATAATTTCTTTTTTCTTTTATTTGAAAGGAATTGTATACTCAAGGAATGTCCTCCTCAATGACACCCTCCTCCTCCCTGTCCATTTGTTGGGTGCTTTTTGACATGTTGTAGGCGTCTGTGCACTAGATGTGTACTAGAGTCGTAATGCTGATGTTGGCAACATCCAGAGGTAGGCTATTTGTGGATATTGATCCACCAGGAAAGGATGCCCCTGGTCCTTAGCTTCAACATGAAGACTAGTTGATCCAGGGGAAATGAACTTGCACCCGGAAGTGGAACATCTTCCATTTGAGACACAGGAAGAGCCAACAGAGGCCAACTGTGCATGGCTGACAGATGACTGGGAGTGTGTGAGTGATGATGAGTCTGTAAAACAGAGGAAGGCTTTGTCTCTTTCCACTTAGCAAAGAGGGTGGGGCAAGTCTGAGTCTTGGGGGGCTATTTTTACATGAACACAGAGTTTCGGAATGCAGCCCAAAGCTGTTGCTCGCAGACATGGCAAGCAGAAGCAGCTGCTAGCTACACATGGCGCCACCCTCCAGATTGAGAGATAGGAGGAGTTGAAGAACAGGATTGGCTAGAGCTGACATCATCGTGTTTCTGCTCACAGGCTACGTTGGCAGGAAGTCGGGAGAGTCTGATGCAACTGGTGCTAACTTTATGAAAGGCAAAGTCGAACTTAACATTAACAAGTCATAGTTGGGATGACTGTGATGATCCACAATATTGTTACATCCAGATTTAATATTTTTCTCCAAACCACAAACAAGTTAAAAAAAAATGAAGTATTAGGTTACATTTTAATCAATATGAGATCTACATATTGATCTAATGCTCTCACGTGATAACCAGACTGATCTACAGTACTACTGCTCTCACGTGATAACCAGACTGATCTACAGTACTACTCTCACATGATAACCAGACTGATCTACAGTACAGTACACTGACTCGATTCTTGTGGATTTTGTGACTCTAGGAACTAGGGCTGCTTGATGATGTCAAAAATCATAATCACGATTATTTTGATTGATCTTAATAAAGCTTACTTTTTCAGTATGCTATGAAGAGCTTCATTACCATTATATAGGCCGACCCCCTATAAACCGTCCTCCACACATACCACTAATGAAAGCTCATCTCACCACTGAGGGTCACCCATTCCACATTCATTTTTATGGACTTCCTGGTTGCAATCAATATTCTCAAATATCTGCACTCCTGTAAATCATTTTTATTCCGTCATCAGTATGAAATGACATGGGTTTTCTGCAAACTGATAGATAAGAAACAACATGTTTGAATTTGAGATTCAAATTGAATTTGCGATATTGAATTTGAGATTCATGCAGCTGACCTCATTGAAGGCTCGATGCTGCCACCTGGTGGTGTACACTAATACCAAAGCATCTCATTTTCTCCCAATTGATTTTCCAATTCAAACCAACTGCAGATACACCCTACTCCCTCAAACTGTAAATGAGTGAATGGATTCAATTAATACTTCCAAGAGAGGCAGAAGCGGAGAAAGCTTTTAAATTGACCAAACTTGGGTCTTTTATTAACGCCAAAATAATACTTACAAATGTAACTCTGAACAGGTCTTTCCCTGACCAGTGCAATCCACAAACTGAAACAAAACCTTGAAGCGAACCCCCCCCCCCCCCCCCCCCCCCCCCCCCTCTCTTGTCTAACAAACCAGCTGACTGCTAGTTGACGAGATACTCTGTCGGCTCTCTCACAAAACATGCCTGAAACGTGAACCCGTGTTACCTCTGTGTCTAGGATGAACAGGTCGCATCATGGGCGAAGCAGGAGCTGACGGCTGTAGACATTCAGCAGAAGGTGAAGGAGTACAACGCTCAGATCAACAGCAATCTGTTTATGAACATGGTGAGTGTTGACATACACCCCCCCCCCCCCCCTCAGGGCTGGGCGGATTTGACGGAATTTAGCTTTCCAGTGCAAGTTACTGTGCTTATCTTGTAATACAATTGTCATGGTGCTATTTCATTTCAAACGGTCCATTTTATTTAATCTTTTAATACTGCTGCAAGGATTTGTTAAATTAACTTAAGAATATGCAGTACTATGTATATATTTTACAATATGTATATATAGTGGTCGTGGATGATGGCATAATAAAAATCCATACCTTTGCATGGATTCATGATGGTATATCTTGATATTCAGTACATTTCCCAGCCCTCCCAATGAAACATGTGCTCTTTATTAATAAATACATTTGAATGTAAGGAGGATTATAATTTATTTGATTCAATTCCATGTTCTTATCCCCCCCCCCACCCCACCCACAGAACAAAGATGGCTCCTACACTGGGTTCATAAAGGTCCAGTTCAAACTGGTACGTCCCGTGTCCGTCCCCCCGCCGAAGAAGGGGGGCGCGGCGGGACACGATGGCGGGAAGAGGACGGGGGGAGTGAAGCGCCGTACCTCCTTCTACCTGCCCAAGGATACGTCCAAACACCTGCACATCAGCTCCCGCACCTCTGCCAGGGAGGTCATCGAGGCTCTGCTGAAGAAGTTCACCGTGGTTGATAATCCTGGCAAGTTTGCCCTGTTTGAGCGCAGCGAGCGGCACGAACAAGGTAAGCTTCTGATATACATTTTTTTATTTTATTTTTAGCCTGACCCGAAGGGCTGGCCTACAATTGCCATGTCCCCTAACTGACCGAGTGTAGTGTAGGTCTAGGCTTGCCTAGCCTTGTTTCATTTTCCAGTCCCGTCATGGGCAAAGATTTATTTGAATTATTATTAGTGATGCTGGTATGTATTGGATGTCGGTCCAATACCAGAACTAGGTTATCGATATCATCGAATTTGTCTGATACCGAGAAACATGTACCGTGGCTAGAAATCAAAGTAAAGTGACTTGATTTTAACACACAGAAGCATATTTGATCTCTTTCAATTGGGAAAAAAATATTTTATACAGTATCTCAATACGTATCCCAAACCGATTGTCTGAGCGCAATGCAGCGGTGCTTGGTAATACTGTAGGTTGAGACTAGTTTAGTACTCCGAATCTGTATAGGCAGTGAAGAAGTGGTATCGGTGCAGCCATAATTATTATTGTATTGTGATTTAGTACAATGCTTCTAAATTAATCTCGTCTTCCTCAGTTTACCTGCGTAAGCTGCCTGATGACGAGCGTCCGCTCCACCTGCGCCTGTGTGCCGGTCCCAGTGAGAAAGTCGTCAGCCTGGTGATCAAGGAGAATGAAACTGGAGAAGTCAACGTGAGTGATGACTTGAATGTGAGAGCCATATTCACAAAGTGGGAGGACTGACCTTGAGTCGGCTACGGCCCGTTTGTGTGATTCAAGGTTGAGAGCCTGTGTTTCTGGTCACTGGCCTCGGATCAGCACTCCTGTGGGGAGCTCTGTGAATATGACCTATGAATAATAATAATACACTTTATTTGTATAGCACCTTTCATATAAGAATTGCAGCCCAAAGTTCTTCACAGCAGTGATGTAGACATAAAAATAGACATAGGCATAAAATGTTCTATGCCAATTTCATGCTAATAATTTGTAAAGATTAGATTCAAATGTATTGTCATTATACAGCACAACAAAAAGAGGTTTGGCATCCAACCAGAGTGAAAATGTAACAGTAAAGTGCAATAGTAAAATACAATGTACCAGTGATTTAAATTGGGTACAAAATATACAAATTAGTACTACCGAGTGTAGTGCTAATCAGATGTATGTACAGAGTTATAATATAATATGTAGAGTGATACAGGTATAAAGACAGTATGGTAGTTAGTCATACTGGCCAGCAGCATAACTAGTAAGAGTAGGTAAGGGATATGTACAGATCTACAGATATGTAAAATGATTATGGGCAGGTATGTAGACAGATGTGGATATATATATATATACGGTAAAAATAAATATATATATGGTAATACAGCATTATGGTACATGCCATTATACAGAGTTATATGAGTTATATGCAGGTGTATAAGTAGGTATATTTATAAGTACAATATCCTAATCAAGAGTATTGGCTCATTGTACTTGCATTTAATGTACTTACTCGACACATCTCTCTTCTCAGTGGCACGCCTTCTCTAAGCCGGAGTTGAAGAACTTCATGCGTATCCTGCAGCGCGAGGAGGAGGAGCACGTCAAGCAAATAGTGCAGCGCTACGCCCTGGCTCGCACCAGACTCCAGGGGGCGGTTGCAGGTTCTACGCCCGGCTGAGGGGACTCGGCGCCCCCGGGGGATAACGAACGTGCACCTCTTGGCCGCCAAACTCGTCTGAAGACGGGGTCCGGTCATCCTTGCATCCGACGATTCCCAGGGAAAACAACTCAACACCTCCCTTGAAAGAGGAGAGCAAAGGAGAGAATGTGAGGGCGCGAGACAAGACGAGCGAGAGCTCAGCGCGAACGTGCGTGTGAAAGAGTGTGAAAGATGAGAAGTGCCTTTACACCTGACGAGCGTCTGTTGTGCCTTTTGAGAGAATGAGAGATGATCGCATGTGAGACTGTGGCCGATAGGACGCTGGTTTTGTCCAGTACGGTCCTTGACTTATTGGGTGCCATTTGACTATCCTACATACCTCAGCCTCGTCACTTTATAGAGGATGCCAGTGATTGTTTTTGCCATTTTAAATAAGAAATGTAAACCTTTTAGAATATGGTAGGGCTGTGACCGATATTTATTTGAAGGTATACCTGTACAAATCCACACAAAGTACTGCCATCAACCATTTATATATGAATCAAATTTATATAAGAAATTGCACATTGCAGGGGGTATTATAAATACCTGGAAATGGTGATAATGGAACATTTTGAATAAAAGCCACATTTTGCTACCAAAAAATGGCAATTCAGTGTAATTTGAATTGTAAAAAAATAATCCAATGGTATAGAGTAGCTATACCATTTAAGAATAATAATAAGAAATAAGAAATAAACTGATATATTGGCCATACCATCCAGCCCCATCATAAAACACTTTGGAATAATCTAACTGACCAAATCACTATGGCTGCTGAAATCAAATGATTTTCTTCAGTGTGGACCAAACTGAATAGATTGATTGCAAATAAAAAAAATAAAGTGATGTAGTTCTTCATCGCTTTTTGTAACCAGCCAAAAACCAGCTCTTACATTACAAATGGATGTTTCACAGGCTGCTTACCAGGTTCTTGGTTGAACTCCGTCGGTTTCTTGGCAAATAACATGAAAGTGGCCCCATGCTCCTCAGTGACTGGCACCCCCCTTTTCTCACTAGTACCAGGGGCTGGAAATGCCTTTCATAGCATTAAGTTATGACAGTGAGACACCGTTTAAGTACTCATTTAAAGGTTTGGATATGGGTGAAATAAAATGGACCCATGAAAATACTTGTTGACTAACTCAAGGTGTCTCCTATCTCGGCATTTCCCAGATACCAGTAGCTAAATGACTGCTACAAGGTATTTAGATTATCATTGGACCCAGGCCCACAGTTGCTCACTTGTTTCCTACACCCCCACATTGTGATGGGTGCAATTCTTCCTTTTTTTACTGTCCCTTTTGTATGAGTATGACTAACGTATGGATATTGGTACTGAATTGTGAATGTGATGGCTATTAAGTCACTTTGGTTGACTGTGGTATCTTTTATGAAACTTGATACACGTTTGACTGGAAGCTGTTGCAAATGATTCATTCCTTATTTGTTTATGTTTTGTGTTTTTTTTATGTGTTTTTCTTAATCTTCATGTTCATTTCAGTGTCTCTGATTGTCCACAAGAATGCATCTTAACAAAGCTGTACTGTTTATTAAATACTTCTTTAAATGTAACCATTAACAGCTCTTGTGTGTGTGGCTAATTATTTGTGTGTTTGGTATGAACTGCCAAAATGACATGTGCTTTCAAATTGAGTAGCAACAGTTACAGATTTAGTAGGAAGCATTGGCTGTTTACTACAACGTTGAAATAGCTGAATGACCATTATCTGACAGATCTCTTTGAAGGTCAGCTGACCAATCATCGCCTGGAGCAGAGCGTCAGTGTAACGTTACGTAGCTGGTAGCTGCTGGTCATAACATTTAGCTATATGTGTTGCTTTTGTTAGCTCGTTGGGATAAAGAACGAGGAGTTTAACATTCCGTAAGAAGATACATCTTGAGAAGAGAGACCCAATTCAGGAGGATTGTTCTCGTAGGTAGAAGACAAATATGACACTACTACCGGTTTTACTGACAAACCTTGGGCTTCGGCGGCTAACACAGCTAGCTAGTCTGCCTGACTTAATATACCAGAAGCTAACATCTGACATGATACTGTAAACTGTATGTTCATCTGGCTCGGTAATGATAACAGACCGAGACTAGCTAACATTAGCTTTAAAGTGGTCGTGCTTGTAGGTTTCTGGTCACATAAAATAACGAAGGTTGTCCATCTTCACGGATCACGTTATTAGCTCGCTAGCACTGTAACTGATGATAAACCATTAGGCCAAGGGACCGTCAGCCAGTTCTCCTGTTGGCCCAGTTAGCTTGCTGGTTGGTTAGCCAGGCAGGAGGCTGCTGGCCTACTGGGCAAGATAAACGTGATGTTAGCCAAACTCAATGTTGACAGTCACCCAACTTAACTGTCATAACTGTCGGCTACTTTACACACGTATCGTTTTCAATGTGCATGATGCCATGTATCTGCAGGGAGGGGTTTACCTTCTGCTACTCCAGATGATCTCAGCCTGCGTCAACTAACACTAACAGGCAAACACTCCACCAACCGGTGACAGATTGCTTGATGATGTGTTTTCTCTTTTGTGTAATTGTGTTTTTCAGATACAAACATATGACAGAGTGTCTGGCCACTTCACTAACAATAAACCTCCGTCTTTTGCGTAACCGGTGACTACTATGACCCATCGTTGAAGATGGGAGGAAGTGGATCCAAAGCCAAGGGGGCCTCCTGGCCCTTTTCAGGCTCTGGAGCTGCAGTGGATTCCGTCAGCAGCGAGGGCAGCGAGCAGCAGTCTGTGGCTCGACCCAAAGGCTCGAGAAATGCAACACCGTTCGTTTTCACCAGAAGGAGGTAACTTAAAAGTTATTTTATAATATAAGCCACTGAACTCACTATGAATTGAAAATGGAGGACCCTGATGTAAACAAGACAAACGTCTTTCTCTGGTCTGAATCCCCTTAACAATTGTGTGTATTGAGCCGTACTGTATTGTACCCATTCTGCAATCTGTTAAATAAAGTATTCATTCATTCATTCATTCATTCATTCATTCATTCATTCATTCATTCATTCATTCATTCATTCATTCAATTATTATCCTCTTTTCTTATATTCCCAAACTAACCAGCAGTTTTGTGTTGCTAGTTCTCTGTATTATGACGAGGATGGGGATCTCGCCCATGAATTCTACGAAGAGACAGTGGTGACGAAAAATGGCAGGAAGAAGTCCAAGCTGAAGAGGATTCAGAAGAATCTCATTCCTCAGGTGAGTGATGAAATCACGTGACACTCTCTCGTCCACTGCTGACAGGTAGAGCTGTGAATTGGCAAATAATCTGGTGTTATAGTTCATATGATACATTCACGATTCTCAATATATTGTGATACTATAAATACTACAATATATTGCGTTGTCCAAATTTGAGACTCGTAGCAAATATCAGACCTGCCAACCTGTACACATTTTGCACACTAGGTACACAATTTGACATCAAAGTATGCTTGTGTGCTTTGTCACTCGTAAAAGCTGGTCACTCCTTGTGAGTTTGACCAATCACAGTTAAGGCCTCTACATGCTACAGCAACTGCGAAGCAACTGCAACACAACATCGACAACGCAACAGTTGTCCCTGCGGGACCAATATTATTCTATGACAGCCCCGCCCCCATTCGCTAACCAACCAATCACTGCTACGCAACATCAATGTAACGGTTGTTCAGATTAGATTTTGGGGAGACAGTGTAGACTCTACATCAATGAGCGTCTAGCCTGGCAAAAGAAGAAAGAGGAGTTTGACCAATCACAGAGCAGGATTCGTTCCTCTTGCTTTGACCCACAACATTATCCCTCATTCCCCCAACTCACTCTGGCTGGCTGGTTCCTCAAGTGAGCAATAGACTGGGATGATAATGTTAGCCAAACGTATCGTTATGTTACTTAAAACAGTTTATATTGTCAAGTGAGGACATACAAAGGTAAACTGACCAATAAGCCAAAAGTAACATTGACATAAATTATGTATTTGCAAGCTACCTTGCTTGTCAGTCAATTAAGTTGGCAAAGTAAGTTATATTGTCTGTGTGTCGCAGATGGTTAAATGTTACTTTTAATTGTATTCATAATATCAATTATTGCAGCAAAGGAACAGATCACGACACCCTCGGCTAAAAGAAAAAGCATTTACACTAGAACATATTTAGCCATCTATTAGATTTCTAGTATAGAGTTGTTATAACATAACTGTAAAACTGATTTAGCCTAAACCTTTGGTTCTCAAACCTTTTCATGTCAAGGACCCCCAAATTAATATATAATAGGCCATGGGCCCCCATTTGATCAGATTTTATCCCTGGGACGCCCATATGATATGATATGATTTAATCTAGAATTCCATGGTGTCTGTACTGTAGTAGGGCTGTGGATACAATCTTCTATCATGATATGGGAAATCTCATATCTCGATGACAATACATTTTCATATTTCGATATAGTACGTTTTCTGTAAGTTTATACTGTATGATACAGGGTGTCATGTCTTGACCATTTCACATGGGCTTACCCATTCATGTTTTCACAACAGCTGATAATTGCACTTTAAACTTTACAGGTAAGGTGACGGGCATTAACATTTTTAAACGTACAAACTATTATATATTTCCACGGCTGATTTCAGTAGTACTAGGTAGGTACAGTATGTGAAATTAAAATAATGAAGCATTTGCAAGCTAACAATACCTATTGGGTTTAAATGAGTTATTCACCCACAATAGTTTGTAGGATTAGCAATTCTATGTTCAAATGGCCCTGGACTTGGAGAACTAAGTGGAAAGAAAACATCTCTCACATCAGCATCTCTTTCTACCGTAGCTTTCACTTATCTTGTGCAAAACCAATTAATTGATTTCAGAGTAGGTGTGATGAATTGGCAATAATCCACTTGGATGCAACCAAATAATACCACGGCTTGAGTCGAGTGAAAACGGATGTCTGGAAAGCTTTTAAAGGCAAAAGTAAATAAAAACACAAGGTACAACTGAAGGCGAAACATGGGCTCCTCCTCCAATGGTTCACGAAACAGATTGATGCATTTTTATTCAATAAAAACACGATGCAGGTGCTGATAATGCTCTGTGCGTTTTCGTGAAAAGTCGAGATGTTTGTATTGCTGCGCGGTGAGATGACTCACAAAAACACATGTGAGAAGTTCCACAGGTTTTGGTGATGGAGGTATTTGTTTGGTCAGAGGAATACCCTGGAGAGAGCACAAGGCAATGCCCTAGTGGTTTTTCCTTTTCCCTTGAGAGAATGAGCTGTCATCCTTTCCCCGTCTGAGGTGTCATTCTACCCATGCCACACCCACTGCCTGGTCGGATATCATTCTCTCTCCAGTTTCTTATTGTGGATATTCAGAATGTGAAACTCTGAGGCGGCTGGGTGGCGCAGCGGACATTGCGCTCGTCACCAATGCAAGAGACTCCGGTCTCGAATCCGGGTGTCAGCATTGCCTCCGGTTTGGGCCAGCCGTCATACTAACTCAATTGGCAGAGTTAGAGGGTGGAAGTCGATGGGTGGGGATTTGGACGTTGTGGACAGCGACTCCTACAGGTCGGTTGGGGGACGCCTGCACAGCAGAGACAGGAAGTAGCGGGGGTAGTGTGAGCCTCCCATGCGTTACACCTCGCCACTGAGAGTCCACGCTGGCAGGTGAAAAGATGTGACAGGCTGCCTCCTTGTGTACCGGAGGGGACACGTGATGCAAGGCTTCTATCCTCCCTACAACCGACCAGTGGGGGGGCATAGTCTAGCAACGTTCAAGACAGGGGAGGGGAGAATTGGAAACGTGAAATTGGGATGGGAGAAAAATAGAAAATAAGGAGAAAAAGTGGATACATTTTTTTTGAAACTCTTATTGCCAAAGTCAGGTGATAAATACAGCGTTGATCTTTGTAAAATCATTACAATTGTAATAACACGCTAGCGAGAACAAAGCCACCTTGTCAACCGCAGTCTGGTAATGGGCTGTATAGTAGGCTATTTTCCAGATCTCTGCCCATTCCCTTTTTAGAATGTCCCTTGGCTTAAATCATGAATGAATGACGACAAATGGAGACACTCTAATAACATAGCAGCAGGGTCATCGAACATTGCAATAGGCAGAACAGTTTAATAATTTTCTTGTTCTGATTCAGTTAGTTAGTGAATGTGAGCGGGACTGAGAGAGATGGGGATGCAGGACTGCATGTGTGTGTGAGTCCTAGAACTCTTCGGTGTGAGGAAGGGAGACATGTGTTTGTGTGTGTCTGTTGTTGAATGGAAGAGGTAATGTGTCTGTTGTTGAATGGAAGAGGTAATGTGTCTGTTTGTGAATAGAAGAGGTAGTGTGTCTGTTATTGAATATAATAGGTAATGTGTCTGTTGGTGAATAGAAGAGGTAATGTGTCTGTTTAATATAAGAGGTAATGTGTCTGTTGTTGAATGGAAGAGGTAATGTGTCTGTTGAATAGAAGAGGTAATGTGTCTGTTGTTGGATGGAAGAGGTAGTGTCTGTTGTTGGATGGAAGAGGTAGTGTCTGTTGTTGGATGGAAGAGGTAGTGTGTCTGTTGTTGGATGGAAGAGGTAGTGTGTCTGTTGTTGGATGGAAGAGGTAGTGTATGTTGTTGGATGGAAGAGGTCGTGTGTCTGTTGTTGGATGGAAGAGGTAGTGTGTCTGTTGTTGGATGGAAGAGGTAGTGTGTCTGTTATTGGATGGAAGAGGTAGTGTGTATTGTCTGTTGTTGGATGGAAGAGGTAGTGTGTCTGTTGTTGGATGGAAGAGGTAATGTGTCTTGTTGGATAGAAGAGGTAGTGTGTCTGTTGTTGGATGGAAGAGGTAGTGTCTTTGTTGTGAAGGATCAGATTAAACCGAATATATATATTTATTTATGGATATATATTTAATAGTATTTGTATATCGTTTGATATCCCTTGTATATTCCTTGTACATATACACTGAATATCCCTTTATTCTACTACAGCCCATAATAGTTCATTCTCTTATTGGACAAAAGGACCAGGCGCCAGGGACAAGCCCCTGGCGTTCAAGTTCAAAGGTACCGACGAGACATGCCCTTACTAGCCCCAGCTCCGCGCAGGAATACGGCTACCGAAAGCAGAGCGGCACTACTTGTCCACCGTGCATATAAATATGGCGCAAGAAATGTAGAATTCCTCTTAGTCCTTTACCCTTCTACCCAACTAAGTAACAAGACGTGAAGCCTTCGTGCGAATTAATAGCTGAATTGCCAGAGTTTGGCACCGTATTTCTATTAAGTAATAATAGTCTATTATGTATGGTGCATCGTTCGGTTAGAGTTCTAAAGTGAGCAGCACCCCCATCGTTTCCTCGCGTTATCTAGAGTCTTAACCAGGTTGGGCAGACCACGCGTGGTGCTTTCATCCGAGGAGTTCTGGGCGAGGACGAGTGGACCTGCACATTGGATTACCTACCCCGACGACTGCTGAGCCTTATACGGCATGGAATATCTATTTGCTTTGGTGCTTTGATTTGTGGAGCGGATAATCGCCAACACCGGTGAGTGTTGGATTTACCCCGAGAGGAGCCAAGGTGAGACGGCGCTCAGACCAGACTGAGGTCGCCTCGCTTCTTCTTCGTTGTGGACCTAAAGCGACAGCTACAGCTATCGTCTACAAGAGAGCCCAAGTGTATTCATCTGCGGATCAAGGTTCTACGGGCACTGTGTTCTGTACCTGGACTCTCCCTAGAAATCGTTGACCAGACGGGATACAGCCGACGGCTCTCCTACCCCCCCTACTGGCTTACAACCGGCGGGACCCCTGCAGTATATTATCCAGCTATAATCATTAAGTGACCATAGATATAATCCCCTAAGAGCCAGGTTGTATACTTGCTTCCTGTGTAACCAGAGATTGGACATTCAGTGTTGATTTGCCTACGAGTACTCATTTGCCTTACAAGAGCATTCAATTCAAATCATAAATGTAATAAGTAACTATTATATGTACCCTTTGCTATATATTAAATATTTGACTTATACCTTTGTGTGGACCTGATTTCATATGTGGGAAAGTGTTCATCATACTTATATATCGTGTACTGTATGGCCAGTAATTAAAGTACATAAAGCGGTAGTGGTTTAATGATACCATACTTATCAATACAGTCAGGGAATTGTACCCCTCAGTTACAGTCTTGTTGGATGGAAGAGGTAGTGTCTTCACTGTCTTGTTGGATGGAAGAGGTAGTGTGTCTGTTGTTGGATGGAAGAGGTAGTGTGTCTGTTGTTGGATGGAAGAGGTAGTGTGTCTGTTGTTGGATGGAAGAGGTAGTGTCTGTTGTTGGATGGAAGAGGTAGTGTCTGTTGTTGAATGGAAGAGGTAGTGTGCCTGTTGTTGGATGGAAGAGGTACAGTAGGAGGGGATTACAGGACGGCTCGCTTGTGTTTGTAAATTATTGAGGTTATTCTAAAAATATATAGACTAAATAAAGGTCTGACATTTTTCACAATGACCCCACAGTTTCCCCAAAATAAAATGCATAAAATGTTGGCAAATTACATTGCAAAAATTACATTTTTGGCAATAATAACAAAATCCCGGTGGGTCTCCCTAGTAATAATAATAATAAACTTTATTTGTATATCACCTTTCATACAAGAATTGCAGCTCAAAGTGCTTCACAGCAGAAAAAGACAGGCACAAAATGAGCACATAAAGTGCAGACATAATGGACCAAGGCAGCTCCCCTGTGGAACGCCGTGTCATGTTTCTCAGAAGAATGATCTCCAAGCCTGACGTAATATTTTCTCCCTTTTGATATATGTTCTGAACCAGTTCAATACATAGTCAGAAAGACCAACTGACTTTTCTAGACGATTTATTAGGATATCATTGTCGATCGTGTCAAACGCTGCGCTTATATCTAATAGGACGAGAATTGAGACTTAATTTGCATCCGAGTTTATTCTGAGGTCACTAATTATTTGAGTAAGAGCAGTTTCAGTGCTGTGGTGCATTCTGAAGCCTGATTGAAATTCCTCCATGATGTTGTTTTCTTTGAGAAAGGAGTTTATTTGTATTGAGAACATTTTTAAGTAGGGCTGTCAATGAATATTCTATATTCAAATTAATAATCGACTTGTTAAAAAAAAAAATATATATATATAGATTGTGGGCGTGGGCCTGAATTCGCTGCATGACGGATAGGAGACAGGAGACGTCATTGAACTGAATACAACAACAACCGCGACCACCATCCCTCAGGGTAAAACGTTATTGAATAGAGAAAGAAGCATCATACAGGTCCCTAATGGTAAATACTATTTCCTGTTTCATGCCAAGGAAAATATATCAATTCATGTTTATCACGCCTTATTTGGAGGTGTGTTGCTGTGTATGAATGTCCGTTCTATATGCCGTAAACTACCATAAATTTGATCTCAGAGAGACAGCCCCTTCTCAGGGGGCTTTCCCACTAGGCATCCGGGGCCGAATCCGAGCACGATTTCCCCAAAAGTAGTGTAATGAGAACGCTATGTTTCGTCCCCGGGGACGGATAATCGGCACCACTTGAAAATGTGGTTTGGGGAGCGAATCAGCGCCCCCGGTGACGGAACGATTGCAAATGTGCAAACAACTATACCAAAACACGGAAGAGGCTTGCTGTAACAAGTGCTTCTGCCCTGAATAGAGTTGTATTCATACTTAAATTTTTCAAATATTATTTAGGTCAGTTTGGGATTGTGAGAGTCTGTAAAACCTGCTCCAACGAGGGAAGCTGTGTTTCAATTCAGCCGAGCGCTTAACGTCTCTCTCTGTCAGTCAAGAGGGCACTCGCAAATATCACTGTCAACCTGCTGCCCACCTCTCCGATACTGACTGGATAACAGGGCTAGCATATTTGTCTTGCATATTTGCTAAAATGAATGGAACTAGAATGGTCACTAGAAGGTGAAAACACAACCATCCTGTCGCTCAATGATAAAATACAAGCGTTCACTAGGAAACGCTGGAGTAGAAATGGGCCGGATTTCCAGAGCTTAATGAATTTATGGAGGAAAATGAACTGAGTGTGAACACTGAAGATGTCTATAACAACTCTCCTCCAAGCCCTTCTTGGACGGATTAAAAAGTATTTCCCAGAGGAAATCAAGCAGACAGTGTTTCATTCCAAGCATGCATATGGAAACATATGGGCTCCCACGCGCACGCCCGTATTCCGATCCGTGCAATAATATTCACAGGGGTATGTCTCGTCATGCGAAACAAATTCTCAATGCATTGTCCCCGCGGCGAAATTAATTGAGGGGCGGATTTGCGGTGATGGAGAAATATTGCCAAGTAGTTTTCACATACAAGGAATTTGCTTTTGTCGTTTTTGGTGCGACATAATCAAGAGTCAGACAGATAATCCAATAAAGAGGTGGAGTAAAATAAAATGAAATATGAACTAAGATAAGTACAATAGAATATAATATAACTATGAAATCAAATCTAGACCAGGGCCCTCATTTATCAACGTGGCGTACGCACAGATATGTGCGTAACCCGTGCGTACGATCATTTCTAAGCAAAGTGTGGGATTTATCAATTTGAACTTGTGCTTGACTTTGTGCGTATATTTAAGCACAGGTCGGACCATGCTTAGCTGGCGCCCGTTGGTAGAATATATTATTACAACAAGGAAATAAGCTTCTGTGCATTAGTTTCAACACTGGCATGTTCTGTATGAACCGTAATTCATTATAGTTCATTGTAAAATAGCAACAGTAGTGTAATTATGGTCAAAACCCTATAAATAGCATTTGGAATAATAGGTCTTTATCTCCGAATGAATGCAGCATGGTTTATATAGCGTTATCGGAATATACGGGGTGTACTGACTGACTGCGCTCCGCGTAACTCAACTTGTTATTATTTTGCGCACAGACCGCAGAAACACAGGAACGTTTTGATTATATTTAAAAGGCTTTACATTAAACGAAACAAGTGGAATTTCGAAGCTGTAAGCAGAATACAAGTCATATGAACACCCACAATATAGTGTTCTTCCCCTTCCTACTGTATAAGAAAGAATAAAAAATGCATTGCAATGAGACCAGGGTGTATGTGTATTACAAAACCCTTGCAATAATGTGTCTTAAATGAATGAAAAGCATACATGCTCTGGACACAGAGCATATATCGTGTGGGTGATATGACTTGTATTATGCTTACAGAATTCCACATATTTAGTTTTACAATGTCAAAGCCTTTTAATATAAATCAAAACGTTTCCGTATTTCTGCAATCTATGCGCAAATTTAATAAGGAGTTGAGGTAGATACACACTCGGAACGTATTACATGCTGGTATGCTGATAGACTCAGAGTAAACTATTATATGAATATGATATGATATAAGGTATACACTGGTCCGTCGCATACACTGGTATGCGCAAGTTACTGTTGCATAATGTAGGCTATGGCTGCTATTATATGTAATTCATATAGGCTACCTAATAGTATATGATTTTTAGAGGCATCTATTTTGTTGTCGGTATTATTAGGCTAATACCGACAACAACAGGGGGGGACCCTGATGTAAACAAGACAAACGTCTTTCTCTGGTCTGCATCCCCTTAACAATTGTGTGTATTGAGCCGTACTGTATTGTACCCATTCTGCAATCTGTTAAATAAAGTTTTCATTCATTCAAAATGGATGCCTCTAAAAATCATATTATAGCCAATCGAACACAACTAATAAAGGCATTCATATTACAGCATGGTTATAATGACACACACATGATTAATTGAAAATGGGGGACCCTGATGTAAACAAGACGAAAGTCTTTCTCTGGTCTGCATCCCCTTAACAATTGTATGTATTGAGCTGTACTGTACTGTACCCATTCTGCAATCTGTTAATAAACTTTTCAATCAATCAATCAAACCACCAACGCCAAACAGTGGTCAACGAACGGTCTTTATTAGTATTTTGAGCTGTCCAGGCAGAATTGCAGCAATGGTCTTAGGGAGCCGTTGATATCTGACATCACCGTTTACAAGTCAGCCTTTTATTTATCCCATAACACGCGTTGTTGTGTCTTCTTGGTTCGGCAGCGCCTCAGTGAACAATCTCCCGTGAAGTTTCTCAGAGTTCCGCTCGGGTCAGTCCATTATTTCACATCCCATGGGGGGTGTTTCATCACTTTCATGACCATATATGGATAATCATGCACGAGCCTTGACGGTAGAACAAAGAGGTATTTATTAACATGGAGGAGCGTAGGACCTGTGTACGCATGGTTGATGAATCCAGTTTTTTTTGTGCGTGCACACATTCTAAATTCTGTGCTTACGTATGAAAATAGAATACTTTCTAAGAAAAATTGATAAATGAGGGCCCAGGGCTGGACAACTGTAAATTATTTGTGAATTCGCCCCACATGTTTCAACCACCTCCTATAATAGTGGGGGTCGTGGCTCTCTGACACCGTTATTTCGGGGGTCGCGGCCTGAAAACTTTGGGAATCCCTGGCTTAGTAGACAGTGGCACGAGCTCCACTGCATAAGACCCGCGACAATATCAGAATGTTGAACTTGGAGTTTTGAATACAATTCTGCATGCAAAAAAAAAGTTCTGCACGCGCGTTCCATGGTGGCGGAATGCGCATACCGTTGCACAGTACGTACACAGCACTTCGGTACACAGCACGTACTGAACCAAAGGTCCAGTGCTGAAACTGTTCAGTACGGATACGTGTACCGTTACACCCCTACTAGACGCAGAGAAGACATTCGAAAGGGTGGAATGGAAATACCTTTTCTACACTCTAAATAAATTCGGCTTTGGCTCCAAATTCACTACTTGGATACCACTTTTGTATTCATCCCCTAAAGCCTCAGTCAGGACTAATGACACACAATCCAGTTGGTTTCCCCTACAGCGGTTAACACGTCAAGGTTGTCCTTTAAGTCCTTTATTATTTGCTCTTGCCATAGAACCCCTTGCAATAGCACTCCGCCATAACCCTCTCATCAAAGGTATAGTTAGATACGGCCATGAACATAAGGTATCGTTGTATGCAGACGATTTATTGTTGTATACATCTGATCTCTCTTTCTGTCCCCGCTGCCCTTATCACTATCTAATCCTTTGGTCGCTTATCAGGGTATAAATTTAACCCTAACAAGAGCGAACTGATGCCACTTAATATAGCCACAAAAAAGTCCCCTTTACATAATCTGCCATTTAGGATTGCCCATGATAGCTTAATTTATCTTGGGGTGCATGTTACGGACAAATTCAACAAACTCTTTCAGGCCAACTTTGCCCTTTTAACCCGTACTAAGGATGATTTCTAATGCTGGTCTATACTACACCTCTCACTAGCCGCAATAATTAACTCTGTTAAGATGAACACCATCCCAAGATTTTTGTATCTCTTTCAGTGCCTACCTATTTTTCTCCCCAATGCATCTTTTATGAAAATTGATGGACTGATTTTGTCTTTTATATGGGATGGAAAGCCTCCCAGGATAAGAAAGCAGCTCTTACAGAGGCCTAAATCCGATTTCAGGTTCTACTACTGGGCTGCTAACTTTAGGACCGTTCACTATTGGCTGCAGTGTGGAGGGATGTCCTCACCTCCAGTTTGCCTGGAGATGGAGGCAGCCTCGTCCGTACCGGCATCACTATCCTCTCTCGCCCACGCCACTAGTTTAGGCCCTTATGTCTCCTTTCCAAAAAATGTATGTGTCAAATCATCAAGATTTGGAACCAATCTAGACGCCACTTCGGCTTTCAGACAACCTCTTTTGCTGCTCCAGTGGCCTCAAATCCGGCTTTCCCCTCATCTATGATTGATTGCGCTTTCTCAACATGGACTAGTCTCTGTATTAGAAGATTTAAAGATCTCTATATCGATAATACCTTTGCTACGTTCTAACAACTTATCAGTTAAGTATGGTCTCCCCAGAAGTCACTTCTTTAGGTTTTTACAGATCCAGAGTTATGTCCGCAGTTTAGATACCCGGTTCCCCACACTTCCTGGTGAAACACAACTCGACACTTTTCTTACCCCTCTTCCCACTCTAAAGGGCTCCCTGTCGATAATCTATAGGCACTGGGCAGCTATGCTCATTACAGTCCACCTCCTTAAACATTATTAAGTCCTCATGGGAGGAGGAATTGGGGGATGAGATATCTGACGACATGTGGAAAAATGCACTCAAAAAGGTTCACACCTCTTCTCATCTGTGCTCGCATGGTCTCATCATCCACCGAGCTCACTGGACCCCAATGAGATTATCCAGAATTTACAAAAATGTGAAACCTAATTGTCCGTGATGTAATCAGTCCCCAGCAAACCATGTGCACATGTTTTGGAGTTGTCCATCCCTAGTTGACTTTTGGAAAAATATCTTCGACACACTCTCTGAAATATGTAGTTTGACTGCGTTATTTGGTGTTTCCTCGCCCGTATTACAACTGACAAAGACTAATAAAGAGGTTTTGGCTTTTGTTACTTTGTTAGCGAGACGGTTAATCTTACTTCATTGGAAATCCTTCATACCCCCTTCTCATGCCCTTTGGATTAAATCTATTCTTAATTGTATTAAACTAGAAAAAAATTAGACACACACTCAGAGGGTCTACAGACAAGTTTTACTCTGTGGGCTTTCTTCTTTTCCTGTGAGAGGATCCACCTCCCCGTAGCCCCAGACTGATATTTATTTACCCACATAATATCCGTGGTACATTCTTCACTCCTTCCTCCCCTTTAAACTTTCTCCCTTGATGCACCTGCCAATGCAAGTGGCTCGGTATGAGCATGACATCTCAAATTGATACCAGAGTTGGTTGACCTATGAATCACTGTATTCACTTTAAAAAATGTATTTCCTTATTTGTATGTCTATTTAATTTTTTTTATATTTTCTTTCCAAAAATGTTTGTCCTGTCACTTCGTTTTGATGTCTGTCGTCCTTGGTATTCTGTTCTGTGTTCCTAATGGATAACTTTCAAGTACATATCGTTTGTAAATGTTGGTCGTGCTGAAAATTCAATACAAATATATTAAAAAAAAAAGAAAAGTCTTCTGATGAGTAATGTTGTTTTCCCAATTAATGTGGGCGTCATTCTTTTCAGGGACTCGTGAAGCTCGACCATCCCTGCATTCACGTGGATTTCCCCATCATCCTCTGTGAGGTGTGAAGAGTTCCAATGGACCTGTGTACCGCGACGGACGCCAGTCATCTTGGGTTCCACTCCATCTTGGGTTCCACTCTGAGTGCTCTTCTGAGAAGATGGGAAGGAATACGTCTTGTTCCGATATGGAGCTGTCTGCTCGAGACTGAAGCTTGGAGCCTTTGAGAGAGCGAGCGAGAGAGAGCGCGAGAGAAACCTGGACTTGTGGAGCTGAACTGTCTTGGATACGAGATTGAAAGATGGTTAAAAGCCGTTTCACACCAATACAATGCAACTAATGTGGTGCAAAAAATGTGAATACATTTGGATCAGAAGATGACCTGTTGACTACAGTCCTGCAGAACTTCACAAAAATTAAGATGGTTGAGACACCCCAATCCCCCCCCCCCCCCCCCCCCCCCCCAATGCACGAAAGCTTCACAGCCCGTGTGTAAAGAAGTCACAGAGATTACACAGAGTTGGGTTTTATTTTTCTCGCCATGTGAGGCTTCCGCATGGATAAAACGTCTTTGATGTGAAAAGGCTTTAACAGTTTTGCCTTCTGTGACATGTAGGAAAGACTGTTAGCATTTGTGTGCGTGTGTGTGTGTGTATATATATGTGTGGATGTAGGCATATTTGAGCGTGTGTGAGGGAGATGAAGGATGTAGTAGGTCTAGAGTGAGGAAGGCTTGTGAAATCCATTGTGTGTATATATATATTTATATATATATAAATATATATATATATGAAGTTCTTGTAATATATTATCTTGTATAAGTCTGTGTCTTGTCGTTGGAGGCCAGACCTGCACTAGTGAGCTTATGATGTAAATAATTTCTGATTTGGAAATACTTGAATAAATGCTTTACTGTGCTAAATGTCTTCAGTCCAAAAATGTTTTCTCAAGACTTTTGAATCAGAAGATCTTGACCCTAACATTATCTGTCCACACCCAGTATGTATGTATGTATGTATGTGTATATGGCTTGTTGTTGTATATAAGGTATGTAAGGCTTCGTCTTAAAAGGGATAGTTCTGATTTTGTGGAACCCTAGCCCTATTCCCTACTTAATCAGAATCAGAAAGGTCTTTATTGCCAAGTAGTTTTCACATACAAGGAATTAGCTTTGGACGTTATCGGTGCGACATTAGCGGATAGACGGATAATACAATAAAGAGGTGGAGTAAAATGAAATATGAGCTAAGTTAAGCACAATAGAATAATATAATTATTAAATAAAATATAGGCCAGGGCTGTACAACTAAATAAAGAGGTTGAATAAAATTATATGGGATATAAACTAAATTAAATATAGCACAATAGAATATAGTACAATTATAAGTACAAATAAAATAGGAATAGGCCAGAGCTGTACAACTGGGCAGATGTGGTCAATTATATATACTAATTATAATGAAGTAACAATACAGTGGGAAAGTATATAGTCCAGTAGGGGCATGTTAATGTAACACAGTGGGGGGGGGGGGGGGGGGGGGGGGTTGTCAGTGACGGTCCCGAGCCTTGTTGATGAGGCTCACTGCAGAGGGGAAGAAACTTCTTGTGGCGTGAGGTTTTGGCCCTGATGGACCGCAGCCTCCTGCCAGAGGGGAGTGTCTCAAACAGGGTGTGACCAGGGTGGTAGGGGTCGGCCACAATCTTACCTGCACGCTTCAGGGTTCTGGAGGCGTACAGGTCCTGGAGAGATGGCAGATTGCAGCCGATCACCTTCTCAGCAGAGTGGATGACACGCTACAGCCTACCTTTGTCCTTGGCTGTGGCTGCAGCGTACCATACTGTGATGGAGGAGGTGAGGATGGACTCAATGATGGCTGTGTAAAAGTGCACCATCATCGTCTTTGGCAGGTTGAATTTCTTCAGCTGCCGCAGGAAGTACATCCTCTGCTGTGCTTTCTTGATGAGGGAGCTGATGGTTCCCAAGAAGCGGAAGGACTCCACAGTGTCCACTGGGGAGTCACACAGGGTGATGGGGTTGAGTGGGGCTGGGGTCCTTCTGTAATCCACAACCATCTCCAGTGTCTTGAGAGCATTGAGCTCCAGATTGTTCTGGCTGCACCAGGTCACCAGATGGTCAATCTCCCACCTGTAGGCGGACTCATCCCCACCAGTGATGAGTCCAATGACAGTGGTGTCGTCCGCGAACGTCTGGAGCTTGACGGACTGGTGACTGGAGGTGCAGCTGTTTGTGTACAAGGAGAAGAGAAGTGGGGAAAGAACACAGCCTTGGGGGGAACCTGTGCGGATTGCCTGGGAGTCTGAGGTGTGTTTTCCCAGTCTCACGTGCTGCTTCCTGTCAGACAGGAAGTCTGTGATCCACCTGCAGGTGGAGTCTGGCATGCTCAGCTGGGAGAGCTTGTCCTGTAGCAGGGCCGGGATGACTGTATTGGACGCAGAGCTGAAATCCACAAATAGGATCCTGGCGTAGGTTCCTGCAGAGTACAGGTGCTGGAGAACAAAGTGGAGTGCCATGTTGACAGCGTCGTCTACAGACCTGTTGGCTCTGTAGGCTAACTGCAGGGGGTTAGTCCTTTCTACTGTCAGTCCGGCTAGTAAGCCAAAAAGGAATAGTTAAGCTCCTATGATCCTATCCAAGATGAGGCTCACTGAAATCTACTTTGTGTGCACTGTGGAGTAAATGGGGGGCTTGACCCCATTGACTTTGCATTGTAGAATGGCATAGATTGTGCTGAGAAAGGACTCTAACAATCGAGTACATAATTGATAAGTAGAAAATGGGCCTAGGGTTCCTGAAGTTTTTACATTGGCAAAGCAGAAAAATAAATATCTGTGTCACTTGAGGAGTATAAAGTATTTATTCATCAGGATTAGCAAAGCACTCTGCTGTCATCCACTCATCTTGGCAGCTTTTTGATGGCTTAGAACAAGCAATTACATAACTTATTCACTTTTCTCTCACCTTGCTCGAGAACCCGTGAACTTTGGAAATTACTCAATCAACTAGGCTGCAGTAAAAAACTTAAAACCAGAAAACATAAACATAAAGACAAGCTGCTGGATGTGGCCAATTACTTAAACATTTTCTTTCACAAACATAGCCACAACACTGATAAATACCCTCCCACTCAGGGCATTTTGGGGTAGAACACATCCTAGCCTACTACAATAACCTAGGGGTCTGCAAAGACGATTTCAAACTAGAAATGGTAACAACAGCTGAGGTACACAAAAAACTGAGCGCCCTCCAACCTAACAAGGCCACTGGCCATGACAACATCCCCTCCAAATTCCTCAGAGACTCAGCAGCCGCCATCACCCCAGTCATCACACACATAATAAACCTCTCCATAAAACAGGGACACGTACCCAAAGACTTCAAAATTGCGAGAGTAACCCCCCTGCACATAAAGGGCAGCAAATTGGACCCAGGCAACTACCGCCCTGTTTCTATTCTTACCTCCATCTCGAAAGTCATGGAAAAAATAGTATACGAACAGGTCGAAAAGTACCTCGCGGAAAGAAAAAAATCTACGAATTCCAATCTGGCTTCAGAACATCCCACTCCACTGACACATGCCTTCTCTACTTGAACGACCACATCAAACAAGAGGTGGACGTGGGCAAATACTGCGGCATGGTCATGCTGGACCTACAAAAGGCCTTCGACACTCAATCACTCCATTCTGATTGACAAGCTAAAAGCAATTGGTTTTAAACTTTTGATAGTCTATCAGTGAGCTGGATGCAATCCTACCTGGAGGGGAGAGAACAGATGGTGGAGGTAAACGGTGGCTCGCTGATAACAAACTATCATTACACCTGGGTAAAACAGAGTCCATTCTCTTCGGTTCAAAAAACAAACTCAGCAAGACCGACGGCTTCTCAGTTACAGTGGGTGACAATATTGTCACAAGGAAAGATGAAATTACATACCTGGGTTCCATCCTAGAGGCAAATCTTTCCTGTGACAAAATGGCATCCAATGTAATCAGAAACGTCAACCAACAAACTAGTTTCTTGTACCGGATCTCCTTTCTGGTAAACAAGAATACCCTGAAGACTCTGGCAGGAGCACTCATTCAAGGGTACTACGACTATGCTTGCACCTCATGGTACCAAAGCACCTCAAAGGCGCTAAAAACTAAATTACAAACATCACAAAACAAACTGGTCAGACTACTGCTTGACCTTACTCCTAGAACCCACCTCACCCCTGCCCACTTTTACAACCTAGGATGGCTTAGAGTAGACGACAGAGTACAGCAACTTGCAATGGGCCTGGTCTACAAGATACACTACACACCACTAAGGTACCCATGTACATGTCAAAATACTTCCCAAAAGTCAGTGAATACCACGACCACAACACCAGAGGGAGCTCCACAAATCATGTTAAACCCAGATTCGGCTTAAACAAGGGACTAAACACATTTAGCAATTATGCCACATCAATGTGGAACACCCTACCCACAGCTGTAAATGAATGTGAATCACTACCCACATTCAAAACCACTCTAAAAGAGCACCTACAGGAGACTGCAATTTGAAACTGGCCCATGTAAATGTCAAAACTCAACCCCCTCCAATGTACAGTTCCCCACCCCGCCTACCCAACCCCCCCACCCACCCAACCACCTCATAAACAGGACTGTATATTTGTAGATCTGGTATGTCATAAATGTCTAGATGTAGCAGTACTGTCTATCTGTATGTCATGTATGTCATTATGTTATGATGAATTGAAAATGGGGGACCCTGATGTAAACAAACAAGACAAATGTCTGTATCTGGTCTGCATCCCCTTAACAATTGTGTGTATTGAGCTGTACTGTATTGTAGGCCTACCCATTCTGCAATCTGTTAATAAAAATTTCAATCAATCAATCAATCAATCAATCAATCAATGGAGCTCTTATTTTGAAGGAGACCAAGAGAGACGCCATCAGATTCTGTCATTGTTGCGGTATAGCCACCTCTACTGTAGGTGGCAGCAGAGCTATTCAATATATTGTGTTCGTGTGTACGTATTGGATGGTCTTAATGTTTTGATATAGAACTCAATCGTCTCATCATCAATGTTTACTGTATGTGGTAATCACAAGTTACCTCAGTCACTTCTAATGATTGATTGATATTGTGCAATGAGACAAATTCCCAAAGAACAATATATTTAAGAATTTCTTAACTTAATATTTAAGTTAGGAAGTATAATTCTGGGCTAATCACAGTCGAGGATCTCTTATCTCAGTTCTGTGTAAACATATTCTTGTCATCAGCTGGTTTTACGGAGTGGGTAGGGCTTTGGTCTCCTCCGGGCTTGTCTGGTGTCTGTAACTGTGTGGAATGTGCTTGGGTGTGTTTGGGGGCTGGAGGTCAGGCGCTTTGATGTATTTCCTCTCCATTGGTCTTTGATGTTTAAAGGATCCTGTCTGTTTGAAAAAGGACAAAGCTGTAGGTTTAGCTTCACAGATTTATGGACTTAATAAACAGGGCACTGTAAGATTCACGACATTGACAACAACCTACGTTCTTGTCTCAGGAAAGGTGACAACACTTAAGGCCCAAGTGTTTTGTTTGGTCATAACAAGTGCTTCCTGTGTGGTTCATCTAGTTAATCAGAAGCCTGAAATTGACCATATTCAATATCCACCATTTTGCTCTTATGTCATGGTCAGGATGGGATTCCTTTCCACCCTGTTCCCACTGGTGAACAGGGTGGAAAGGACTCCCATCCTGAGCACGGCATAAACACAAAATGGCCGCCATGTGATTGTGAATATGGTCAGTGGCAAGCCTTGAATATACTGTAGTGTAACTGAGGGGTACAATTCCCTGACTGTATTGTTAGATATGATATTTAATACCACTACCTCATGTACTTTAACTTCTGGCCACCCAGTACAAGATATAAGTATGATGAACACTTTCCCACCTGATGAAACGAACCAACACAAATGTACCAAATCGAAAGTTGAATACAGCAAAGGGTGTATACAACGATCACTTAATTACATTTATGATTTGAAATATGGAATATGCACTTTTATGGCAAATGAGTATTCGTAGGTAAATCAACATTGAATGTCCAATCTCTGGTTGCGCAGGGAGTAAGTATACAACCTGGAATATTTAGGAAACGATAGCGATGGTACTTAAATGATTATAGCTGGATACACTAAGGGGGGGGGGGTCCCGCTGGTTGTAAGACAGTAGGAGGGGGGGGTTAGAGAAGCCGCTGGCGGTATCCCATCTGGCCGACGGTGTCTTGGGAGAATCCAAAGTCTTGGACACGGTGCCCACAGAACCTCGGGCCGCAGACGAATACAGCTGGACCCTCTGTGGAACGGTATCTGCTGGTCCACAACGGAGAGACGTGGTGCGACCTCACGTGTAGAGCGCCGCCTCACCTGGAGTCCTCTCCGGGGGGTAATTCCAACACTCGGCAGTGTTGGCCTTTATCCATGGAATAATCAAAGCACACAAAGCATAATCCAAGCCGTGGAAGGCTCGCCGTCGTCTGGGTAGAGTAATCCAATATACAGGTCCAGTCGCTCTTGGCCCGGAGCTCCTCGGATGCAATCACCACTAGGGGTCTGACCAGCCTGGTTAAGCGTCCAGATAACGTCAGGAACGATGGGGGTACTGATAACTGTAGAACTCTAACCGAACGATGCACCATACATAAATAGACTATTATTAGCTTAATAGAATACGTCCAACTCGACGGTATGGTGCCAAACTATGACCATTCAACTATTAATCTACACGATATCTCAATGCCTATTCTGGGCCAAGTAGGCCTTACTACACCGCACGTGCGTCGTGGGGAGGCTTTTGCGTCTGTCACTCTGTTGGAGGGTAAAGAACTGGACTAAAAGAAAGTTCTACTTTACGAGCGCCATATATATATGCGCTATGAACAAATAGTACCATTCGTATTTCGCCCGGCATATTACTGCGCGGAACCGGGGGTTGCCTCGACATGTTAGGCGGCACGATTGAACTTGGACCTAGGGGTATGGCAACCTGGCGCCAGGTTCTCGTCCAATGGTAGAATGAAACTATTATGGGCTGTTTAGTAGAAACGGGGATATTCAATGCATATTGTACAAGGAATATACAGGGGATATCAAACGATATACAAATACAATTAAATATATATATATAAATAAATATACATATTCGGTTTAATCTGATCCTTCACAACAGCCGCCCCCTAATTAGTCCCACCTAATTAGCTAAGCAGAGACAGATTAACCGCACTGTCCACCACTCAAGGTCCGCTGTAAGGGTCAGTCAACTCACAAAGTCATAGGGTCATGGTCATCATCGATAGTATCTGGGAGTCGGGGCAGTTCTATGAGCCTCGCCACGGGACGTGTGTAGGTGCGCCCTTGGACGAGTACTTCAGCTGCTCGGACCTTGCCATCGGCACCGGTGATCACTTTGCTTACGCGGCCAGCCGGCCACATAGCTCTGGGGAGTGACTGGTCAATAATCATGACGACTGTTCCTTCTGTCAAATTGTCTCTCTCTTTTACCCACTTCTGGCGGGTCTGTAGAGACGGTAGGTAGTGAAGTAGGAAGCTGCTCCAAAACTTGTCAGCTAGTACTTGGCTGTACCTCCACATTCTTCGGCCGTTCGCTTCTTCGGGCCTGTACATTGTCTGGGGTAGCGCGGGGTCCAGCCGCCCCATTAGGAGTGTGTTGGGGGTGACTGGGTCGACATCTGCTACATCACTGGAGACGTAACCGAGGGGCTTTGAGTTCAATACTCCCTCGATCTCCGTGAGGACTGTCATTAGGACTTCCTCTGCCACAGTCTGGGCTCCGAGTACGGCATACAGGGCTGTCTTTATAGAACGTACTTCTCGTTCCCAGGTTCCACCGAAGTGGGGTGCGTTCGGGGGATTAAACTGGAAGTCAATCTGGGCTGGAGCGAGGTGGGTCTTAAGTTCTGGGCCCATAGCTTGGAAGCTCTCTCTCAGCTCTCTTTCTCCGCCTTTGAAGTTGGTCCCGTGATCAGACAACAATGTAGACGGTTTTCCTTTCCGTGATGTGAATCTCCGGAAGGCCATAAGGAATGAGTCTGTGCTCATGGTCGGAAGGAGCTCGATATGTATCGCTCTGGTGGTCATGCATTTGAATACAATACCCCACCGCTTCTCGGTGCCTCTTCCTCTCTTTATATACAACGGGCCAAAACAGTCCATGCCTGTGGAGTGGAATGGCTTGTCGCCGATTCGGAGGCGACAGGGGGGTAGGTCAGCCATCCGTGGTATGCTGGGCTGCGCGCGCCACTTACGGCAGTCTAGACAGGTTCGCTGGAAGCGCCGTACTGCTTCTCTCCCTTGCAATATCCAATAACGACGTCTGATCTCCGCGAAGACTCTCTCTGCTCCTGCGTGGTGTACATCCTCGTCGTATTTCTTTATGATCAGCTCTGTGACCTTGTGTCGGCTGTTCAAGACGATCGGGTGCTTAATGTCATCTGGTAGATCGGGGGCTCTCCGCAGGCGACCACCCACTCTGATGAGATTATGTGCGTCACTCTCTGGTGCCAGGTGAATCAGTCTGCTGTCTGATGGGACGGGGTTTCCTCCCTGTAGACAGTCTAGCTCATCGGGGAACGAGTCTCTCTGGGCTCGTTGTAGTAGAAGAAGTTCTGCTTCTTCGTAGTCAGCTGCTGACATGTCAGTGGTGGACTGAATCTCTGGGTGGTGCCGCAGGAATGTTCTTTGTTGCGCACTCTCTAGGGTAATGCAGTCATCTATGTTGGGGTCTGTGGAGGCGACAGTGCTCAGTCCACAGAACATAGGCTTCTTGTTCTCAGCCTCCTCGTTACTTGCTTCCCTCGGGGTGGGCGTAGGCCAATCTCCTTCCGGGAGCTGGAGGAATGCTGGTCCGTCACTGTAGATGTTGCGACGGGTTAGGTCATCCAGGGACATTCCCCGGGTGATGACGTCAGCTGGGTTGTGTTTGGTATCCACATACCTCCAGCTTGCTTCTTCTGTTAATTCTTGAATCTCGGTGACTCTGACTCCCACGAAGACTTTGTATCTGCATGAATCAGACTTAATCCATGTGAGTACTGTCGTGGAATCTGACCACAAGATTGTTCTATGCACCGGAATGGTGAGTTCATGTTGGATTAACGTGGCTAGATGCGCTCCTGCGAGGGCTGCGCAGAGCTCTAGACGTGGGATAGATTGTTGCTTACGTGGGGCTATTCTTGAGCGGGCCAGTATGAAAGCAGTGTGTATCTCTCCTCCCATCTCTTGGGCACGCAAATAGGCAACCGATCCGTAGGCTACTTCGGAGGCGTCGCTGAAGACGTGTAGCTCAATCTCGCATGTCTCTGGCCTCACTGTGGATGGGAAGTAGCTGCGGCGTATATTGACACCTGGGAGTGAGCGGAGTTCCGTCTCCCACTCTCTCCATGTTGAGGCAAGGTGTGCGGGTATTGGGTCGTCCCAGCCCTGGTCCTTGTCCCATAGTGCTCGTACAATCATCTTTGCCCTGGTGGTGTAAGGTAGAATACATCCCAACGGGTCATATTGTCTGGCGAGTGTTCTGTACACACTCCGTCTGGTGGTCGGTATCGCCGCCGACCTTCCTTGCTCTGGAGCCAAGGGTTTGTGTCTATAGTGGAGCGAGTCTGTTTTGAAGCGCCAGACTAATCCTAGTGTCATTTCTTGGGCTTCTCCTGGGATTGTCGCCATCCAGGTCTCGCTGCTGGCAGCCTTGTCTGCGGAGGAGAGGCTGCGCAATACGTGCGGGTCACTGCTGGCCCACTGCCTGAGATCAAAGCCTCCTTTGATTAGGGAGGCGCGTAACTTGATTAGGAGAGCCTCGGCTTCTTCTTGAGTCGAGACGCTGTGTAGACAGTTGTCCACGTAGAAACTGTTCTTCACACTGTGTTGGACCTCTTCATCTGCTGCTGGGTCCTCTGTGACGTGTTTCTGTAGTGCAAAGGTAGCACAGCACGGGCTGCATGTGGTTCCGAAGGGGAGTACTTCCCACTGGTAGATGGATGGGTTCTCATCTCCGATCTTCTCTCTCCATAGGAACCGTAGCAGAGGCTTGTCCTCCTCTACTAGTCTCACCTGCAAGAACATCCCTTTGATATCCCCGCTTATAGCCACCTTGTCCTGGCGGAAGCGCAGTAGCACGCCTAGTAGGGAGGGGCCGAGTGTGGGGCCGGGCAAGAGCTCTTTATTCAGATTTTGGGATCCGATCTGGTAGCTGCAGTTAAACACAATGCGATCCTTGCCATTGTGATGGACCTTGTGATGCGGCACGTACCATGATTCGGTCGTCTGATCGGCCTCTTTAATGTCAATCTTTGTTACGTGTCCCGCTGTGATTAGCTTCTCAATCTCAGCTCGGTACACACTCTCTTGAACGGGGTCTTTTGCTAGGCGCCGCTCTGTGTTCAGTAGATAGCGCTCCGTGGCGTCTTTCTTTGCGTGAAAGGTGGGCATTCCCTCTCGCCTCAGGAGTGGAGTTGCGTATCTCATCACTCCGCCGACTGTGACTCTCTTTGTCCCCTGCTCGAGTAGGTTGATGGCGTAAATGTCTTCTTTAGAGCGAATGTCTTTCTTTTCGTTCTTAAAGGGCATTGTCTCTAGGGTCCATAGCCTCTCGACATGCTGCAGGAGAGTGGTGTCTTCTTCTGTCGTTCTGGAGTGGAAGCAGCTAGTGGCTGCTGTTCGGTTGAGAGATTTAGCGAGGGGGCCTTGCAATGTCCATCCTAGGCGGGTCTCGACTGCTGCAGGACAGCCTCGGGGGCCTGTATGGACCCGGTCAATCGGGACTATGAGTTCTGCATGGTCGGAGCCTATCAACAGGGTCGGGGTAGCGCCGTCTATGAGCGGGATAGGTAATTGGCGCAGGTGCACATATTTATCCATCAACTTGGTGACAGGGTAGGTGTACTGCGATAGTCCTATTTCTTGGCTGGTGAAAGCATTTGTGATCTTGTACCGTCGCTCTGGCTGCCCGTTGGCTGCGATAGTGAAGGAGACATTCTCGCCCTTTATCGTCTTTAAATCTCTTCTTATTGTCCGAATCGTCATTTCGTTCTTGCTCCCCCGCAGTCCCAGCTGAGTCGCAGCGGAGGCGAGCAGAAGGGTCTTCTCTGACCCGTCATCAAGGACGGCGTAAGTGTCCATGACTTTATCCTGGTAGCTCAATGTCACACGGACTACCTTTAAGAGCACTTGAGCTCCGTTGCTGCTGGCGGGGTCAATGTACATGACACTTGCCTTGGTGCCGCTCCGTGGTGCAGGTATAGGCCGTCTTCCGTTACTATCGTGTAGTATATCTAGATGGGCTCCATCGCACCGGCTGCACCTTTTCTTTAGGCGGCATTCGGCTGCCATGTGGGGCCGCGCACATCGATAACAGCGCCGGTTGGACTTTATCCATTGGCTCACTTCTTCTGCATTCATCTTTGTAATTGAGTCACATTGTGACAGCCAGTGTTCTTTCTCACAGTAGGGACACGCTATCTTCCACTTCTCCTTTCTCGAGGGGGTGCTGTGACTCTTACTGCTCGGTACTGACTCTGATTGGTGCATGACAGTCACCGATCTTCTTCCATCACTTATTCTCCTGGGTCCCTCTCTGGAGCTTGGCGTGCTCCGCCCGAATGTGTCCAGTCGTAAGCTGCTGACCTCTCTCGCCAGGAAGTCGGCCAGATCAAGGAGGGATGGCTCGGGGCCGTCGGGATCTCGGTAGTCCCTCTGCCGCCGAAAGCGCTCCTGTCTTGCGGGTGGCAGCTTCTCCAAAATCCTCTCAACGTTAGAGTTGGCGTACAGCTCATGCATGCCCTTCTCCCGTTGAGCTCCCAGCATCCCCACCAGGGACTGCACTTTGATTGACTAGTCGTCTAGTGAGCGATTGTCTGTGGCTGGGGGTAGGCGGTCAATATGCCTTATCTCCTGGATTACGTAATCCCATATACGTCCATATCTTTGATCCAGCGCTGCAAGGGCCGCTGTGTATGGGGTCGAGGAGGTAGCATAGGCTAGCGCTATATTGTGCGCTCGCGGTACTTTCAGGTGCTTCAATAATATTGCATACTTGTGGCGTTCATCAGCGACATCCACCATCATTGTCTCTAAGCACATCCGGAGCTCTGTGTACTGTGCTCGACTCTCATAGGCGAAGTCTGGGAATGACGGCGTGGCGTTGTATGACGCCGTGGATGGCTGATACATCGGCGAGCGTTGGGGGAGAGACCTCCTGGGCGAGTCCCCTCTTGCGCCTCGCTGTGGGCTGGTACTGGCAGGGTACCATGGCCCGCTGGTCCAGGTACTGTTCCTCGGGGCTGGTCGTGCGTCGTGCTCACCCGTGAATAGAGTCGGGGGTCTGTAGCGCAGCGCCGCGGGGGTATAGCCTGGACTGTATGGGACCTCCTGGTCCGGTGGAGTACTGTGCTGTCGTCGGGCTTGGTTCTCCTCTTCTCCCTCTTCTTCTTCTATCAAATCTTCCAGATCCTGTAATCGTTTATTTAGCTTCTCCGCAGTGTAGGCCGCTCCTTCCTTGTAGCTGGGTCTCACTTGGACCGGTATGGGAAGGGGATCTGCGGGGGGTCTAGACTCGGTCTGTTGGTCAAGTTCAGGGTCGCTTGCTCGTTGCGGTGACGCTGCTCTTGACTGTTGTCTCGACGAGTTCCTTGAGCCCCTGGCGGAGGGAGAGGGAGTTGTCCTTTTGATCAGCTGCTCTATTAGTTGCGCTTGTAGTCTGTCGCGCTCTGCGTCTCTTTGGGCACCGGCAGCGGCGCGCTGGGTGTCTGCCCGGTCTCTTGCCATATTCTCTTCCATCTGGAAGCGTCTCATCTCCAGACATGTGCGCTGTTCTTCGCTCCGTTGCTGCGCTTGGAGGTGTTCGCGCTCGCCAAGCATCTGTGCTTGGAGCCGATCGCGCTCGGCGGAGGCTGTCAGGCTGACGAGGAACGCCTGTTGTAGTGTCCTCTCCGCTTCGTTGGGGGAAGGCGGTAGTGGAGGTGAGCCGCTCCTGCGTGAGCCGCTCCTGGGGGTACTCGTTGGGGAGTCCTGGAGCTCTAGTTCCTCGGCGCTCTCCTCCTCTTCCTCCGTGCAGAGTTCTCTCTCTGTAGGGTTGTCTTCCTCCCGGGGCTTGTCGGGGACTACTTCTTTAGTAGTGGCGGGGGGTAAAGGCATGTCAATTCCCTCCTGGTCCCCACCGTGGGCTTGGTCAGTTACATTAGGACCTACTAGGGCCTCTGTGGTCGGGGAAACCTGGTCGTTAAGGTCAGACATCATTTTACTTTCTACTTTTACCACGTTTACCGTTTGTCGAAGGCTAGGTAGTTGACTGACAGTGTAAGCCTCTAAGTACTGAGGTGTCTGTCGTCTGCGCCGCGGGCGTTCTAGGTTAGGAGGATCGTTTCGTGGAGTGTTCATCATAGGCCATTTCGATATTAATAACACTATATTAATATTACACTAGTTACCCTCCGGCTCGAAGGACCAATTGTAACTGAGGGGTACAATTCCCTGACTGTATTGTTAGATATGATATTTAATACCACTACCTCATGTACTTTAACTTCTGGCCACCCAGTACAAGATATAAGTATGATGAACACTTTCCCACCTGATGAAACGAACCAACACAAATGTACCAAATCGAAAGTTTAATACAGCAAAGGGTGTATACAACGATCACTTAATTACATTTATGATTTGAAATATGGAATATGCACTTTTATGGCAAATGAGTATTCGTAGGTAAATCAACATTGAATGTCCAATCTCTGGTTGCGCAGGGAGTAAGTATACAACCTGGAATATTTAGGAAACGATAGCGATGGTACTTAAATGATTATAGCTGGATACACTAAGGGGGGGGGGGGGTCCCGCTGGTTGTAAGACAGTAGGAGGGGGGGGGTTAGAGAAGCCGCTGGCGGTATCCCATCTGGCCGACGGTGTCTTGGGAGAATCCAAAGTCTTGGACACGGTGCCCACAGAACCTCGGGCCGCAGACGAATACAGCTGGACCCTCTGTGGAACGGTATCTGCCGGTCCACAACGGAGAGACGTGGTGCGACCTCACGTGTAGAGCGCCGCCTCACCTGGAGTCCTCTCCGGGGGGTAATTCCAACACTCGGCAGTGTTGGCCTTTATCCATGGAATAATCAAAGCACACAAAGCATAATCCAAGCCGTGGAAGGCTCGCCGTCGTCTGGGTAGAGTAATCCAATATACAGGTCCAGTCACTCTTGGCCCGGAGCTCCTCGGATGCAATCACCACTAGGGGTCTGACCAGCCTGGTTAAGCGTCCAGATAACGTCAGGAACGATGGGGGTACTGATAACTGTAGAACTCTAACCGAACGATGCACCATACATAAATAGACTATTATTAGCTTAATAGAATACGTCCAACTCGACGGTATGGTGCCAAACTATGACCATTCAACTATTAATCTACACGATATCTCAATGCCTATTCTGGGCCAAGTAGGCCTTACTACACCGCACGTGCGTCGTGGGGAGGCTTTTGCGTCTGTCACTCTGTTGGAGGGTAAAGAACTGGACTAAAAGAAAGTTCTACTTTACGAGCGCCATATATATATGCGCTATGAACAAATAGTACCATTCGTATTTCGCCCGGCATATTACTGCGCGGAACCGGGGGTTGCCTCGACATGTTAGGCGGCACGATTGAACTTGGACCTAGGGGTATGGCAACCTGGCGCCAGGTTCTCGTCCAATGGTAGAATGAAACTATTATGGGCTGTTTAGTAGAAACGGGGATATTCAATGCATATTGTACAAGGAATATACAGGGGATATCAAACGATATACAAATACAATTAAATATATATATATAAATAAATATACATATTCGGTTTAATCTGATCCTTCACAACATGTAGCCTTGCTGCCTTTTTCATTTGAGTGTAAATACCTATAACGTTTTTATTTATCTATTTATTTTTCTTTTTATCTATTATTTACACTCTTATACACTCTTGTAGTGTGTGAACTAGCTTACATCAATGGGCTAAGAATTTTGATACATGGGGTACATACAAGGCGCGACAGTGGCTCAGGAGGTAGAGCAGTCGTCTGGCAATCTGGAGGTTCCCGGTTCGATTCCCGCTCCTCCCGGGCAGCGTATCGATGTGTCCTTGAGCAAGACACTTAACCCCTAATTGCTCCCGATGAGCAGGTTGGCACCTTGCATGGTTGCCTCCGCCGTCGGTGTGTGAATGTGTGAGTGAATGGGTAAAATGTGAGTAACAAATTGTAAAGCGCTTTGGATAAAAGCGCTATATAAAAAAGCAGCCATTTACCATTTACATTTAAGTCGGGTGCTCTCTTAATTACCACTCAATGGTCCAGGAGAAAAACACCCAAAGAACACCCCTGTTTTGGAGTACCCTGTCTATGGCAGGTTAGTACCCTACTGTATTATGTAGATGCACTGTGGCAGTATATGGTTAGTACCCTACTGTATTATGTAGATCAGGCGTGGGCAACTTTGTATATGGTGAGGGCCACTAAATTTCCACAATCAATCTGGGGGGCCGCATTGTTTATCGGCAGTCCCGCCAGTAGTACCCCATCACTCAAATAGCCCATAATAGTCACAGATGTGATAAATAAGTAGGGATGTCCGATATTATCGGCCGACCGATATTATCGGCCGATATCGGCAGTAAAATGTGATATCGGAAAATATCGGTATCGGTTTAAAAAAAATAAAAAAAATAACAATATTTGTTATATATATATCCAGTGAAATGATTAGTTACCTGAAATTATTCAGTTTTTTGGACGGGGAAACCCTGCATATATCGGTATCGGTTGATATCGGTTGATATCGGTATCGGAAATTAAGAGTTGGACAATATCGGAATATCGGTATCGGTAAAAAAGCCAATATCGAGCATCCCTATAAATAAGGCATATAAACTATTATAATTTGTTGTAACTTTGTTTTTATTCCATTTAAAACGCATTTAGTAATGCTTAATTTCAACTTTATGAATTTATAAATACAGCCGAATTTCAAAGTATTGCTGTGTAACCCGAATATATACAAAAGTGACAAATTATAATTAAGGCTTCTATTAAAATAAATGTATGAACTTAAAGCCCACTGCTCAACAAACACAAAGCAGCATTCCTGCTGCATTTCACTACAACAGTAAATCAAAAGTGCAATAATAAATTATTTTGTTAAATGTATAAACTTTTATCCTGCTACTAAACAAAACATTCCTGAGTGCCTCCCATTGACCCTTTATCAAACTGGCATGATATTCACCCTCCCCCACAGTGGGTCAATAATGGTTCTGTCTTTAATGAGACACTTGTGGTCTCTCCTGTTGGCGCACAATAGAAGGAATGTCAACTTCAATGTTTGTGCATGCAATCTGCATCAGATGAAATAACATTTCATTTTTGTGTGTGCGTGTGCACATCTGTGCGCGTACTTCTGCTCAGAAAAGTGCTGGGACGGCGTGGTACCACGTGGCATGACCACTGCACCCCTGATTATTAGTGACCCACAATAGATGGAAATTATGTTAGCGAACTTACCTGATGTATAATGCAGTGCAGCATTGGACACTCAACGCCACTCTGCCTTAGAAGCCTGGCGAATCCTGTGTGTTTTCCTTTCATTCGGTAACAACAGCGGACAGTTTATCAAACCCCCCATATTGCTGCATGGCACTTTCAACAGTGTTGAATATGTCCACACTAGGGCTGACCCCTATTAGTCGAATAGTCGACTAATCGATCGAAAGGAGCCATAGTCGACTGCCAACCTCTTAGTCGAATGCAAAAAGAAAAAGAAAAAAAAAATATTATATATATATATTTTTTTTTATAAATATTGACATGTGGCCGCATGGAGTGTCAGTGAGGGCCGCATGCGGCCCGCGGGCCGCCAGTTGCCCCTCCCTGATGTAGATGCACTGTGGCAGTAGTATATGGTTAGTACCCTACTGTATTATGTACTGTAGATCAGGGGCAGATTTAGGATTATAGGAGATCCGGGGCTTAGCCCAGATTGGTGCCCGCGTTTTTTTTTCTTTTTTTTTCTTCTTTTTTTTTTTTTGCAGGCAAGGGGTGGCAGATATTTTTTGAATTTAATTAACCTGTACGTGCAATTTCCTGCAATATAGAGCCTTCAATCTTGACCAATAAAGCTGCTCTTTTCACTATAAAACTCAGTTAACCATAACGTAGTTATGGTTAGATTTATATATTGGGGGGGGATATATCGAATGCTCTTATGGCCAGGCGTCTATGATTCACTGATACAAAGTAAAATAGTGCAGTGCAATAAAATAGTTAGTAAAATAGAATAAAATAATGCAATAGTGCATTGCAATAAAATAGTTATCATCGTATTTTTTCGGGAGGCTGGTAAGGAGTGCATTACAGTAGTCGAGTTGGCTTGAGATAAAGACATGGATCTGGTTTTCAGCGTCCTTTTGATTTATAAATGGCCGTACTTTAGCTATGTTTCTAAGGTGGAAGAATTAAGTTTTTGTCAACTTGTTGATTGTGATTTAAAGCTTAGGTCTGAGTCTACCTGAGTCTACTTTTTTTTTTTTTTTTGCCATAGTTTGTCTCTCCTGCCCATGTAAAGCGTCTTTGAGCACCTGGAAAAGCGCTATATAAAATAGATGTATTATTATTATTATTATTACCATGACACCAAGACTTAACTCACTCAAATACAGTTAGCAGCTGGATAGACCACAGATGGAAATTAGCTTCTGCTAAATCTGGTGCAAACATATTTTCATGTAACAATGATGAATTGTCAAAAAAAAAAAAAAAAAAAAAAAAAAAATTTTTTTTTTTAAATAGATTCGGGGCTTTTCAGAAAACATTCGGGGCTTGAGCCCAAGTAGCCACCCCCTAGCCCCGCCCCTGCTGTAGATGCACTGAGGCATGCAGCATGGTTAGTACCCTACTGTAGTAGATGCACTGGCAGTATATGGTTTCATACAGTGCTAGTTGCAGATGTAGGTATAATTAATTGGTAATAATACTGATAGATGGGTATAATAAAGAAGGAGGTGAGCATATTCCATAAACGTGTATACCCAATCCACTAAATTACTGTTTTGAGGCTAATTTACTGCCAGAGTAAAGAATAAACTCCATTACACACAAATAAACGTTTAACTAAATTAGAATTTTCATAACTTTCTGAGAATAGGATATAGTTAATTTATATATATGACAAAACATCTTCAATTTACAAGTGAATATTTGCTATAGTATAGGATGCAAAAGGAAAAAATATATTAACTATTTATTCCTTTTGTTTTCAATGATCTGTGTGTGATAAAGATCTCTATTGTATGGGGTGCATTCAGGCTCTCTTCCTACACAATTGGTAAAGTTATCAGACGTTCAACTAATTTATGCAAGGTAATAATAGCATGCTGGTGCTTGTGGCTGGAAAACCCAGGACCAATGAAATTCCAGGTAAATAACTCAACCAGTTTTAGGAACCCCAGTAGGTTGACATTAACTCATTGGCTGCCACGCTGTTTCCGGGATACGGCTATGCGCTGCCACGCATTAAACGAATGGAGTCCGTCACCTTGTTTGCAGGGCTATAACTATATTCTATATTATAGCTATGCATGCAATACTATGGGCCATTTGACATCGAGTATCTATCGTTCAATATGTGAAAAACAAATAATTTGTCCATCCATACATTCCCATTTTATATCTACTAACCTGAACCTAGGGCTTCACCCAATCGCATTGAATAGTTTTCGGGACCCACGATTCATTATAAATGGTAAATGGCTGCTTTTTTATATAGCGCTTTTATCCAAAGCGCTTTACAATTTGTTACTCACATTTGACCCATTCATTCACACACTCACTCACACATTCACACACCGAACGCGGAGGCAACCTGCTCATCAGGAGCAATTAGGGGTTAAGTGTCTTGCTCAAGGACACATCGACACGCTGCCCGGGAATAGCAGGAATCAAACCGGGAACCTCCGGATTGCCAGACGACTGCTCTACCTCCTGATCCACTGTCGCCCCTCATTATGATGTGGTGGGTTATGTCGTGGGCCAAATGGACATACGATCTACCAGATGGTAATCAAATAATTGGAATATTCTTTTTGGAATCCCACTGGCCACAGGTAAGAGCAATTTAACGTACATTTCAGCTTGATTGTGCCTTGTTTTCATAGCCATCGCCCTGATCAGCGTATGTTGTTGTACTAACGAATGCCGTTATTGACAATCAATTAATCAGAAACGACCCCCCCCCCCCTTCATGCATTCATGATGGAACATAATGCCGATCATATGCATTTGAATTTTTTATTGTAGCGTGTGTAGGGACGAAATGCCAATGGATTAAGTATAATACACATCGCAGGCTATTACTAGCCTCCCAGGAATTACCCTAAACCGCTCTAAAACCATACTTATATTCACCACGGTATAAAACGAGAATGTATGGATGGAAAAATTATTTCTTTTTCACATCTTGAACGATAGATACTTGATGTCAAATGGGCCAGGGGTTCCCAAACTTTTCAGGCCGCGACCCAAAAATAACGGGGTCAGAGAGCCGCGACCCCCACTATTATAGGAGGTAAAATAATAAAATAAAAATAATAATTTTATTTTTTTTTATTTTTTTTTAATAAATGGAAATGTATGGTTGAAACATGCACACGTTCAAACGCACACACACTAATAAGCATTGGAGCCTTTTAACCAGGGCCGGACTGGGAAAAATCATTCAGGCCAGGAAATATAGTGCAAAATATAGCCCCAGTCAGGCCACTTTTTAAGCAGGGGGTCTGGGGGTCCCCCACCAGGACATTTCTTGTTACAAAGACTTCATTTCCTGCATTCTGGTGCAGGCCATTCTGAAGAAGGTGTGTTCACACCGAAACGTCATGATTACAGGCTGCCAATAAATTTGGAAAAACCTGCAGTGCGTGCCTGGACATTGTTTCCCTATTTTTATTGATTTGTACCCTTTAAATGCCAGTGTTTGTGATGGCATCACAAATTATTGTTAAAAAACAGGCTAGCATATGTATGATTAGCAACAACACTGATTTTGATGGATTTTCAGTTTTTTTGTAATGTCAGATTGAAAATAATACAATCTTTTATTCAACTTCAGCCCTGATCATAACACCACATATACATTTTATAATTCTAACCCTTTAAATGCCAGTGTGTGTGATGGCATATATTTGCAATATATCAAATGCAAAGTAGATTTTTCTGGGGGGGATTATTACAGGCTAGCATGTGTCAATGATTATCAACAACAGTTTTTTGTAAGGGTCCCGCCTCCACCAATCACATGCAGCTGCTTTTGTGTGTGTGTGTGAGAGCAAGAGAGAGAAAGAGAGAGAGAGAGAGAGAGAGAGAGAGAGAGAGAGAGAGAGAGAGAGAGAGAGAGAGATATAGTTCTCCAACTTGTGTGAGTTGCAGTGATCTCCTGGTTGTTCCCCACCTAGGTTATCTAACTATTGCGCTGCTGCAACTAGAAACACTGTCCTGTTAAATTTTTTTTACATTTATTTATTTTTTAAATCATCTGGCGACCCCGACTTTGGGAACCCCTGAAATGGGCCATAGTATTGCATCCATAGCTATAATATAGAATATAGTTATAGATGGGCGGCTGATTGGCGCAGTGGGCAAGGCGCTCGCCTCTAACGCAGGAGACGCTTGGTTCGAGCCCAGCTCTCAGCGTTGCTACCGGCTGGCCGGTCATTCATACTAACACAATTGGCAACAAGTGTTAGAGGGTGGGAAAGCCGGTGGGTGGGGATTTGACGTTGTGGACAGCGACTCCTACAGGTCGGTTTGGTGACGCCGGTGCGACGGAAGCAGGAAGTGATGGGGGCAGCGTGAGCCTCCCACGCGTTACTCCTTGCCACTGAGAGTTCGAGCTGCTGCGGCGAAAAGATGCGACAGGCTGCCTCCTCGTGTACCGGAGGGGACACGTGATGCAAGGCTTCTGTCCTCACTACAACCGACCTGTGGGAGGCATAGTCTAGCAACGTTCAAGACAGGGGAGGGAAGAATTGGATACACGAAATTGGGATGGGAGAAAAATAGAAAATTGGGAGAAAAAGTGGATAAAAAAAAAGAATATAGTTATAGCCCTGCAAACAAGGTGACTGACTCCATTGGTTTAATGCGTGGCAGCGCATAGCCATATCCCGGAAACAGCGTGGCAGAGAATGAGTTAATGTACTTGTTGTTGTTGTTGTTGTTGTTGTTGTTGTTGGGCAAGCATAAAACTTTGAGTGTGATCTTTCCTAGAACAAAGTGACAACTTAAAAAGCCCAATCATCAATCAACTTTCTTACCCAATCATGAATCAAAATAGGTCTGTTTTACGCCAATGTTTACAATCATTACCAACATAAACAAATGATAGCCCCAACATACAGCAAATGTGGTTGAAAACATATTCATCTATTCTTCAATCAATATCTGAAATGAGAAAAAAAAGAAAAACAAACCTACTGTCTTTTACTATCATGCACTTTGTCACTAAATAATCTTCCTTGCCTATATTACTATGCTAATATATCTTTACTACTATGCACTCAAGACTGTAGCACCCTAGTTTCAACACTGTTTGACAAATATTGTTAGGCCCACTCAGCTGAAATAGTTGTACCCTTCCTGCTGACCTGCAGAACTCGTAAGTCACTTTGGATAAAAGCGTCAGCTAAATGACTAAATGTATAACTGGATAATGAAAATACGTCTATTTTGTTGTTGTTGTTGTTGTGGTTGAGCTACCCCTTTGTTTATGTGGTTTTTATGATCAAGTGTCATTAAACTAATTATAATTCATTCACTTGTTTTTAAGAGTTGTTTCTGCTGTGATCTTCCTTGGTGGTAAACTTGAAAGCGGACCAAGTTACAAGGACGGCCCACTGCTAGCTACGGTAGTCACATGCATAATGAAGGTGACAGGCCGTGTTTCCAGTTTCCCTCCCATTGTTTTTGCTTCCTGAGGAGTGCCAGTGATGTAATGTTCCAGAGGTCAGAGGTTAAAGGGAAGCGGAGGATAGAGGAAACTTTTCCTTGTTCCTGTCCGTCTCGGTCACAGACCCTCCGTTTTCCCCCAAAACACACAAAAAGAAATGGTGAGCAAGAGAGAGAGATAGAGATAATCTGATGACATGAGCAGGTGAGTCAGCAGAGCTTTGGCGAACAAACAGAACAGCCATTGACACAGGAAAACATCTCATTTCCTCCAGCAGCCGCACAGTCGCCACCCCTCCACCCCAGCACATGCTCTGACGTCCTACAAATCAGTTCATCCAAGTTACATTCTCTTGCCCTAAGGCTTGCATGGACTAGGTACTTTCATAGACTTTGAAAGTATGTTGTTCTTAATTGATTGAAAGACTTACACAGTTAAATTGAGATAAGATAAGATAATTCCTTTCTTGATCCCCTTGGGGAAATTCAGGCGTCATAGCCGCATGGGGAGAGGGGGGGCTACAGGTACGGGCTTGTGTAGAAAATACATAAATATATGCAATAGAACTATAGTAAAGATAAAAAATAAGCAGTGTAAACAATATAATTAACTCTGAATATAAGAATATGAGCATGTAAGCAGTGTAATCAAAGGTGCAGATGAGGGTCTGTATGAGTCATATTGTACATTACAATAAATATGGGCAATAAACACTTATAATCTGAATATATAATATGAGTAAGTAAAGTATACATAAGGTACCCTAACTGCCATGATATACATTATACATTCATCCAGTTATTTGGATGCGTATAGCATCACACAGACACACACACACACTCACTCATTCACTCACACACGCAAAATTAAAGAACATTTGCCTATATTACCATAGAACTTGAATGGGTGTCTTTTTTTTATCTACTTTTTCTCCTCCTATTTTTCTGTATTTTTCTCCCATCCCAATTGAGTTGTTATGCCAATTCCCCCCTCCCCTTCCTGGTCATTGCGCGCATCTGCCCCCCACTTGCCGGTCTAGGGAGCCCTGAAGTCTGTCACATGCTTCCTCCGATACATGCAGAGTCAGCCAGCAGCCTCTTTTCACCTGACAGCGAGGACTCTTACTGGGGAAGTGTAACGCGTTGGAGGATCACACTACCTCCCCCAGTTTCCTCCCTCGCTGTGCAGGCGCCCTGACGGACCTGTAGGAGTCGCTGTTTACAACGACCAGGACCCACCCCACCGGCTTTCCACTCGCTGACACTGCCAATTGTGTCAGTATGGATGACCGGAATGGGTGTCTTCAAGACATGGCACTGTTTGCACATGTGTCTTGTGACATTCTTATTGAATGAATGAATGAATGAATGAATGAAAACTTTATTTAACAGATTGCAGAATGGGTACAATACAGTACGGCTCAATACACACAATTGTTAAGGGGATGCAGAGAAAGACTTTCGTCTTGTTTACATCAGGGTCCCCCATTTTCAATTCATATTTCAATTCTATGTGTGTGAACTGTTATTCCTCTGGCCTTAAGTTCACTCTGCACTGTATTCTATCTGCTGTACTTGGCAACAGGACAGCATGTGGTAGTAGGTTAGTTAATTGAGCCATTGCCAGTGGCAGCCATCATATACCCCCGAGCAGTGACATCTGCACGCCAGATGCCTGTGCCCTGCTGTACAACGTGTGATGAAATTGTACCGCTGCCTCTGATCCTAATACACATACAACATAATTTCATGTTTGTGCAATTTGTGGATACGTTGTTCATATGCATAGTCAGCTGTTCATAAGTTAAACGTGTTCACATTGGCTCTTGGATCCATTTGGCTGAGAGAGGTTTGACTTTACATGTTCACAGTGAATCGATTTTCTTTTTCCACATAGATAGTTATCTATTTATGAAATGTGACCATATTAGTAGTGGCCATCGATTTTTATTTTTTTTTGGCCTGTGACATTCTGGCAACAGCCTATGCATCTTGAAATTAAAACAATGTATCTATTTCATGGCAGGGCCAAACTTCTTGGACTGTCTCATTCAGCGTTGGAATGGGATATGTCAAACGTCTTGGAAGTATATCACCTAAATTACGCGAGAGAGGTAAACTTACATGTTAACAGGAATATTAACATAATAAATCATCACACTATTTGGTGCTGAAACCAATTAGTCACGCCTACAAATTTAAGTTGTTCCCTTTATTTCGCCACTCCCCCTTTCCCACTCTGAATGGAACATCCTGAAGTGCTCCTCTGGCAACTGCGCGCAACTGACTGACAACAGTGCAGGGGGTACTGATCTCGCACCGCCAGCCGGACATATCGCCACACTTCGGCTAGAGACAGAGAGCGACGGCTAACTTAGTTGATAACTTGGTAACTACGGAGGTTGTTGACGGATTCTTTGTTATTGTTAATTTATTACGCAAAAACTCTATGTTCTTGGTCTCCTTTCACAACAACAAAAAACGTGGCTTAAACTTTTCAGACTACTTTTTGGGAATGCTTCCCTACTCTGCCAGTAAAGGTACGTTTCTCTCTCTCTCTCTCTCTCTCTCTCTCTCTCTCTCTCTCTCTCTCTCTCTCTCTCTCTCTCTCTCTCTCTCTCTCTCTCTCTCTCTCTCTCTCTCTCTCTCAATGCAGAAACGTTGCTTTGTTATCTCACTCGATAAAAAAAAAATCATATTTAAAAAAGATGTCAGTTGACTCAGTTCATGTTTAATTAATTCCCTCACAGACCCCATCGTCTTGACATTCATCTCCAACCTATGCGCTCATTTCGGACAGACAAGTTTGTGGTCCTGTGTCGTTCAAAGCCTAGATAGAGTGCCACTTGACACAGGTCCAGGTGTTCAAGTTCCATAGGTTACCTAAGAAATGTACACAACCATTTTACCTCATTAGATAAGCTGTAGATCACATTTAGTCATTTATATTAAGACCTTTATTGCCTTTACATTAATAAGTAATAAATTATTAGCTATAATTTATTATGAGGCAATATTAACAAATTAACTAAATGTGAACCTGCCCTTTGAATTGTACCAGGAGAGCAGAGAGTGACAACCCTTCCTGGGCATTCAGACCAGAAGACATGCTGTATAGGACTCAGCCTGATTGGAAAGCACTGCTGCTGGTTGCACTGTTGTGGCGCTGCCACTGTGCCTTGGGCCTGAAGCCCACGAGATGGCCACTGTATTCCCAAAAGCCTCTGCTCCTGGCCTGGAATGCCCCGACTGAGGACTGTGGCCCGCGTCACCGCATTGTGTTTCAGTTGGAGCAGTTCCAGATTGTGGCCTCGCCCAACGAGGGCTTTGTCAAACAGAACCTCACCATCTTCTACAAGGACCGCTTGGGGCTGTACCCCTACTATGAGCAACACGGCGCCGCCTTCACCCCGGTGAATGGCGGGCTGCCGCAGGTGGCCAGTCTAACGCAGCATCTGGAGAAGATGCCGGAAGGCGTGAAGAAGTACATACGGGAACCGCTGGCCAAGGGCCTGGCCGTTATCGACTGGGAAGAGTGGCGCCCGCTCTGGATACGTAACTGGGGCACCAAGGACCTGTACCGCAATCAGTCCCGCCAAATGGTGTGGCAGAAGAACCTGACCTGGCCCCCGGAGCGCGTGGGGAAAGTGGCCCAGCAGGAGTTCGAGATGTCGGCCCGGAAGTTCATGCTGGAGACCCTGAGGTACGCCAAGAGCCTGAGGCCCAACCAGCTGTGGGGGTTCTATCTGTTCCCGGACTGCTACAACCACGACTACAGGCGCACCCTGGAGAACTACACGGGCCGCTGCCCGGACGTGGAGGTGGCCCGCAACGACAAGCTGAAGTGGCTGTGGACGGAGAGCACAGCGCTCTTCCCTTCCGTCTACATGGGCACGGTGCTGCGCTCCTCGCCCTCGGGACGCCAGTTTGTCCGGAACCGCGTCAAGGAAGGGATGCGCCTGGCGTCGTCGGGCGAGGGGCTGCTGGCACGTCCTGTCTTTGTTTACACCCAGCCCACTTACGCCAACTCCCAGAACATGGAGCTACTGACGGAGGTGAGGGAGCCGCTCACTCAATAGTGCACATGCACACGCACACACACATGCGCACACACGCACTTCCTTCCACCATCCATTATGTGACTCCTTGTCCTGGACCTTCTAGTTTCTGTATTTACCACTGTAGGGAAACTGTCAAGTGAAGAATTTGTTCCAAACTAGATTTCAGATGTTTTTTTTTCTCTCTCTCGCATCCTGATAATGTCAGACTTGAATTAGGCCTATACTAACAATCCTCTCCCAATTTCTATTCCTGTGAGAATCACAGGATATGGAACCTTTTCTCTGAATCCTGTGTGTGTGTGTCTTAAATCTCAACCACATTCCCCCCCCACTCCCTCGGCCTCTCCCAACACATGCTGATGAAGGCATGGAGCTAGCTCCGGCTGTCTACTTTCTTTCCCTTATCTGTAACCACAGTCTTTTCCTGTTCTATTCGCAGTCACCCCAATACTACTCTTTAGTTAGCACGGGGGCAGGATGGGTGTTGGTCAAGTTACAGGAATCGTCAACACCCTATAGATAATTTCCTTGTGGCGGTATCAAAAGATAAGAGCTGGTAACTTAACACAGCCCATGTCCCGCTCACTGTTTGTTTACCCCCCCTCCGCCATACAGGATGCTCAGTGACTCTGGAAAGCGGACGTGCACCATGTTTTACATGTGTACAGTAAGTTCTTTTTATAATGTGTCGTGTCATCTCTTTACAGACGGACCTAGTCTCCACCATTGGGGAGAGTGTGGCTTTGGGGGCAGCAGGTATTATCCTGTGGGGAGACGCGACGTATGCGAGCAGCAAAGTAAGCATTCACATACTGTACTATACCTAATGATTAGGGGTGCACAATATTGATTTTTTGACCCCGATATCGATAACTTTCTGCTCCTCAAGGTCGATACCGATAACCGATATATATATATATTTATTGTATTATTTTTGACCTGTAGTTTTGACCTAACCAGATTTATCATGACATGAGCGTTACTACTATGAACAAAACAAAGCCAAGAGAACAGTTTTGACTCTTCAAATAAAGTGACTATATTTATTTTTCCAAATAAATATAATTTGAGTCAATCACAAAATTCACAATCCGTCAATGTCATTAACAATGTGTTTCCCTGAACAATGAGTGAACTAAAAACCAACAGGTATTGTGCTTTTTCAGTAGGGATGGGTACCGTTCACATTTGAACCGATACGGTACCGGTACCTGTGAATCGATACCGGTACCCAACAGTACCTTTTTTCGTTACTTTAGTCTCTAGAAATGTAATCTACCTACCTCAGTCGTTTTCGGCTTGCCATTGCCCCTACTGCTTTGTTGTTGAATCAAGTCAAATCCTAAGTAAGCATATATTGTGCATGTGAACGTTGACATGAAAAGAAAAAAAGTGTTAAAAAAAAGTGTAAAAACAACAAAAAAAGATTTTGTAAAAAATTATCGGAGCTATCACTACTTTTATTGGGATGACGTCATAATTGCTGATATCGGCCCGATAATTATCGACCCGATAATTATCGTGCATCCCTACTGATAGCTATATTCTCCATAGACTGCTTTTGTGGGATGGTTAACACTTTCTCCGCCAATAACGTCATACAACGGGTTTCAAGTTCATGCGAATTCTGCCAGATCACGGCGTATGACGTTATTCTGATCATATTTCATATTTTCGCCATGGTATTCATATTTCACTCACGGAGCCTTGTGGGATGCTGTGGGACTCGGCACAACTCTGCAACGCTTCAATACTGCCACCTGGTGGATGATTGGCGAGTTGCCAAACCGGAAGTGGACGGTTGGGTCTCGGTGCGTCTCCGAAATCCGTCCCGCCACTTGCTTATCGTTGCGGGACTCAAGACACACGGCCATGTGTAGCGATCGCTGCCATAACTCAATAATCGACATGATTTGGGCGTGTATTAGTATTATACAAACCGGAAATGGATCGCCTCGATCCCCATCACATAACTGGGATCTGTTTGCTCCAGTATCATTGCCCAACGGTAAGAGGAGGCTGCCATGAGTTTCAGCGTTTTTGTTTATTATTATCGATGTAAAGTAAACTGCTCTGATCTATATATCACCCATACTACATAAATCATTTAACGACGATCACGGAATTATAAACGACCCCCCCCCCCCCCTCCGTTCACCCGCGCATGATCAGTCATAACGTTTAGGACCATGTACAGTTGAAATTTTTAATATAGCGTGTATCGGCAACAAATGGCATTTGATCATGTATATATGCATTTATGCCTATATCTCACGTTCTAGGATTTACTGCAGAAAACGATAAAAACATATTTATAAAGACAGTATTTTTGTATGAATGTGTGAATGAAAAAGTAAAACGTTCCTACATCCTGAACGATAGATAATCGATGTTGAATGGGCCATAGTAATGTCAATTTAGCAATACAATTAAAAAAGTTATAGCCCTGCAAAGAAGGTAAACATCTCCATAGGCTTAGACTGGTGGCAGTGATCAAACATTGATGGATATATGTGTGGCAGAGAAAGTGTTAAAATGGCCATGTTGAGAGAGAGAGAGAGAGGGAGAGAGAACACGTAACACACACACTCACTCACTCCCTCTCTACCTCTCTATCTTTCTCTCTCTCTGGTGCATGCTGTCCAGAAGAGGTAATACAACAACTATCCAACCTGATGACAATGGTTTCAGATTGCTTGATTATGATTATGAAAATGGGGTTATGGGGGTGGGATATAATAGAGGATGCTGATTATGTAAAAGTTGGAATTACTGCAAACAAATGATCTTGTTCGAACTTGATTTTAGTAACATTAATACACATTTCTGTGTATAATTATTGCATCGCAACAGATTGTTGTTCGTGTCAGTTGTTCGTGAGACTTTGCTAGTAGCAGATGTTTGATGTGCAGCAGTATTCGCCTCAACATGACCCAAAGGGAACTGAGAATGCGACACATTACCATTACAAATATGCAACTTGTTATGAATAGCCTAGCTACCTGGTAACGTCACATTAGCTAGCTTGACGTTAATCTGGGTCAAAATTGTATTAAATAAGTAACGTTATCCACACCTTTCTTTCTTCTGTGGGTGATGTGCCACTGGATCCGGCTGAGCTCCTTCATACTCTTGTCCTGATCAAATGTGTCACAGTCATAGCATCCATTTCAATGTCCAATTCAAAGGAATCTGCAGGTGATGAACGCTAATAATCACTATTTCAAACGGGCGCACTTGGTCATCTCTCTTGGCCGGTCATGTTGGGCAAAGTTAACACTCCATTGGCTACAGGACAGGTCTTGAAAGGGTCTTCTTGCATCACCAAAACCACCCAAATCTTGCCCATAGAGTCATGATTGTGCACAAAGAATAGTCCGGCCTCCACCAGACCTAGGTGTTCAGCAGTCTGATGGAGGTTGGCACGAAGCTACCTAAGCCCCTTTTGTTCAATGATGAAGCTCTGTATCGACGGCCTGAGGGCATTCGTTTGTAATGGGTGTGAAGGGTGTGTGTGTTATCTTCAACTATTTGGGAGGCCTTTTTGTCCGTTTCTTGTGGATGCTGCTGAGTGGCTCCTGGTCCTTCCCAATTATCTTGCCGCTGATCTTAACGACCCTGTCGAGAGGTTTCCGGTTGATGGCACGCATCGCTCCAAACCATGATGTGTTGTTAAAGGACATTATCGATTCCACAAAGGAGTTGTAGAAAGCCTGCAGGATTGATGGTCGGACCTTCCTGAGGAAGAACAGTCGCACTACCAATCTCCTCTAGGCTGCCACTACACTATGTAATCAATCAGTCCCAACTCAAATGTTTGTTGGTCACAGACGTATAGATGATTCTTCTTGTGATGCGTGTTTGTACAGTAGTTGTTTGTGGCAAATCTAGCAAACTACAGGGGTGATGAGCCTAATATTTTTTGCTGATATTTTTTCTCTCTCTTGAGGACAATAGGGGACCTATCATTTCTACCAATAGCATTGCAAGTTACCATAAATGTTATTACCTCAGGGCGAAGGGTAGAAATGATACATCATCATCATTAGGTGGCTTCTTCGTTCCGAAGGTTGCCTATCACTCTCCAACCCATTCTGTCCCCACTTCTTCTCTCCAACTCCGTGACTCCGCCTCTCACTCCACTCCAATCACAGACGTCGTCTACCCAGCCTCTTCTTGGTCTTCCACTTCCTCTCTTTCCATCCACCTTCCCCATCACCACCTTCTTGAACATCTCCCCGCTGGATCCTCTCAGAACATGCCCGCACAACTCCATCTTTCTCTTTTTCAACCTCTCCAGCAGCTGTCCTCCTTGCATATCCGCTCTTCTCAGTACCTCCTCATTCTTGATCTTATCCTTCCATGTTATCTTCAGCATCTTCCTCAGTGTCCACATTTCAAAAGAGTCTATCATCCTCTTTGCCTCTTCATTCAGCGTCCATGCTTCTGCTCCGTATGAAAAGACTGACATAACATACGTTTCCAAAATCCTGGTCTTCGTTTTCCAACTTATGTTTCTTCTCAATAATTCTTTATGGTTCCAGAATGCGCCCTTTGCAATTCCGGTTCTTCTCTTAATGTCCATGTTAGCTCTTCCACCTTCACTGATCCAGCTTCCAAGGTACATGTACTCCTTCACTTGTTCAAGTTTTTCTCCATCCACCTGTATTTTACAAACAGTTCCTGGTGTTTTTTCAATGATCATTACTTTAGTTTTCTTTGTGTTTAGCGACATTCCATAGTTTTTGCATTCGACATTCAGCTTATTCATCATGTCCTGTAGATCTTCTTGACAGTTACAGACTATAGCAGTGTCATCCGCGTATCTTATATTGGTGATGTTCTCTTCGCCAAGTTTTACTCCTTTCCCTCCTCTCAGACCTTTTTTCATCAGTGATTCACTGTACATATTAAAGAGTACAGGGGACAAGATGCATCCTTGTCTTACACCCTTCTCCACCGGGAAGTCTCTTGATTTCTCCTTTCCTATTCTAACATTAGCCTTCTGCCTCCAGTATAAGTTGGCAATTATTCTTCGGTCAGAAACTGGTATTTTGAATTCTTCCATTGTTCTCATCAATGTTGTATGTTCAACTCTGTCGAAGGCCTTCGTGAAATCGATGAAGCAAATATACAGCTTCTTCTGTTGGTCTATCGATTTTTCACCAATGATTCTGAGTTGGCAGATTGCATCTCTTGTTCCTTTTCCTTTGCAAAAACCCATTTGGCTATCCGAGAGCTGATGTTCAATTATGGGTTCTATTCTGTTCTTGATGATTTTCAGGAGTACTTTTGATGCATGAGATATCAAACTGATACACAGGTAGGAATTTGTGCTAACGTATACATTTACCCATATCATTCCTACTGGTATGTGATGCCCAGTCGTAAATTCATCAGTTGGAATACAGAGGTTGTACAGAGAAAGAATGTATAGTTCCATAATATGAATATTATACTGTAATAATTGCATTTGCCATGGCAAGAAACAAGCATTCTCATTAAGCTAGTATTACAAGAAAAACAATATATCGTCCAAAATGCTGAATACGGTATATCACCACATGAAGTTTAGGCCGTTGTCACCCATTTAACCTCATATGACTTGGCCTGCCATTGTTGTTAGTCAAAGAGGTTTCAAACCAATTGAATTGGACGGCACAGTGGTGTAGAGGTTAAGGTCCTAGGTTCGATTCCCGCTTGGGGACCAGGTTGCCGCGTTGCCAGGTACCCAGGTGCGGTATCTCCCGGGCCTTTCTGTGTGGAGTTTGCATGTTCTCCCCGTGCTCGCAAGGGTTTCCCCTCCCAATAAGATAAACCCAATGGAAAAACATGCAGAACAGATCGCTAACGCTGTCATGTCCTTGACGAAGACGGACAGAAGCACTTGGATTGGTCCCTGAGCGCGGCCTATGCCGCAGCCCAGGTCTGCTCTCAGCTGCCCTTGGGGGGAGGGACGATGGGATGAGAAACTTTTCCCAGATACATTTCATCTGCGGCTCAGTGCGTGTGTGTGTTCCTGTGGGTCGCCCATCTCGCATGTGTGTGTGTGTTAATCTGCATGACAATTAAAGACGTCTTCTTAATTGTTTGGCAACACCGTATTCCCCTTTAGTGGACACTTTATAGTTCTAATGCGTGTGTATGTTACATGTGTCATTCATCCTAGCAAAGACTACAGCTTCCTCTCCAAGGTTGAATTCTGTAGTACTGACCCAGTTTGGAACCCGGGCGTCCTGTGCTTGTTGATTGCGCTAAATCAAAAGCAAACACTCGATTTAGCCGAAGGGTCGCATTCAGAGGGAGCGAGTTTAACCGACTTCCCGACTCTGCTACACATACATATATATGGGTTATTAAACATGAAATTGATGGCAACGTGGATACAAAAAGAAGTGGATATACCCACTCTTGTATACCTGTGTGGGTGGTGCCATGACACTAATACAATAAAGGAAAAAATGTATCCGCCTGATCTGCAACATCAATCCTGGAAAAAAAACAGCATTATATACAATACAGAAGAAACAGTTTATCATGCTGGGTACACATGATAAACTGTTTCAGTGGCTTCGGGGGTAGAGCCGCAACGACCAGAACCTGCAGGTTCCTCCTGAGCAATGTCGGAAGGATCCGCCCCTTCCTGACAAAAGAAGCCACCCAACTCCTTGTCCAATCAACAGTCATGTCTCGCCTTGACTACTGCAATGCGCTGCTCGCTGGTCTACCGACCACCACCATCCACCAAGCCTATTAAACTCATTCAGAATGCAGCCACCCGTCTGATCTCCAACCTACCAAAGTCAGCCCATGTTACCCCACTTCTTAGGGACCTGCTCTGGCTCCCCATCGCCACACAAATTCACTTTGAGGTCCTCGACCTGGCATATCGCGCAGCGAAGGGAACGGCTCCCGCCTACCTCCGGTCAATGGTCTCTAACTACACACCCTCAAGACCCCTCCGCTCTGCAACCTCTAGGGTCATCAAAGAAAAACCGCCTATTCTCTGTCTTTGCTCCACAATGGTGGAACGAACTTCCCACCACAGTTAGGACAGCCGAAACCCGATCAATCTTTTGCGTCGACTAAAAACACACTTCTTCAATCAATATCTGAAATTAATAAAAACCTAACCAACTATCATGCACTCTTCCTACTATACTAATATGTCTTTACTACTATGCACTCAACACTGCAGCACCCAAGTTTCAGCACTGTTTGATAGAACATTGTTACTCCGTTGTAAGAGTTGTACCCTTCCTCCTGACTTGTCGTACAGAACTTGTAAGTCGCTTTGGATAAAAGCGTTAGCTAAATGACTAAATGTAATGTAAATGTAGAGCAGTCGTCTGGTTCAATTCCTGCTCCTCCCGGGCAGCGTGTTGAAGTGTCCTTGAGCAAGACCTGATGAGCAGGTTGGCACCTTGCATGGTTGCCTCTGCCGTCGGTGTGTGAATGTGTGAGTGAATGGGTCAAATGTGAGGATCAAATTGTAAAGCGCTTTTGATAAAAGCGCAATATGAATGCACCATTTACCTACTGTATAGTAGGCCTACTTATATAGGACAGAAATAGGATTCACTTATTGTTAAAGGAACACGCCAACATTATGGGAAATTAACTCACCGTTTTCTCTAGAGTGGCCCTGGTGGGAATCAAGTCCCTAACCCGGCTGTGTTAGTGTCATGCTTGAGCCGCTGAGTTACACATGATGAACATGTAAATAACACTTGGTCCTCGGGTGAGTATGAGGAATATTTACTTTGGGATTTCTCTCCCTCCCAGGACAACTGCCTCAGCCTGAATAACTACCTACAGGGCACGCTGGGTAGATACCTACTCAACGTCTCCACGGCGGTGGAGCTGTGCAGCCAGACGTTGTGCGGCTCTCGGGGCCGCTGTCTCCGCCAGCACCCGGACACAGACGCGTACCTGCACCTCAACCCGCTCAGCCACAGCATAGTCAGTCGGGGCGGGAAGCTGGCAGTCACCGGTCGGCTCGGGGAGGCAGAGAAGGAGGGCTTTCACAGGGAGTTCCAGTGTCAGTGTTACAGCGGCTACCAGGGGGCAGACTGCACTCAGAGAGACCAACTTCAGCAGCGAGGGACAGCGGCTCAAACTGTGGCGTCAGCAGTGCATTGTGGGTTAGCGCTGCTCCTCTCTCTGCTGCTAAGTTCCCATATATAGACGGCATGCAAATGTTTGATTTTGTACATAATAGATCTGTAAAGATTTGGGGTGGGAGGGTTATTGTTTGTTCTTTGCTGTAAAGGTTGGTGAGTCTATGGACTACGCCAAGTGAAATGCTACGAGGAAGGGAAAAAAACACTGTGGAAAATGAATTATGGTTGTTTATGTTTTCTTTAAAAATTTTATATATATACAATGGAGGGCTTGCTGGAAATCTTAGTTTACATTTTGCTCTCTGTTTTCCTCTTCCTCCAACTATCATTCACTCTCACTGTGTTTCTCAGTGTCATATTCCCATCATTAGCAGAAAGAAAAAACATGTTTTGTTTTGTGCAAATGTGTTGTCGGTGTAGATTGCGCATATGACTTGTGAGTTGAATTATATCGGTAACTGTGGAAATGAAATTGATGCACTTGATCCTGGGAATAGCACAATATAGTTCTAGCCTGACCTCGTCATTGTGGCCTCTGATGTTTTTTTAGAGGTTAGTTCAGCATTAGTATTTATTTGAATGTACTTTAAGTGTTTATATATATATATTGTTGTTTTTATGTCCAAGTCATGACTACTACGCTCTTCAGAAAATGTTCAAACACCTAACAGAATTGTTCCATCCATTTATGTTTAAAACAGCTCTCCTATTTCAAAAGCACTTTCACTGTAAATGCACAAGTTGTGACAATCTCATTCGTTTTTTAGGCTGTAAATTACAAATAGCTGACACTTTTGTGTTTTGCTTTTAACTTTAGTTTTTATGTTTTGTGTTTTACATCTCTCTCTCTCTGAGATGTGTTTGCTTAATCATACCTTTTGTTAAAAGTAAATAAATGTTATTTGTCAGGCTATTTGTGTCAAATCTGTGATTGAGCTTTTGAACCTTGTGGTATTTACTGTACATGGGTGTGTACTATACACAGACCTTTTGAGTGTGAGTGAGTGTTGAATTTAAGGTGTCAGGCGAAGAAAGGACCTGAAACCTAATGAATCATCGATGAATTAACCATTATGTGTGCCTGCTCATAGGCGGGCTATTGTGTTGCTGTTTGTACAACATTTCTTCTCAAGCAGATTGTTTCACTTAGGGGAAAAAAGGCCACTGAGGGGAAGCAAAGTCATGTGGGAGGGACAGATGTTGCATGCTGCAGGCCATACCCCCTCCCCTCATAATTGTAGGGTGCTGTTAAGCCAAGAAGTTATTTTCTGCACCCTTTTAAGTCTTACAAACGTACATTTAAATGTCAAGGAGGCAGAGTCATTATGGCTTTCTAGATAGCATTTGGATTAGGACGGAGTGTGGGCTTGACTCAAGCTATATTATGGATACACTTTCCAGGGCAATTATCGAGAATGAACAACAGACTAGTTTCCATCCCCGGGACAATTGGGGTCCGTTTTTACCTTTTTCTTTCTAAATAAATATAAAACCATTTAATTATTGTTATTCGTTAATGTGGCGGCCATATTAAAAAAGCGCAGTTGTGACATTGTTACGAATAGCATGTATGCCTATCTTTAAGTCCGGACTGTACTGTCTGTACCTCAAAAGTACCCGCCTCGTATTCATGTCATTGGTTAGAAATCCTACAGCCTAGGGTTATTATTGGAAAATTACATTGGTATTATATGTTTGTCAATGCAGCACCTCACCGCATGTTGGTGTGTTGCAGTTGCTGTGGATGGTTTTTATACCCCCCCACAGGCCACATCTGTCGTCTTCCCGATTGGCCTACTCGGGAAGACGAGCGTACTGCGTCCCAAACTCCGCATGCGCAGATTGCCCACGGAGTCTAGGTTCATCAATATGCGCATGCGTAGTTCGGGAGTAGGTGTGGAAATGCGACTATAGCTCGGCCGAGAAAGTGCCGATCGATTTGGGATTGGTCTCTGTGTTCAGGAGACTCAACATGCTATACAAGTATATTGGATCATGTCTCCAGCACCTCCACAGGCGTATCTGCAACCACTTAATTAATGTCAAGGCTCTCATCCACATTCATTCATTTTCGGAAGTGCAGTGTGTTTCAATAGATTACTTTCTATTGTTGACCGTCACTCGTTGACAAAGCTGCAAAAAAATATATAGCCCATTATAATTATTTGACTGTGACTCGTCATAACTTGAACCCAAAAAGTTGTTTATGAAATACATCCTTAAGAGGCGGTCCTTCTGGGTGCTGTGATTTAGACACTACCCCCGAGATCATGGGACTGTGAGTATCCCTATCCCGTACGTTCCAATAACGGTGGGCACCAAAGTAAAATCGCGTACAGCGCTACTTCAAATAGTGATATGGGTGAGTTGAGCGGGTAGCTCTTCTATTTGTTTTTGCTTTTGTTTGACCTTAGTAGTTGTACGTTTGCTGGTTGTTGTATGCGAGTCGCTCTCCCAGAACATCAAGTGCCTTTATTTGTCATGTGTATGAGCGTTTTCCCCCTTTGCAAGCCCATTGTTGACACACAACAACGGTTTGATTGATTGATTGATTGAAAACTTTATTAACAGATTGCAGAATGGGTACAATACAGTACAGCTCAATACACACAATTGTTAAGGGGATGCAGACCAGAGAAAGACTTTCGTCTTTCGGTTTTCCACAGACTACTGATTGTGGATTGATTGATTGAAAATGTTATTAACAGATTGCAGAATGGGTACAATACAGTACAGCTCAATACACACAATTGTAATGGGGGACCCTGATGTAAACAAGACTAAAGTCTTTCTCTGGTCTGCATCCCCTTAACAATTGTATGTATTGAGCTGTACTGTATACTGTACCCATTCTGCAATCTGTTAATAAACTTTTCAATCAATCAATCAATCAGACCAGAGAAAGACTTTCGTCTTGTTTACATCAGCGTCCCCCATTTTCAATTCATCATAATATGACATACATAACATGACATACAGATAGGCAGCACTGCTACAAGATACATTTATGACATACCAGATTTACAAATACAGTACTGTTTGTGATACAAAAAGAGTATACATTTGACGAAGAAACTGTACATTGGAGGAGGTGTGTGGGGGGGGGGGGGGGGGGGGGGGACTGTACATTGGAGGTGGTTGGGTGGGGGGGGGGGGGGATGGGTAGGCGGGGTGGGGGGTAACTGTACATTGGATTATCGACAACCTTACTTGGTTCCAAGAAGAGGGTCTCGTGTATTACTGGGTTAGGACATTTACTGTACATTGGAGGGGGTTGGGTTAGGACATTTACAGGGGCCAGTTTCGAATTGCAGTCTACCGTAGGTGCTCCTTGAGAGTGGTTTTAAAAGTGGGTACTACTGGGTAGTGATTCACTACTGAATAACAAACAAACAAAAAAATCCCAGTGTACCTTTTATGATGGTGGTTTTAGGGAACACACCACTTGGCAAGCCAAAAACATCTGATTGGTTATTGATGTTTTGACCAATCAGATGTTTGTGTGATGTTCCCGGTCGCATTTATTCCTCAGTTTAGGTCAATGGTACAATGAAATGTATTGGACGAGAGAACAGGTCAGCTCAGCAGTAAGAGCACTAGACACATTAGTCATATAAAGATAAAATACATTTGGTCCAAATGTTTCCTCAGAATTAGATTTTAGAATTGTAAAACGAAAACCCGCTAATAACCAAACCTGTTGCTTGAACTCCAGGATTCCTGACCTATTTCCACTATACTGTAGTAGGCTTCGTTCTGGGCCATTCTGACCAGCCAGGGCAGAAGATGTGTAAACCCTGGTGCTTTAGGCTAGAGGTCATGAGACGGCAGTTAAACGACTAATATAAACCATCTCATAGTTAGAGGCAGTTGACCAAAAAAAGTCCCAAATTAAAATAGACCTACAATTAATTAAAAACGTGCAAAACCAAGAACGATTACAAGTTTGGAAAAACAACAATAGACTATTGCTAGCTAGAATTAGTAGACAATTAATGATCTTTATCAGCAGAAGATGTATTTATTGCTGGATGAGCGTTAAACTCACCCAGTCTCACACTGCTCCAAATTGCATCCCACAACATGTCTCCTTGTCTCCAGGTACCAGTTCCACTCACTGTGTGGTGCTGCTCGGCCTAATCGGTGTCCACCTTGTATTTGGGCTGAAACATCATGCGACAACACCATCCCCCTTGCTACAGGTGCCTTTCCTCACCGTATGGAACGCCCCCACAGCCAATTGTCTTTCTCGCAGTGGCGTGGACCTGGACCTCAGTGTGTTCAGCATCGTTCAGAACCAGGACCAAAGCTTCATGGGTGGAAACGTCACCATCTTTTACCCAAAAAGTTTGGGGTTGTATCCCGAGTACGCAGATGGAGAAGCCATCTACGGCGGCGTGCCACAGAACGCCAGTCTCCCCAAGCACCTCAGGGCTGCCGCCGAAGACATCAACGTCCACATTCCGGACAGGGACTTCGAGGGCCTGGCTGTGGTGGACTGGGAGAGCTGGAGGCCAGTGTGGGAGAGAAACTGGGATACGAAGCATGTGTACTGGGAGGCCTCCATGAAACTGGTGAGAGCTAAACACCCGGACTGGAGCCCTGACCAGATAAAGCAGGAAGCCCGCCAGCAGTTTGATAAAGCAGCGAGAGAGTTCATGGAGGCGACGTTGGAACTGGGGAAGAAGGAGAGACCCACAGGGTTGTGGGGTTACTACGGCTTTCCCTGCTGCTACAACTACTACAGTAACGATGATACAGAGTACAAGGCGGAATGTCCGCCCATCGAGAAGAAGAGGAACGATGAGCTGTTCTGGCTGTGGCAGGTCTCCTCCGCTCTCTATCCTGATATCTACCTCTCTCTGAAAATGAGCGGGCTTGGCGACGAAGTCCTCCGGTACACTCATTACCGTGTCCTTGAGGCCATGAGAGTAGGGCTGCTGATGCCCTCGCCCCTCCCTGTGCTCCCATACACTCGCATCGTCTACACATACTCCATGGAGTTCCTCTCTCAGGCAAGTGGTTGTCATTAGTGTTCAGTGCCACGCACACACACATGCTAGTGTGGCGTTGGTATGAGTTTGGCCGAATCATCTGATCTGATATCCTCTTGTTCCATGTCCTGTATAGGAGCACCTGGTCTACACTATTGGAGAGAGTGCTGCTTTGGGATCGGCAGGGGTGGTACTCTGGGGAGACGGTGACTATGCAAAGTCTCAGGTGAAAATGGCTATTTCAATGTTCTCTCGATCATGTGTAAAATGTATGTTGATTCCGACTGATTGGTTGCTATTCTGTTTATTGTCTTCTTTTTTCCCAGGCTTCTTGTGAAGCGGTTAAAAACTACATTGATGACACCCTGGGTCCTTATCTAGTGAACGTGACCTCAGCGGCCACCCTGTGCAGCAAGTATATGTGCTCGTCAAAGGGGAGATGCCAGAGGAGAGACCCTAACTCCAAAGCCTACCTCCACCTGGACCCCACAGCCTGGACGGTGGTGACGATGAAGAAGCCAGAAGGAGGACAGGACTACAGCGTCTTTGGACAGATGACACTGCGTCAGGTTGTGGACACAAAGGCCAACTTTCAGTGCACATGCTTCCCCGGGTGGGTCGGCGAGAGCTGCTCCAAACCATCGAAGGGCTAATAAACTTTGTTGTGATCAAATGGTTAATGGATTTATAATTTTTTTTGTATCTACTTTTTCTCGCATTTTCTATTTTTCTCCCATCCCAATTTCGTATTCTCCAATTCTACCCTCCCCTGTCTCGAACGCTGTTAGGCCATGCCTTCCACAGGTCGGCTGCAATGTGGACCAAGCCTTGCATCACGTGTCCCCTCCGGTACACGAGGAGGCAGCTGTTGCATCTTTTCACCTGAACAAGTTTCAAGTTTCTTTAATAGTTGTCATACAGAAGTACAGAATACTTTCATACAAAATGCTTCTTACTGTTACACTCCAGAGACTGTGCTAGACAAGATAGTATCAAATAACATAGTATAGCATGTAATTTAGAAGAAGAAAATGAGGTCACAGTGTTCGGTATAGACATATGTACAATGTTCTGAGTTACCATATAATATACAATACTATGCAGTGTACTAATGTACAGTACTATATAGTGCAAAGCAGAAATGGGATGAGGTACAATTTAGGTACAATTTACAGTAAGGTGTACGAGTTGTAGTGCAATCCTTCATCAATAAATATAAAGTGTGGGGAGTGGGTGCTACAGTGTGTTTGTTTAAAGTGGGTGTGTGCTATAAGTGTGTGGAGTGGGTGCTACAGTGTGTTTGTTTAAAGTGAGTGTGTGCGTGTGGATGTGTGTGCTATGTGCGTTTGGTGGTTGTTGTTGTGTAGTGTTCATTCATTGTTCGTTTAGCAGCCTGATGGCCTGGGGATAGAAGCTTCTTCTGAGTCTTTCTGTGCTCGCCTTGAGACTCCGGTATCGCTTGCCTGACCGCAGCAGTTCAAAGAGGCAGTTGTTCGGGTGACTGGAGTCTTTAATGATTCTCTAACAGCGCGATCTCTCAGCGGCGAGGGTCTGCGTGGGAGGGACACGCCGCCCTCGTTGCTTCCTGATTCTGCTGCTCAGGCGCACCAACCGACCTGTAGGAGTCGCTGTCCACAACGTCCGATCCCCACCCACCAGCTTTCCACCCCCTAATACTGCCAATTGTATTAGTATGAACGACCAGTCAAGCTGGTAGCAACGCCGAGAGCTGGGCTCGAACCCAGCATCTCCTGCATTAGTGGCGAGCGCCTTGCCCACTGCGCCACTTGGATTTATACTTTCTGAGAGAGTTGATGTTGCTGGTTGTTTTAATAAATAATCAATGATGATTTAAATCTAGTTTAATTCAGTTCTCTGTATTGTAATACATTTGAATGTATAACTAGAATAACCATTTATTATATTAATAATAAAATACAAAATTCTTGTGCCCTACGGATAAGGATAAAGCGCTGAATGAAGAAACCTCAACCCAATTAGAAAGGACAGTCTAAAAATCCTATAAACAGTTATACTATTATGGAACTACAGTATACACTAAGCATGTAGAAGCATGGCCCATAATGGCCCCCAATCAGCCCTTTTGAAGTAAGCTTCAGGTATTGCCAATGCCACATAACAATCCACTACCACATGGCCCTTAATGGCCACCACAAACAAAACATGTAGATAGGCAGTGAGAGCCAGCATTATCACCAGGGTTATCAAGTTGGCACCTCTCAAGTTCACTGGTGTTTAGGCCCATGACACCTCTGGAAGGTGTCCCAGAACCACCCCACCCATACCCACTCTCACTGCCTATGATATCTATATGCCTACACAAACTCATCTATGTCTAAGTGGCACACAGACAAATGATACATGCTAGCTCCCTGACCTTATCCTTATCCTTTTGAAAACAACACTATTCAATTGTAGATACTGGATTGGATTGAAATACAAATAAATAATGCATTACTAGAATAACAATTTATTATGGAATGCATTGAAATAAAAGATTGTACTACTACAATAACCATTCATTCTAGAATGCGCTGACATTAAATACAAATGTATTTTAAATTCATTCAACCTTTATTTAAGGGTGGCCCTCATTTACAATGATGCCAAGTTTACAAAAAACATTACAGAGAAAGGGTGTGAATAATCAATAAACACATAATCAGTTTAAACCTAATCAGTTAATAGTAAAAAGAATCACCTAAAATTAATATTAAAACTAAGAAAATCAGCTAAAACAGCTACAGACGGATACACAGTGATTGATGATCATGGCTTTGAACAGTGCAGAGGTTCAAAGCCACAAACCTCTGGCCTCTTTGAAGTGCATTGAAGGATGTTCCATGAATCAGGAGCATCAACAGAAAAGGCAGACCTTCCAAGCTCAAGGAACATTAAGCACAGATAGGGTCCAAAGTCCCATTCCAGCAACGTTGTGATGTAGGACTTTGTGAAATACGTTTTCTTGTTACTGAATTCCATCGTTTGTTTTTGTTTCCACTTGAGTTCTTGTAAGCAAAACAATAAAAGCATCTGCAAAAAGTTACTTTGGTCTGTTAGCTTTTAATTATAATAACAAAGATAATGTTTGTATTTCAGTTTTTAAAATACAAAGTGCCTCCTGTGTTATTTATTTATTTTTGAGAAACATCCACCCTTTGTTTGATTTGATTTGATCTTTATTTATCTCGAACAACCATAAACACACAAACTTGAAATAACAAAAAATAAATAAAAATAAAATAAATAAAATACAAATAAAATATATCTTCCTATATGGAAGCAATTGTCAACATAGCTCAAGACAAATGGTTTTGTTCGAGAAGGGACAGAATGAAGCAAAGCTTATCTGGTCCTGCCCCTTCCTTACAATATCATATTAATATGTAATAAGTTATCTATCAATATCAAAAATAATATACCTATCCACTACAGCAAAAGATAAATAAATAATTACAAAAATACTAGTTCACATTATTTTCAAGCTCCTCTAACTTATACTTGTCCAGGAATTCCTGTTTATATCATGCATTTAAACATTTCACATTATTAATGCAGGTTAAACCTACAACTCTTCTGTTGTTTCATGGCCAATAGGTGGCAGTATAGAATCACTAACCAGCACAGGGGGAGGGGAATCGCGGATATAAACTAGTAGTAATCAGAGGATTAAAAGACTCAAGACACATTATTAATGCAGGTTAAACCTACAACTCCTCTATTGTTTCATGGCCACTAGGTGGCAGTATAGAATCACTAACCAGCACAGGGGGAGGGGAATCAAGGATACAAACTAGTAGTAATCAGAGGAGTCAATTAAGTTATTAATGAACTAAACTATGATGATTTGCTTTGGAATTTTTTTAAATAAAAAATAAAACATTCTTTTACACTCCCCGTGGAACAGCTTTTTGCCAACATAAATTAAGCCAACAGAACAGCGTGTAGAATACTAAAGGAAGCCAGATGACCTTGATTGATTTACAGGCAGCATGTACCGGTACAATGCATCCTTATCTGATCACTTCTGCCGCGCTACTAAACTAGTGTCGTTTGTAGTAATTTCCTCCTCTTCTCCCCCGAGGTTGGAAGGACTGGAGGACCAGAGCTTCTCAGGGGCCCGCTGCGTCTTTACTCCCAGTCCCGAATTTATCAACGCTAAACTGGATTGTGAGGAAATGAGGAACAGATAGGAGATATGGGGTTTGAAAGCAGTGGAGAGAGATTTAAACCCTGCTGTTTTCACATTTGGTTATGCAAACACCATGGCATCGACTGTTCTGCCCCCTAGCCAGAAACGTAAAAACTCAAATTGCATGCAATTTTTATCACACACCGACTTGGCCTCTAAGAAATGCAATTATTCGATAATGGCAAAATGGAGGAGGACGAAAAAACTGACAAGGTTAAAATACATTTCTTGTCTAATGATTATATTATATTAGATTAAAATGTATGATGTAAAATGTTCTCTTCCAGATGAACTGAACAACTTCTATGCCCACTTTGACAGATCCAACACAGAGACTGCCATCAAAGCCCTGCCACCACCAGATGACCAGTGCTCACCCTGTACACCTCTGAGGTTAAATCCTCCTTAACTCATTGGCTGCCACGCTGTTTCCGGGATATGGCTATGCACTGCCACGCATTAAACCAATGGGGTCGGTCACCTTGTTTGCAGGGCTATAACTATATTCTATATTATAGCTATGGATGCAAATACTATGGCCCATTTGACATCGAGTATCTATCGTTCAAGATGTGAAAAAGAAAAATAAATTCCATCCATACATTCCCGTTTTATACCGTGGTTTAGGGTCATTCCTGAGAGGCTAGTAATAGCCTGCAACATGTATTATACTTAATCCATTGGCATTTCGTCCCTACACACGCTACAATAAAAAATTTAAATGCATATGATCGGTATTATGTTCCATCATGAATGCATGAAAGGGGGGGGGTCGTTTCTGATTAATTGATTGTCAATAACGGCATTTGTTAGTACAACAACATACGCTGATCAGGGCGATGGCTATGGAAACAAGGCACAATCAAGCTGAAATTGACGTTAAATTGCTCTTACCTGTGGCCGGTGGGATTCCAAAAAGAATATTCCAATTATTCGATTGCCATCTGGTAGATTGTATGTCCATTTGGCCCACGACATAACCCACCACAGCATAATGAATCGGGGGTCCTAGGTTCAGCTAGGAAGCCCTAGGTTCAGGTTACTAGAAAAGTCCACCCGGACCAATATAATCGACACACAGCCCAATACACAGAGTTTCAAAGGGTGTGCAATACCGACCGCATCCTACCAGGCGGCGGTATTGGACTTTTGCGCTCGCAGACTCACTCCCTCTGGTAACGCCAAGGTACCCGGATGAATAATGAATACAAATATAGGAAAAAATAATAAACGATCTAATCACTTATATATACGTGGTTGGCGTTCAACGGTTGTCTAGCAAACACGTATATACACGTAGACGGCGCTGAATGAGTTAAGCAGAGTGAGCATACACAAAGCTGCCGACCAGCTGGCTAAGGTGTTTACTGACATCTTCAACCTGTCGCTGGCCTCAGCGACAGTAGCCTACCCACATGCCTAAAAACCACTACCATTATCCCTGTTCCTAAACAGTCATCAGTATTGTAACCTGCCTGAATGACTACTGCCCCATTGCTCTCACTCCCATTATAATGAAGTGCTTTGAGAGACTTGTACTGAACCACATCAAGGCTCCCCCTCACTTGATCAACATCAGTTCGCCTATCGCTCCAATAGGTCGACAGAGGATGCCATCTCCACTGCACTTCATTCCACCCTCACTCACCTGGATCAGAACGACACCTATGTCAGAATGCTGTTCATTGACTACAGTTCAGTATTCAACACCATCATCCCCCCAAAGCTGGTCCCCAAACTACTCCACCTTGGCCTGAACACAACACTCTGTAATTGGACCCTGGACTTTTTGACAAACAGACCTCAGGCTCAGACTGTCAGGTTGGGAAATCACACCTCCTCCACCCTGACCCTGAGCACAGGTGCCCCTCAGGGCTGTGTGTTGAGTCCTGTCCTCTACTCCCTATTCACCCATGACTGTGTGTCCATGAATCAAACACCATCATTACATTTGCGGATGACACCACAGTGGTAGGCCGGATCTCTGACAACACTGCCTCTCCCCCCCTGCTGCTAAATCCCTCATACACGCCTTCATCTCCTCCCGCCTGGACTATTGCAACTCCCTCCTCACTGGCATCACCTCCCGCTCCCTCCATAAACTGCAAATGGTCCAAAACTCAGCCGCCCGCCTCCTAACTAACACCCGGTCCCGTGAACACATCACTCCTGTCCTCCACTCTCTCCACTGGCTCCCGATCAAACACTGCATAAACTTCAAAACACTACTCCTCACCTTCAAAGCCCTCCACAGCCTGGCCCCCCCCTACCTGACTGATCTACTTCTTCCCTACCGCCCCACCCGTTCCCTCCGGTCCTCCTCCACTGCCTCCCTCACTGTCCCAACATCCAAACTCAAAAACGTTGGTGATCGGGCCTTCTCTCGTACTGCACCCCGACTCTGGAACTCCCTCCCTCAGTCCATCAGAGACTCCCCTACACTCTCCACCTTCAAAGCTCGCCTCAAAACCCACCTGTTCTCCCTTGCCTTCAACCCCCCCACCCATAACCCCCACCCCCCTCCAACCCGATTGATGTCTGTCTCCTGTCGCTCTGACTTTTTGTGCTATCTCATGCTGTCTTCCCCTGTTCCCCACATGGTCTCATGTTCCTCTTGTTTTTGTTTCTTTGTTTTTGTTTCTTTGTGTTTTGTTTCTTTGTTTTTACTATGTTCCTAACTACTGTCAGCGACTTCGGGTCATTGAGAAGTGCTATATAAATAAAATGTATTATTATTATTATTATTATTATTATTATTATTATTATTATTATTATTATTATTAACGAGACAGCATACAGGGATGAGATCCAACACCTAGTGTGACATGGTGCTCCAACAACAACTTCGATCTCAATGTCAAAAAGACCAAGGAAATTATAGTGGACTTCAGGAAATCCAAAAAAGGCCCTGCAGCGGGTAGTTAAGGCCGCAGAGTTCACCATCGGCACCCAACCACCTACTATCAAGGACATCTACCTGAAGCGCTGCATGCAGAGACCCCACCCACCCCTGCAATGGACTGTTTGTTCCCCTGCCAAGTGGGAAACGGTACAGATGTCTCCGGGTTCGCACCACTAGACTCAAAAACTGCTTTTCCCCAGGACTGTAACCCTGATGAACTCTGCACTCAGTGTACTATTATGCACCATCACTACCTGACTACCACCATGAATGCTGCACTTTACTGTCTACTGTCTCCTATATGTCTCTTATATTTTTTATACATTATATTTTTATCTAGGTATTTTTGAGTGTCTTATGATGATGACTGTGATGATGATGATGACGATGATGATTTAAATAGTTTTTTTTATTGATTGCCCTGTACTGTGTCTACATTGTGTCATTGTGACATTGTGTTGCTGCAGCCGACAATCGCATATGGTGTCTCAGGCATTCTGTAGTCGACATGTGTCAACAAATGTACATGCCTGTTTGAATTTATGTTGTGCCGTTGTTACTGTAAAAATGTAATGATTGTGATATGATGTTGTTAATGAGACGATGAGCTGTATGTGTATGTCACTGGAATTTCCCCAAGGGGATCAATAAAGTACCTATCCTATCCCTATGCTTGTGCCTCGCTCATTATACAATGACAATAAACTGAACTGAACTGAACTGAACTAACTACACACCCTCAATAGCCCTACACTCTTCTGGCCGCCTGAGACTCACTCCTATTCAGACTCCTGGGGACTCATCAGAGCGAAGCAGGTTATTCTCTGTTCTCGCTGCACAATGGGGGAATGAACTTTCTATCAGTCAGTAGAGCCTATTGGGATGCTAGATCCTAATGTGAAACACTGTGATTTACCATACCTTGCTATCTGTCTATCTTTTTTATGCTCGCTCATGCCTGTATTTTTTACTGTTGTGAAGCACTTTGAACTGCAACCTCTGTATGAAAAGTGCTATACAAATAAAGTTATTATTATTAGTACTACAGCCAAAACCCACCCAATTTTCCACCGTTGACTAAAAACATACTTCTTCAATCAATATCGGAAATAATAATAATAAAAGAAAATAAACGTACTGTCTTTTATTATTATGTACTTTGCTACTAAGTAATCTACTATGCCTATATTACTACGGCTTGCTAATATGTCTATACTACTATGCACTCAAGAGTGTAGCACTCAAGTTCAACACTGTTTGACAAACAATATCACTTACCCTTAGCTACCAGAGTTGTACCCTTCCTGCTGACTTGTTGTACAGAACTTGTAAGTCATCAGCTGATTGATTGATTGATTGAAAACTTTATTAACAGATTGCAGAATGGGTACAATACAGTATGGCTCAATACAAACAACTGCTAAGAGGATGCAGACCAGAAAAATACTTTTGTCTTGTTTACATCAGGGTCCTCCATTTTCAATTCATCAAGACATTTATGACATACAAGACATACAAATATACAGTACTGTGTAGGAAAAAGAGATAATAAAAAAATATATACTAAATGATATAAGCTAAATGTAAATGTAACTAGTAAGAGTAGGTAAGGAATATGTACAGATTCAAGTTCAAGTTCTTTATTTGTCAAATACACAATACAGGGTCATTGCAGGTAATGACATGTTTGTGTTTCGAGCTCAACAGTGCACAATTAAGAAACAACAATGAATACAAGAATGGTAACAATAAGTAGTAGTAAGATAAAATAAAATGAGGTAAGATAAAATAGTCAATTATTTACAGAAAGCGTCTTGTGTATAGTGTATGGCATGAAAGTGCAGTGCAGAGTGCGTGTGTGTATGTGTCCAATAACAATAAGTAGTAGTAGTAGTACGATACAATAAAATATAAAATGAGGTAAGATAAAATATAATAGTACATTTTTACAGAAAGTGTCTTGCGTAAAAGTGTATGTGCATTAAGGTGCAGTGCAGGTTGTGTGTGTGTGTGTGTGTGTGTGTGTTCAAGAGTTTTTTTAAGAGGTGTGTGTGTTCATGAGTTTTTTGATAGGGCTATCTCCTGTTCTTGTCCTTGTTCTTGGTCTTGTGGCTTGTGGGAACAAGCTGTCCCTGAACCTGCTGGTTCTTGTGCGGATGCTCCGGTCCGTTTGCCAGATGGCAGCAGAGTGAACAGTTTGTGGCTGGGGTGACTGAGGTGACGTCTCTGAGAATGTTCTGGGTTTTCCTTCTGCACCTCTGTGTGTAGACTGTAGAGGTTGTCCATGGCTGGCAGCTCAGTCCTGGTAATGTGTTGTGCTGACTTCACCACCCTTTGCAGAGCCTTGCGGTCGATGGCTGAGCAGTTGCCATACCAGGCAGTGATGCAGCATGTCCGGATACTCTCTATAGTGCACCGGTAAAAGTTGCAGAGTATCCTGGAGATATAGATATAGTATCTACAGATACATAATGTAAAATAGCAGGTATATACAGACAGATGTAAATAAAATATATATACGGTAAATATATATATACAGCATTATTGTACATACTATCATACAGAGGTATAATTATGGGTTATATGCAGGTATAAAGTGAAAAAAGTAGTAGAACGCGCTCACCTCACTAGACTTGACACTGGGTGCTGTAACCTCTGATACCATACATAAAAAATAGGGAAACAAGTGCGCGATAAGGGGGCGGGCTAGCGCGCGGTCACGGAGAAACGTGGAACGAAACGCTGAACGCAAGTAGGTTACCTTAAGTGTTCACGCGTCCAGCCATGCACTCCAGGTTTTTCAAATTTATTGGCAGCCTGAAATCATGACGTTTCGGTGTGAACACACCTTCTTCAGAATGGCTTGCATGAAGCATGAAGGGTAAGTGACCCAAGTTTATACAAGTCAAACAGGAAGTGACAACATAGGAAGTGACAACACATTCCAACAAGAGATCTGCACAAGAGTACAAAATACCACTTACAAGCACAACCTTTTCAGAAGTATGTAAATCAAAAAGATATATCTATATATATTATACAGAGTAGGCCTACATCTTAAACTACTGAAATATAAACACTCATGACCCATAGTAGTCGTCTTTCAATTATAAATATAAAGATAAATATAAAGAATAATAAATGAAAATTTAAATAATTAATAAACAATCGAATGAAATGAAATAATCAAATGAAACAGGTCAAAACATTTTCCAATTTTCTTTATATGCAGGTATATATATAAAAAGGATTATATGCAGGTATATTCAGACAGATGTGGATACATATAAATATATACAACATTATTCTACATGCTATCATACAGATTTAATATGGGTAGACTATAGTTTGAGGTAAGTAGTTATGATTACAGTGTAAGGCAGTTGTAGACAGTGAAGGCAGTAGGCAGGTATAAATTGAGTATATAGGCAACAGAGTTCAATATAGTTCGTACAGTATGGGTAACAGAGCCTAGAGTATAGGCAATAGAGTTCAGAGTTTATACGGTATGGGAGTGGGGCTGTCATCGTCATAGATATATATAAAGACCAGATGGCGCAAGGCGGAATCTCCCGCATAGTTCACCGGCGGCCATCTTGTTACGGTCAACTACTGCTGGTGAGTGATCTGCACAAACAAGAATACTCTTAACTCGCTGAAATCTTGACGGATTACGTGGCTATGATTCTTGCTTGGAAGGATTATTAGATTATTATAATTTTTTTCATATGAAAGTCCATTATAAGTATGCAGTATGTATACATCTCTGACGCTATTAACAAACCAACCGGTTGAAAATGTATAGCAAGCTATGGTTATTTCAATAGTACATGTGTAACGGTTGTGACAACGTCACCTCAAACTTCGATGCCCAGAGGGAGTTTCGAACACTGGTCTCCCACGCCGCGTGCAACAGCACAGACCGCTATACCAAGAAGTGAACTCACTGCTTTGTAACGTGTCTATGTGTCTTTTGAGGATGAGAGTGAGTTTAACCCATAGCACTGCTACTCACCCCAGCCTTTCGTGACTGCGCTTCACGATATGCTGCCCGTGGCAAGATGGCCACCATGTGGCAATGTCGGTCTCCGTTGGCCAGCAGCGCGGGTGAGTCATCTAGTCTTTATATATATCTATGGTCATCGTGGTACAAAGCTAGGAGAGATGACAGGTGAGGGGAAGTAGCTGTTCCTGAGCCTGCTTGACTTGGAATGGAGATTCCTATAGCGCCTCCCAGAGGGAAAGAGGGCAAACAGTCTGTGATTGGGATGAGAGGTATCCTTGACAATGTTGCGTGCCTTCCTCAGACACCGTTTGTGATGAATAGCCTCAATTGCAGGGAGTGATGTACCGGTGATGCGTTGAGCGGTTTTCACCACCCTCTGCAGTGCTTTCTGGTCAGAGGCAGTGCAGTTGCCGTACCAGACTGTGATGCAGTTGGTGAATATGCTTTCTATGGCGCACCGGTAAAAACTGAGCAGAATCTGAGGAGAAAGGTGGGCTTTCAGACAGCCTGCCTGCAACAAACAGAAGAAAGTTTGGGTTTGTACCAGAGGCCATTCGACTGGTGAATGGCCACAGTACAAGGAAAGGTCAGTTTACTAATGTGCACCCTTTGACCCCTTGATTTTAACATTTTGAAGAAAGTGCACCTTTGTACTGACCGAATCCATTTATTTATTGGAGTGTAGGGATCCCGTTCTGGCAGTGTCATGTCTCTTGTGCTTTGAAGTGTCATGTATATCTCTTGTCCCTGTTTTGTCCTGTTTTTGTCTTGAATGTGTAGAAATGCAGCTGTTTGCCATATCATGCTCTAAATTGCCCCTTGCGGGACTAATAAAGTTTTTTGAATTGAATTGAATTGAATTGAATTGAATTTCCTCAGGGCTAGATCCACAAAGAATGGATTGCAAGGGGAGCTCCAGTAGCTCACCACGTACCGCGAGTGCTATTTCAGCACCGTAGACAACCGCGCTCGCGCGGATCTGGGGCTGAGCGCGTTCGAATCCCGGACGGCAGCCGTGCCTTTCCCAGAGTGTCTTTCCCCCCCATCTGAACCCTTTCAGCCTGCTTCTGTCGGTCGAACTTGACCAAGTATGAATGCGAAGAAAAAGCGATAAACGCTAAAAGAACCAGGTGACTGGTCAAAGTTTAAAAAAAAAAAATGGATTGCACAGTGCTAATTGTACCCTTACTTAAAATTCATTATGAATTGAAAATGGGGGACCCTGATGTAAACAAGACGAAAGTCTTTCTCTGGTCTGCATCCCCTTAACAATTGTGTGTATTGAGCCGTACTGTATTGTACCCATTCTGCAATCTGTTAATAAAATTTCTAGGGATGTTCGATATTGGCTTTTTTACCGATACACAGATATTGTCCAACTCTTAATTTCCGATATCAACCGATACCGATATATGCAGGGTTCCCCCCCCCAAAAAACGGAATAATTTCAGGTAATTAACATTACATGGCGTTTTCACATTCGCCGAAATGCTTGCTTGTGATTGGTCAATAGCGCGCGTCAGAGGTCAGTTATCAGACAATAAAAAATGTGATCACAAAAACAACAACATTATGCATACTTTTGACAATAAATAAAATCTGAATTTGCTCTTACTTGCTTGCCTGGGTAAATATAAAAAATTTTTTTGTTTTGTTTTGAAAACTGTGACGTACGTGGGTTGGTCGCCACGCTTCCGTGAGTCTGCCTCAGGGCAGCTCTGGCTGCAATTGTAGCTTACCACCACCGGTATGACTGTGTATGAACGAATAATGGACTCTGTGAAGCGCTCTGGGTGTCATGAAGAGCGCTATATAAATCCAAGTCATTATTATTATTATTATTATTACCATTATTACTGTATTTATGACACCATCTGAACATCAGGTTAGTATATGTTATGTTTTGGATGTGATGTGTGTGTGTGTGTTTGAATGATGGCTAATGCTGTCTCGTTTTCTCTATCAGGTGCCGCCCGTCCCTGAAGAGTGCTGATTGCCTAATGGGTAACAGCTGATGACAATCACCTCAAGAGGGACGGGTGGACAGATATACCAGACAGCACACACTCGTCCGGGCGCCTCTCTGTGTCAGTTACCAGGGACCAGGCTGTTGGAGGTTGCCATTGTTTACCACTGTTTGTGTGGAATGGTTATTTTAACATTGTCCACTGTTGTTTGTGTGGAACCGTTATTATGACACTGTCCACTGTGGTGTGGGATTGATATGTTAAGTGTGTTCATGTTGTTCACACCACTTACCTGGTAGGCCTTGTATTCGTGTTGGTGCAGCTACCAGGTAAGTATATATATATATATATGTATATTGTGGCCTCAGTGCCACTTGCCACCCGTGTGGAATGTGTTAATATATATATATATGTATTGGGCCTTCTGCCTTTTTGCCACTGCTTGTGTGGAATTATATTGTGTTGTGCACGTGGTGTACATTTGCTGGGGGATTCCCAGACTGCCAACCGCAGGGTTTGTGGTGACACTAGGTCACTAGGGCTTGTGCTACCCATTAATTATAATTATCTTGTGTGTTCTCCCCTTACCCTTCTCCCTGTTTGTTAATTGTTTGCGGGTTGTTTTCTTCCCTTTATTAAATCCTCATCATCATTTAAGTGGAGGTTTGAAGTCCTACCACAGTAATAAATATAATTTACCTTTTGAAAGCGCGTTTGTGGTGTTTTACTATCTGCCGGGACCTTGCTTTAAAAGCATCTACTGAGGGGGTTGTTTTGTTCATGTGCAGCTTGCCTCAAGTTTCTATTCTATGTGGTCATTAGACCTTGGTACATGACAAAAACCGATACCGATATTTTCCGATATTACATTGTAATGCCAATATCGGCCGATAATATCGGTAGGCCGATAATATCGGACATAAATTTCCATTCAATCAATCACATGCATGGTGATTGATTGAATGAAAATGTTATTAACAGATTGCAGAATGGGTACAATACAGTACGGCTCAATACACACAATTGTTAACACATTCAGGGCCATTGGGATGAGTCTAATTAATCTCAAGAGGATCGGGGAATGTAAACAAACATGGGGCTGTTTGTAGAGCTAAATCTATACTTTATAGTATTGCTATCTGTCCATTCTCATTGTCAATTGAGTCCATAAACCGTCCCTTCAAAATGGCTTCGATTTTTTTTTTCATCAATAGGTTCTCATTTTATAGCGCTGTGAATATAAGCTTTATACCGGATTTGGTCTAGTATATTTCCTGGAAGCCGAGATACAGGGCTAATAGCTATTAAATCCAATGGCATTTCGGTTATAGATACGCTCCAGTTAAAACTCAAACTGCATATGATCGGTACGATCCTCACGCATGTATGCATGAAAGGGGGGGGGGGCGGGGGACATCGTTTCTGATTATTGATCACCAATAACCGTGTTAGCCTCCTAGGCCGAACGCCTGGATGGCTATCAAAGCAAGGCCCGATCGGGATGTACTTTCCGTGAAAAAGATCTTACCGTGGTCCGGTGGGATGTCCCCGAGCATTTCCCCGTTATCGATCGCCATCTGGTAGATCGATATGTCCATTGGCTGATGATAAATCCCCTTATTGCATGGTGAAATCTGCGATGCAAAACGTAATCCAAGCTACATGCTACACATCCAGAATCCTGCTACTGGAAACAAAAAAAAAAAAAAAAAAAAAGAGTCCACCGTTCGGCCACAGGGAACACTGCATTATCGTGATAGCGCCCCTAAGAGGATCTGGCCGGTATTGCACCTTCTCTTTTTTTTGATCCACTTTTTCTCCCATTTTCTATTTTTCTCCCATCCCAATTTTTGTATCATCCAATTCAACCCTCCCCTGTCTCGAACGCTGTTTCTTGCCTCCCACAAGCCGGCTGCAATGTGGACTAAGTCATACATAGCACGAGTCCCCTCCGATACTCGAGGTAACAGCAGTCGCATCTTTTCACCTGTGCGGCGCGATCTTTCAGCGTCAGGGGTCTGCGCTTTGGAGGGGCGCCGCCCCCATCGCTTCCTGATTCTACTGCGCAGGCGCACCAACCGACCTGTAGGAGTCGCTGTCCACAACGCCCGATCCCCACCCATCAGTTTCCCACCCCAATGTGTATTAGTACGGACGACCAGCTAAACTGAAAGCAATGTGGAGCGCTGGGCTCGAACAGGCGAACCCAGCGTTTCCAGCATTCGTGGTGAGCGCCTTGCCCACTGCACCACGTAGCCGCCCGGTATTGCACCTTCTCGAATTCATAGCGTAGGGTAGATCTGCAGTGCCGCTCGGCGACCTTGAATAGGTTATTAAAATGGAATAAAAGCAATAACAACTTGCCACGGATTTATCCGTGCCTCTGTCCACAACCGTTGGAATCGAAACACGGATAAATACGTCCTTGGGCGCCATTGTGTTAAGGGGATGCAGACCAGAGAAAGACTTTCGTCTTGTTTACATCAGGGTCCCTCATTTTCAATTCATAATGAATTTTAAGTAAGGGTGCAATTAGCACCGTGCAATCCATTCTTTGTGGATCTAGCCCTCAGTCTTCTCAGGAAGAAGAGACACTGGTGAGCCTTCTTGACCAGTGACGAGGTGTTGAGGGTCCAAGAGAGGTCCTCGGAGATGTGTACACCCTGGAATTTGAAGCTGGAGACACGCGTGACCTCTGTCCCGTTGATATGGACGGGGACATCATTTGGAGCTTTTGCCCAGACAACTGGGCGGGGAAAACCAATCTGAGTCAGGTAATCACAAGCTTGTAATTCCGATGTTCTACCTGTTGTTTTGACTATTTTGGTTCTTGAAGTGGCATTTTTATAGCTACGTTTTAACATTGAAGTGAACGGGCTCTCCCACATCCGTACCTCACATCACATCAGACTTGACCAACATGGCCATTGAAAAGAAGGGGAAACTTCCGTTTCGTTGGCAAAGATGCACAGATATATTACCTATTAGAATTCTTTGGCTGTCATAACTTAAACCCAAAAGGTTGCTTATGAAACATATCCTTAAAAGGCGGTCCTTCTGGGAGCTCCAGTAGCTCACCGCATATCTCGGCGCTATTTCTGCGTCGGGGAAAACCGTGCTGTGTCACGGATCTGGGGGACTCGAGTTCGATTCCCGGACCCGCCGTCATTTCCCAGAATGTCTTCCCCTGATCTATATCCCGTTTCAACCTATATCTGTCGGTCATGCTTGACCAGAAAAGCGATAAATGCTAAAAAAAAAAAAGTTTAAAAAAAAAGAAAAAAAGGCGGTCCTTCTGGGTGATGGGATCTAGACACACCCCCAAGATCATGGGACTGTGGGTATATATATGCCTATCCCGCACGTTCGGATTGGCAGTGGCACCAAAGTAAATTTGTGTGCAGTAGCGCTACTTCAAATAGTGATATGGGTGAGTTGAGCGGATAGCCTTTTTTCTTTTTTTACTTAGTTGTACATTTGCAGGTTGCATGTGTGGAAAATATTTTCAGACTTGAGAGCAGTTAATTGACTTTGTAAATACTTTATTAAATTGGGGACATTGATCTAAGTTAAAAAAATATTAAATGTTATTAGGTACAACCATTATTGATACAGGGTATTGAGTGTGTGAATTATGACAGATTGTAAGCTTGTTCAGGCCTCCTTGGTTCAGTGGCGTTTATCAAGGCCAGAGCACATATATACATATCGTTATCTCTGGGTCGCTGTACATTTAGCTAGATGGGGTGGGGGAGACACGTCAGCCAAACACAAAGTTTATGCGTTTGGACCTAGATTGTGTGGCATTTGCCTGCAAGTTAATCCGCCTATGGACCGAGGAGAGTATCAGATTGAGGGCTAGGGGATTAGTTTGCTCTGCTTTTTCTGATAGGTACTCTCTCTTTTCCGGATATTGTCGTGTCTTTTCTCTCTCTATTTCCTGCTATTATATTTGCCAATATCCCAGCTCAACACTTTCTCACAAGGTACGTGATGGTGGTCAGCTCAGCAGTAGGAGCAGGTCAGCTCAGCAGGAGCACTAGATGCATTATAGTATTAGTCATAATTATAAAGATGAAATTAAATACAAATGTATAAAGTATGGAATAACATAAGTAAAAAATACAACACTACTATACAAATACTATACTGTAAATAGAGTATGTGAAAATGTATGTATAAAGGTATAAAACAGTATTACAAAAATGGAAAGAGATATGAGAGTGGAATGAGAAAATAAAATATAACACTATGTACATATATGTCAATGTGTGTAAAAGTGAAAAGTGTAACGTTATACAAGTAACAGTTCCGTGATAACGCCCCATCCTCATCATATCAAATTTTTGGTCAAAATATTTCCTCAGAATTAGATTTTACAATTGTAAAACTAGAACCCATAGAAATTATATATATATAAATATAATTTCTATGGGTTCTAGTTTTACAATTGTAAAATCTAATTCTGAGGAAAAAGACACGACAATATCCGGAAAAGAGAGAGTACCTATCAGAAAAAGCAAAGCAAACTAATAATACTATATATATAACCAAACCTGTTGCATGAGCTCCAGGATTCCTGACTTCTTTCCACTATGACTATACTGTAGGCTAGTAGGCTTCTGGTCCATTTTGAACAGCCAGGGCAAAATATGTGTAAACCCTGGTGCTTTAGGCTAGATGTCATGAGATGGCAGTTGAATGACTGCCTAATATAAACCATCTTTATTCTCGTAGTTAGAGGCAGTTGACCAAAAAAAGTTGTTTTCCAAAATTAAAATAGACCTATAATTAATAAAAAACATGCAAAACCAAGAACGATTACAAGTTTGGAAAAACAACAATTTCTCACAAGGTACGTGATGGTGGTCAGCTCAGCAGTAGGAGCAGGTCAGCTCAGCAGTAGGAGCACTAGATGCATTATAGTATTAGTCATAATTATAAAGATGAAATTAAATACAAATGTATAAAGTATGGAATAACATAAGTAAAAAATACAACACTACTATACAAATACTATACTGTACATAGAGTATGTGAAAATGTATGTATAAAGGTATAAAACAGTATTACAAAAATGGAAAGAGATATGAGAGTGGAATGAGAAAATAAAATATAACACTATGTACATATATGTCAATGTGTGTAAAAGTGAAAAGTGTAACGTTATACAAGTAACAGTTCCGTGATAACGCCCCATCCTCATCATATCAAATTTTTGGTCAAAATATTTCCTCAGAATTAGATTTTACAATTGTAAAACTAGAACCCATAGAAATTATATATATATTTATATATTTATTAGTGCTGTCAAACGATTAAAATATTTAACTCGATTAATCGCATGATTGTCCATAGTTAACTCGCAATTAATCGCAAATTAATCGCATTTTTTTTTAATTTTTTTTTTCAAGTTCCAAGTTTTAATACTCTTATCAACATGCGAGTCAACAAATGCTTGCTTTGTGCAGCCATTTAACACAAAAGGATGACCCTCATGCATTGCAAAATTGCATCAAATTCAAAACAGAGTGATGCACAAAATAACTTAAAAGAAAATAATAATTTAAAACAATGAATAAAGTGTGCATGAAATAATAGGGGAAAGAAAACGTTAGGAACTTGTTACATTCACACACACAAGGGCTGATTAATCACACACCCCCCTCTCTCCCTCACACACACACTCTCCCAGCTCTTTTTCTCTTTTGCCCCTTCCTCATCTCTCTCACCCCCCTCTCTCTATATATCTCACACACACACACACACACACACACACACACACACACACACACACACACACACACACACACACACACACACACACACACACACACACACACACACACACACACACACACTTCAGAAACAAACATAGTATCAATGAGAGCATCAATAATACACCTGAGTGAAGTCTAGTAAAAAAAATAAAAAAAGATTTTTTTTTTTTTTTTAGTTAATCTTGAGTTAAAAAAATTAGTGGCATTAATAGAATCGGGAGTTAACACGATATTAACGCGATATATTTGACAGCCTTAATATTATATATATATATATATATATATATATATATATATATATATATATATATATATATATATATATATATATATATATATATATATATATATATATATATATATATATATATATATATATATATATATATATATATATAAATATAATTTCTATGGGTTCTAGTTTTACAATTGTAAAATCTAATTCTGAGGAAAAAGACACGACAATATCCGGAAAAGAGAGAGTACCTATCAGAAAAAGCAAAGCAAACTAATAATACTATATATATAACCAAACCTGTTGCATGAGCTCCAGGATTCCTGACTTCTTTCCACTATGACTATACTGTAGGCTAGTAGGCTTCTGGTCCATTTTGAACAGCCAGGGCAAAATATGTGTAAACCCTGGTGCTTTAGGCTAGATGTCATGAGATGGCAGTTGAATGACTGCCTAATATAAACCATCTTTATTCTCGTAGTTAGAGGCAGTTGACCAAAAAAAGTTGTTTTCCAAAATTAAAATAGACCTATAATTAATAAAAAACATGCAAAACCAAGAACGATTACAAGTTTGGAAAAACAACAATAGACCACTGCTAGCTAGAATTAGTAGACAATTAATAGCTTAAATTAATAGGCAATTATCTTTATCAGCAGAAGATGTATTTATTGCTGGATGAGCGTTAAACTGACCCAGTCTCACACTGCTCCAAATTGCATCCCACAACAAACATGTTCTCTCCTTGTCTCCAGGTACCAGTTCCACTCACTGTGTGGTGCTGCTCGGCCTAATCGGCGTCCACCTTGTATTTGGGCTGAAACATCATGCGAAAAAAACACCCTCCTTTCTCCACGAGCCTTTCCTCACCGTATGGAACGCCCCCACAGCCCATTGTCTTTCTCGCTATGGCGTGGACCTGGACCTGAGTGTGTTCAACATCGTCCATAACCAGGACCAAAGCTTCATGGGTGAAAACATCACCATCTTTTATGAGAAAAGTTTGGGGTTGTATCCCCACTACACCGATGGAGAAGCCATCTACGGCGGCGTTCCGCAGAACGCCAGTCTCCCCAAGCACCTCAGGGCTGCCGCCGAAGACATCAACGTCCACATTCCGGACAGGGACTTCAAGGGCCTGGCTGTGGTAGACTGGGAGAGCTGGAGGCCAATATGGGAGAGAAACTGGGATGCGAAGCGTATATACTGGAAGGCCTCAATGGAACTGGTGAAAGATAAACACCCAGACTGGAGCCCTCAGCAGATAAAGCGGGAAGCCATGCAGCAGTTTGAGAAAGCCGCGAGAGAGTTCATGGAGGCGACGCTGAAGCTGGGGAAGAAGGAGAGACCCAAGGGGTTGTGGGGTTACTACGGCTTTCCCAGCTGCTACAACAACTACGATATCGATGATATAGAGTACAAGGCGGAATGTCAGCCCATCGAGAAGGAGAGGAACAACGAGCTGTTATGGCTGTGGCAGATTTCCTCCGCTCTCTATCCTGATATCTACCTCCCCATGAAAATGAACGGGCTTGGCGAGGAAGTCCAACGGTACACTCAAAACCGTGTCGGTGAGGCCATAAGAGTAGGGCTGCTGATGCCCTCCCCCCTCCCTGTGATCCCATACACTCGCTTCGTCTACACATACTCCATGGAGTTCCTCTCTCAGGCAAGTGGCCGTCGTTAGTGTTTAGTGCCACGCACACACACATACTAGTGTGGTGTTGGTTGACTGAATCATCTGATCTGATATCCTCTTGTTCCATGTCCTGTATAGGAGCACTTGGTCTACACTATTGGAGAGAGTGCTGCTTTGGGATCGGCAGGGGTGATACTCTGGGGAGACGCTAACTACGCAGAGTCTCAGGTGAAAATGGCTATTTCAATGTTCTCTCGATCATGTGTAAAATGTATGTTGATTCCGACTGATTGGTTGCTATTCTGTTTATTGTCTTCTTTTTTCCCAGGCTTCTTGTGAAGCGGTTAAAAACTACATCGATGACACCCTGGGTCCTTATCTAGTGAACGTGACCTCAGCGGCCACCCTGTGCAGCAAGCATCTGTGCTCGTCAAAGGGGAGATGCCAGAGGAGAGACCCTAACTCCAAAGCCTACCTCCACCTGGACCCCACAGCCTGGACGGTGGTGACGATGAAGAAGCCAGAAGGAGGACAGGACTACAGCGTCTTTGGACAGATGACACTGCGTCAGGTTGTGGACACAAAGGCCAACTTTCAGTGCACATGCTTCCCCGGGTGGGTCGGCGAGAGCTGCTCCAAACCATCGAAGGGCTAATAAACTTTGTTGTGATCAAATGGTTAATGGATTTCCGATTTATACTTTCTGAGAGAGTTGATGTTGCTGGTTGTTTTAATAAATAATCAATGATGATTTAAATCTACAGTTTAATTCAGTTCATACGCATCGTCATTTATTTTTAAACTTATAATAATACATACGAATGTATAACTAGAATAACCATTTATTATATTAATAATAAAATGCAAATACTTGTGCCCTAAGGATAAGGATAAAGCGCTGAATGAAGCCTATAAACTAAGCATGTAGAGAGCATGGCCCATAATGGCCCCCAATCAGCCCTTTTGAAGTGAGCTTCATATTGACAATGCCAATGCTACTGCTACATAACAATACACTAACACATGGCCCTTAATGGCCACCACAAACATGTGTAGGTGCCCCAGACAGGGGCGTAGCTGGGGGGGGGGGGTAGCTTAGGATGATTCCAAGGGCCCAGCACTGGGGGGGGGGGGGCCCAATTTTTTTTTTTTTTTTTTTATACTAGACATCACTCAGGTGTATTATTGATGCTCTCATTGATACTATGTTTGTGTGTGTGTGTGTGTGTGTGTGTGTGTGTGTGAGATATATATAGAGAGAGGGGGGGCTTTGGTAGACTATTGCATTGGTCCATTCATTGAAGATGAACGCAATGCGACATCCTTTACTAGGCTCACCCACCAACAGTGCAGGTGCTGAACTGCTGATCCGAATGTATAGGTAAAAACCATATTATGCGTTTTCATCAATAAAGAAATTGCCAAAAAAAATGCATTTGGGGGCCTACAAATACATTCTTTCATGGGGCCCAGAATCTGGAGCTACACCCCTGGCCCCAGAACCACCCCATCCATACCCACTCTCACTGCCTATGATATCTATATGCCTACACAAACTCATCTATGCCTAAGTTGTTAATATGATTTATATTACTGGTAGTTCATACAAGACATTATCGTCCTCTAAGCCAATCTGCACTTTAACATAGGCCTGGGTTATTTTCATTTCTGTTAGGAGCATCAACAGAAAAGGCAGATCTTCCAAGCTCAAGGAACATTAAGCACAAAGTCCCATTCCAGCAATGTTGTGATGTAGGACTTTATGAAATAAGTTAGTCAGATCTTGTTTCTGAATTCCATCGTTTGTTTTTCCACTTGAGTTCTTGTAAGCAAAACAATAAAAGCATCTGTAAAAAGTTATTTTGGTCTGTTGACTTTTAATTGTAACAACAAAACGAATGTTTGTGTTTCAGTTTTTTAAATACATAGTGCCTGCTGTGTTATTTCTGTTGAGAAACATCCATCATTTTTAAAGACTGTCAGACACATTTAATGCAGGTTATTAAACCTACAACTCGTCTGTTGTTTCATGGCCACTAGGTGGCAGTATAGAATCACTAACCAGCACAGGGGGAGGGGCAATGATATAACCTAGTAGTAATCACACGAGTCAATTAATGGACTGAACTATGATGATTTGCTTTGGAAGAAATGGAAATAAAAGATGCATTTACACTCCCTGTGCAACAGCTTTTTGCCAACACAAATTAAGATTACTAAAGGAAGCCAGACGACCTTGATTGATTTACAGGCAGCATGTACCGGTACAATGCATCCTTATCTGATCACTTCTGCCTCGCTACTAAACTAGTGAGTAATTTCCTCCTGGCTCCTCCCCTCCCCTGAGGTTGAAACTTAACACTTTGAGTGCCACAGACGTGTTAACTCGTTATTTCATGCCCCCCGTTGAGTGCCACCGACGCGAATTGTCGCTTGATTTTTTTATTAGCGATCTGAATTCATATTTCATCAACCGAGTCTCCCGTTGGTACAGCAGCCCCTCTAGGAGCTCCGATGGGAAAATACCGCCCCCTATCGTCTATCCCTGTGTAACTGCAGGCCATTCGATTAGACTGGTGGATGTGTGGAGGGGGAGCCTACTGGCTCCACTATGCTGGCGAGCCGTCTGATCAAGAGGGAAGTGATCGCGAGATGGAAAGCAGCCTGGAATATATATTTAAAGCAGCCAATAATCAATCAATAAACGCGATCGATATTTGGAATGGCGATCAGGAATTAGAATAATCTTTTTGGAGAACATCTGATCTAAGGTAAGGAGTCTATGTTACCAGTTTTAGGATAATCAGAGCTGTTTTCACTGAGAAAACAGCGTGTCCCGCAGTGGCGGCGCCAGAGAATTGGCATTGGGGGAGCTCTGGGGGGCTGGATTGTTTATAGCAGGTGCTAATGAATTTTAATGCAACAAACAATAACAAACAAAATAACGGCTAATATGGGGTCGGCAATTAGATTTTCCCCAAGCCTTTGCTTGGCGGGCCAGGATCAAAAACAATGGCTAATTTAATATACTGATATTGAAAAATGCAGCACCACGGCGGGTGCATACACTTAATAATAATAATAATAATAATAATAATAATAATAATAATAATAATAATAATAATAACTTTATTTGTATAGCACTTTTCATACTTCACTGTGTGCTTCACAGTGTGCTTCACAACAGTAAAAAACAGGCATAAGTGAGCATCACTCGCAAATGGGGTTTCCCTGATGTAAACAAGACAAACGTTTTTCTCTGGTCTGCATCCCCTTAACAATTGTGTGTATTGCGCTGTACTGTATTGTACCCATTCTGCAATCTGTTAAATAAAGTTTTCATTCATTCATTCATGAACAGCAGATCAGCTGTTGCAGATCACCGCGGCGAGTGATGAACAGATCAGCATGAAAACATGACTCACCATACCTTGTTTGTTGTTAAGTCCTCCAAAATCCCTGCTAATGTTTGAAACACGTTAAATATCCACTCGCCGCCCTCCAATTCCAGATTGGCGTTGAATGCAGCTACTTTATCTGCCAACTTGAACACAGTTGTCATCATTGCTGTTCATCGTTGTTGTTGTTGTTGTCGCCACATATTATGCAGAGAGGACGTCGGCTCGGCACGCAAGAATCACCGACCTGTTGCGATAAACCCGTATTTTAAGTATGGCTCCTGTTTATTAAAAGAAGCGTTATATTTCCCCGTTGCAAAGAAGCTATCCAAATATGTTTGTTTTGTTTTTTTTAACACGCTCGCATCTCGAACGAGGAAGTGAACGTGCGTTAGGGAAATATACACACGGCCCGGTGGGACTATTCCATTGGTTCTCCCAGTCCACGTGACCATTTCTAGCATTTCAATTGGCTATAGTGACAGACATATGTCCAATATAACGGAATTCGTAATGTATTTTATATATAAATAAAATGAAAAACATAACTGGGAGGGGGGGCTTAGAGGGGGCTAAGCCTTTTTCAGAGGGAGCTTAAGCCCCTGCTAGCCCCTCCCCCCTGCCGCCACTGGTGTGTATGTGTGTGTGTGTGTCTTTCTATTTTCCTGAAGTTTTCGAGAGAACGATAGCTTTTCGAAATGCTATAAAAAGGATATGAACCGATTAAAAAACAATCCGTTTCGACAATGTTGACTGCAAACAAGTCATTGATAAGCGACGGGCAGATTAGACACATAGCCATAATTTAAAACATAAATTATGCGTTTTTAACGCTATCATTGAAGTGGATGCTGGCATCCAAGGACATTAATCAACGTTATGGCTGGCACTGAAAGTGTTAAGGACTGGAGGACCAGAGCTTCTTAGGGGCCCGCTGCGTCTTTACTGCTGACTTTATCAACATTAAACTGGATTGTGAGGAAATGAGGAACAGATAGAATATTTTTGGGGTTTGAAAGCACTGGAGAGAGATCTAAACCCTGCTGTTTTCACATTTGGTTCCGCGAACACTGCGGCATTGACTGTTCTGCCCCCTACTATCTTAAAAACTCAAATTGCATGCAATTTTTTTTTTATCACAAACGGACTTCGTCGCTAATATATATTATGCAAGTATTCAATAATTACAAAAGGGAGGAGGAAGAAAAGACTGACAAGGTTAAAACCAGTTTATTTTCTAATCATTTGGAGCTTTAGTCCTGACAAATGGCTGCATTTCAAATTGATTGACGTCCAATACCGCCTCACAGTTTGATTGATTGATTGATTGAACATTTTATTAACAGATTGCAGAATAGGTACAATACAGTACGGCTCAATACACATAATTGTTAATGGGATGCAGACCAGAGAAAGGCTTTCGTCTTGTTTACATCAGGGTCCCATTTTCAATTAATAAGTCTGTTCATTGGATTGCTATTTTCCTTCCCTCAGAAATTATCATAAATTCCCTCCGTCCAAAGGAAATGGGGATGGGTGTATTTATGATGTGTTATTTTTTTAAGGTAGACAAATGTGGGTCTTCAGTGGGTCTGATTAAATAGGGAAGATATTAGTTTTAAAGCCCCCTGGCTGTAGGGTTAAACAATAATATCCTATCATATATCATTGTCAGATTAGTTGTGATACCTTGGTATAATTAGAGTAAATGGTGCATTTTATATAAATAGTAAATGGTGCATTTTATATAGTGCTTTTATCTCACATTCACTCACACAGATGGCGGAGGCAACCATGCAAGGTGCCAACCTGCACATTGGGAGCAATTAGGGGTTAAGTGTTTTGCTCAAGGACACTTCGACATGCTGCCCGGGAGGAGAGGGAATCTAACCAGAACCTTCCGACTACCAGACGACCGCTCTACCTCCTGAGCCACTGTCGCCCCAGTAAACAAATGACACCATAGACCACTGCACTTCTGCATTCAATTGAGCTCATGGAGGAGCGTGGGGGAAGAAAATAAATGAATGTTGATGAGAGCCTTGACGTAAGTGCTTGTAGCTATGGCTGTGGGGGTGCTGGAGACATGATCCAATATACTTTTTTATACGCCTAGTATAGTCACTTTTTCGTACCTACTCCCCAACCTTGCATGTTTATACCACTATAAGCGAGTGGCCCTCCCTCCCTCTTCCTCTAAGCCCTGTGAGCTCTAGCAGGCCCCTCCATCTCTCTCTCTCTCTCTCTCTCTCTCTCTCTCTCTCTCTCTCTCTCTCTCTCTCTCTCTCTCTCTCTCTCTCTCTCTCTCTCTCTCCTCTCATCTCTCTCCACCTCTCTTCATTTCGCCGTCTCGCTCTGTCACCCCTTCGTGGTCACGCCTCGCCCCCCCCCTGCTGCTCGGTCTAGAGATTGTCTCGCTCGCTCTCGGTTTAATAAGCAGTTTGTCACGCTCTCCGTCGGTGTCCTTCAGAAGAGTGGAGTCTCTGATCGGGTATCATAGGAGGACTCTGATCCGCTTGTTAAAGTGATCTATACACGAGCGTGGCCATGGCCGTGGGCGTTGTTTATTGATAAGGTTCCATATCCATAGGATCCTATATGCATGTAATTATTGGTATGTAATGAAAATGGTGTGATTGATCGATCGATTGATTTCCTTTTATTTGAGTGTCAAGCACCAAGGTATCCGGTCCGCGTCTATTTTTTTACCAACGGATTTCCAGTTCCGCGTTCGCGTTCTGCGATCTGATTGGCCACTGACGTTTCTGGTGCGATCTGATTGGCCACTGACGTTTCTGGTCATGTGACATGTGCGCCCAATCGCGTGACGCCTGTGTATTTGCCCATTTCCGCCTCGAACGGCATGCAAACTACCTAACGCCTAGTTTATCACTGGTTAAGCTTAGGCAACTCTTTCGAAGTTGGTTAAGGTTAGAGTTTGGAATCAGGGCTGGTGTTCTATCGCCCTGCTCTAAGACAAACTCTAATCTTAACCAACTTCGAAAGAGTGCCTAAGCTTAACCGGTGAAAGAAACAGGCATCACACGATTGGCCGCACATGTCACACGACCAGAAAGGTCAGTGGCCAATCAGATCGCAGAACGCTATCTATTGCAAGACATTTGACTAAAAAGTTAATTTCTTAATTCATCATATAAGAGACGATCAGAACAGAAAATGACAAGGAACTTGACATCATGCCAGCAATACATTAGTGAGTTACTGTAAATAATCAGATATGAAAACAGTCATTACAGTACCCCTTACCGTCGATTACTCATGTGCGTTTGGCAAAAGTTAAACAGCTGTTTGTACATGCATTGGTATCGCGGACACGCTTACCAGCAGTGATTGAAGGGGTTGTGAAGACTGTCATGTAAACTGGTCTTTGACACTCCTTTGGTCAACGTCTGCCTGATATGTAAGTAAATTAAATCAGGGCCGAGAGGCAGAGATGGAAAAGTGAAAAGGAGAGAGGCGAAGGAGAAGACAAGAGGTGTGAGAGAGGTCACAGCGTCCTATTTCTCTGAGATGGGGCTCTGATTGCACTCTCCTGCTAAATGGCCGTCTCCGTGCCGACAGGAGTGCAGTGTGAGTGGCAGGCGGATCGTATCTTGTGGTTGCTACATGTGTCATATCAGCCTGATGGCTGGATGCAGATGGTACGATGATATTCCATGTCTTTTCTCACAAATTAATGCCATCTTTGTACAAAATATCAGGGGTGCGTGGATGTGAAAACTAGCAATCACAGTGTGTGTTTGTGTGCGTGTGCATGCACAAGGGGAGGGTTTGTGTGTGTGTGTGCGTGCACATGTGGAGGGTGTGTGTGTGTGTGCATTGTTGAGGATTTACTGTCTCGGCTGTATGCATCCTGATGAGAGGTGACCTGACAGACTGTCACATGAAGCTGATCCAGTGATGGCCAGCTCTGTTCTCAAGCCCACCCACCCCACCACACCCCACTCCGCCCACCAGACCCCACTCCGCCCACCAGACCCCACTCCGTCCACCAGACCCCACTCCGCCCACCTGCCCCCACTCCTCCCCCACCAGACCCCACTCCTCCCCCACCAGACCCCACTCCGCCCACCAGACATCCACCCTACCCCACCCCACCCACCGACCAGACCCCACTCCAAAAAGCCCTACCCCACCCACCAGACCCCATTTGGACTCAGAGAACACCATTCTACAGCAAGAGAATATGAGTATACACACACATACACCAGCACACATGTACACACACACACACCAACATGCCCCCTTCCGCACACACACACACACCAGCATACACATGCACACCAACACCCCCCCCACACACACACATGCTCACACACCAGCATACACATGTACACAAACACACACACACACACACACATGCACACACGCACGCACGCACGCACGCACGCACGCACGCACGCACACACACACACACACACACACGCACACACACACGCACACACACACACACACACACACACAAAGGTGGCTTCAACCAAAGTCACACAATAACAGTATGTGCCTGGCAGTCATTCAGGTGGAAAATTACGCCGCCCAATCAATTGCTAATAGAAAGTCTTTCCCCTAGTAGTGGCCAATCAAATGCTCACAATGTGCCATCTCCTCCAAGCAATGGCCAATCAATTGCTCACAAAGGTTCTCATTGTCATGTTGATCCTGATAAAATGTAATTATTCTCTGTTTCATGGACACGTTCTGATGGCACTGGGCCAGTGTGATGGATGGAGAGAATAAACGAATGCATGAGCAAAATAAATAAATAAGAAAATAGCCGTAGAATAAGCATTATTTTAACCCTGTGCCCCTTCAATTTGTAATTAATTCAAATATGATTTCTTTTTTGCAAGCAGATAATCCATTTCAACAGCCAACCCCCAGCCACCCCTCCCCTTTCATTTTACCGCAGTCGAGCTACACTCATTTGAATAAACATTTTGCTTCATATTAGTCGGGGTAATGAAGTGGATCTCTGAAGAAAAATGCTTTTGTTATGAGAGGGGAGCCTCTCTCCGCGGCCGTGCAAAGGAGAGGAGGAATGCTGGTCAACTCACCAGGGTTAAAATGCTGATTGGATACTTGATTTGATTCCACGCAGAATACCAATAACGACTTGTGATTCAAGACAAAGCTTGATTGTAAAAAATCTAATCAAATAATGAAATATGAAGAGATGGGGGGGGGGGGGGGGGGTAGGTCATATCTGTCTCATGCTCCGTGTACTGTAGATTCCAATCTAGGCATTAGAACGTGGAGGCCTTGTCACTGTATGCCATCTCTGTTTGTATCACCAGCCGTGTTTGTATAGTGGATGTTGTGCTTGACAGTTTCCATTAAGGTTGTTAAAGCTATCTGTTTATGTGATAGCTGTCGTGGCCGTCTGGCGACTAGCGCACGGCACATCTCCCCTGTTGTGGAGCTGTGGACCTTTCTACCTCCCCAGAGAGTTTACATTTCCCCCCAAGTTTCTTTAATAATAGTTGTCATACAGAAGTACAGAATACTTTTACACAAAATGCTTCTTTCTGTTACGCTCCAGAGACTGTGCTAGACAAAAAAGATAAGTATGAAATAAAATAAGTATAGCATGTAAAAAATTGAATGTAAAAAATAGAAGTCACGTACGTAGACACAAGTGTTCAGTATGTACATATGTACAATGTTCAATGCAGAATAGAAGTAACTGAGTTACCATACAATATACTATGCAATATACTAATATACAATATACTATATAGTGCAAAGCAGAAATGGGATGAGGTACAATTTAGGTACAATTTACAGTAAGGTGTACTGAGGTATGGGTTGTAGTGCAAATTCTTTGCCAATAAATATAAAGTGTGTCTAGGTGTTCTAAAGTGTGGAGAGTGGGTGCTGCAGTGTGTTGTTTGTTTAAAGTGAGTGTGTGCTTGTGGATGTGTGTGCTGTGCATTTGATGGTTGTTGCATAGTGTTATTGTTCGTTGAGCAACCTGATGGCCTGGGGATAGAAGCTTCTTCTGAGTCTTTCTGTGCTTGCCATGAGACTCCGGTATCGCTTGCCTGACCGCAGCAGTTCAAAGAGGCAGTTGTTTGGGTGGCTGGAGTCCTTGATAATTCTCTTAGCCTTACCCCTGCACCGCTTGTTGTAAATGTTCTGGAGAGTGGGAAGCCCCCCTCCAATTGTGCACTCGGCTGAACGGGCCACTCTCTGTAGTCTGCTACGGTCTTGTGCGGTGCTATTCCCAAACCAGGAGGTGATATTGCCAGTCAGGATGCTCTCTATTGTACATGAGTAGAAGTTCTTAAGGATCTTCTGACTGACTTGGAACTTCCTTAGGCGCCTGAGGAAGTAGAGGCGTTGCCGTGCCTTCTTCACAACACTGTCAATGTGTGTGGTCCATGTCAAGTCCTCAGATATGTGGACTCCGAGGTACTTAAAACTGTTCACTCTCTCAACCGGTGCCCCGTCGATGCTGAGGGGGCTGTAGTCCCTGACCCCCGACCTCCTAAAGTCCACAATCATCTCCTTTGTTTTGCTGACGTTCAGGGAGAGGCTGTTCTCTTGGCACCATCCCGCCAGGACCTTGACCTCTTCCAGGTAGGCCCTCTCGTCGTTTGCAGAGATCAGGCCCACCACTACTGTGTCGTCAGCAAATTTGATGATTGTGTTGTTCCGCTGAGCCACACAGTCATGTGTGTACAGGGAGTAGAGGAGGGGACTCAGAACACAGCCCTGGGGGGCCCCTATGTTGAGGGTGATGGATGAGGAGGTGCAGTTGCCTGCTCTCACCACCTGGGGTCTGCCCATCAGGAAGTCCAAGACCCACTGGCAGAGGTCATAGTTCAAGCCCAGGTCCCTGAGCTTGGCATTGAGTTTGGAGGGGACTATGGTATTGAATGCTGAGCTGTAGTCGATGAATAGCATTCTCACATAGTTCCCCTGCCTCTTATCCAGGTGTGATGCTGCTGTGTGCAGCACATGGGCTATGGCGTCCTCCGTGGACCTGTTGGGGTGGTATGCAAATTGCAGGGGGTCCAGGTTGATGGGGAGCTGATGAATCTCCAGCCCTGGACGAGCTGTATAGGATTGTAAATGGACTGGAGAACTCACACCCGTCATGTTGGGAGACTTTTAAGAGAGCCAACATGATAAACTTTCTCCCAAAATACCACCAACATGTCACTTTCCCCACCAGGGGGGAACGGACATTAGACCACTACTACTTTTGGGGGTGACAGCGGCTAAGGGGGTAGAGCAGTCGTCTGGTAATCAGAAGGTTACAGTTTCGATTCTGGCTCCTCCCGGAAGTGTGTCGAAGTTTCCTTGAGCAAGACACTTAACCCCTAACTGCTCCCGATGAGCAGGTTGGCACCCTGCATGGTTGCCTCTGCCGTTGGTGTGTGAGTGAATGGGTAAAATGTGACCCTAGAGATGGTAGTTCAAAAGGGTCAACCCCTGGAAGGCTCTGGGGCTGGACAGTATCCCATGCTGGGCCCCCGAAAAACCACTGGCCTCCTGTCTAAATGACTACCGCCACATCTGCTCCACTCGACACCTTCGACCCCCTTCATTTCGGATGATGTCATCGCCCTGGCAACCACCAGGCTCACTCACGTGGACAAAGGGAACACATATGTGAGGATGCTCTTCATTGATTACAGCTCAGCGTTCAACACCATCATTCCCTCTAAACTTGTCTCTAAGCTCACTGGTCTCAGACTGGAGACCTCCATCTGTAGCTGGATATGTGACCTCCTGACGGGCAGGCCCCATGTGGTGAGATTCGGCAGCCACACCTCCCCCTCACTGACCCTCAACACAGGCGCACCACAGGGCTGTGTGCTCAGCCCCCTTCTATACTCCCTGTTCACCTACGACTGTGCTGCCAAGCACAGCTTCAACGCCATCATCAAGTTTGCTGATGACACAACCATCCTCATAACAGACAATGATGATTCGGCCTACAGAGAGGAGGTGAAGATTCTAACCAGCTGGTGCCAGGACACCAAGCTCTCTCTCAACGTCAGTAAAAGTAAAGAGATGATTGTGGACTACAGGAGACCATCTACACTGGTGAGGCTGAAGTTCCTCGGTGTGCACATCACAGAGGACCTCTCCTGGACACTACACAGTGCACCAGTGGCTCGGGAAGTAGAGCAGTCGTCTGGTAATCCGGAGGTCCCCGGTTAGATTCCTGCTCCTCCCAGTATGTTGAAGTGTCCTTGAGCAAGACACTTAACCCCTAATTGCCTCCGATGAGCAGGTTGGCACCTTGCATGGTTGCCTCCGCCGTTGGTGTGTGAATGTGTGAGTGAATGGGTAAAATGTGAGGAACAAATGGATAAAAGCGCTATATAAATGCACCATTTACCATTTACACACAGACACAGTGGTCAAGAAAGCCTGCCAGCGGCTCTATTTTCTGAGGAGACTGAGGAAGTTTGGCATGAACAGCAGCATCCTCACAAACCCTTGTAGGTGCACCATGGAGAGCATACTGATGGGCTCCATCACGGCCTGGTAGGGGGACCGGTCTGCCCACAGCTGCAGAGAGTAGTGGAGGCAGCACAGCAGCATCAAGGACCACAGCCACCCAGCACGCAGACTGTTCTCCCTGTTACCATCTGGCAGACGATACAGGAGCAGGGATGCATACCACCAGACCAGATCAGGTATATCAGGTGTATTGTATATTCCTCTTTTACTTACTTTTTTACTGTATGAAACACACTCAGGGGCTCATACAGAACCAAGCATTTCACTTTAAAGTAATTTTCTTTATTGTGACAACTAATAATAAACAAACTTGAAACTTGCTCACCTGCACTGTTTGCATAAAAATGCAGCTATTGCAGACTGCTGCTACTGAACCTGGACTGCCACATACCTAATGTGAAATACAGTTGTATACACTTGTTACTTTTACACACAAATCTTCATTGTCATATTTGTATATATTCTGTATACATCCCTTACCTACTCTTACTAGTTATGCTGCTGGCCAGTATGACTACTACCAAACTGTCTTTACACCTGTATCACTGTACATATTATACTACAACTCTGTACATAGTGTTAATTTTGTCAACGAAAATGATGACTAAATATGGTCGTCAACAAAGCTTTTCCCCCCGACGACAATGAGACGTGACGTCACGTTAATGTAGATCATGTGACACTAACGTGACTAATTGAACTAAGTGAATATCAGGAAGGCAGCAGGTCCGGACGGCATCCCCGGCCGCGTCCTAAAAGTCTGTGCCGACCAACTGGCCCCAGTATTCACTGACATATTTAACCTGTCCTTAGAACAGGCTGTCATCCCCACCTGCCTGAAGAAGTCCACTATTATCCCTGTACCCAAAAAATCCAAGCCTGCTTGCCTCAACGACTACCGCCCTGTAGCTCTCACCTCCATAGCCATGAAGTGCTTTGAGAAGCTAGTAAAGGGCTACATCTGCTCCTCCCTCCCCATCAACATGGACCCCCTGCAATTTGCATACCGCCCCAACAGGTCCACGGAGGACGCCATAGCCCATGTGCTGCACACAGCAGCATCACACCTGGACAAGAGGCAGGGGAACTATGTGAGAATGCTATTCATCGACTACAGCTCGGCATTCAATACCATAGTCCCCTCCATACTCATAGCCAAGTTCAGGGACCTGGGCTTGAACTATGACCTCTGCCAGTGGGTCTTGGACTTCCTGACTGGCAGACCCCAGGTGGTGAGAGCAGGCAACTGCACCTCCTCATCCATCACCCTCAACATAGGGGCCCCCCAGGGCTGTGTTCTGAGTCCCCTCCTCTACTCCCTGTACACACACGACTGTGTGGCTCAGCGGAGTAGCAATACAATCATCAAATTTGCTGACGACACAGTGGTGGTGGGCCTGATCTCTGCCAACGACGAGAGGGCCTACCTGGAAGAGGTCAAGGTCCTGGCGGGATGGTGCCAGGAAAACAGCCTCTCCCTGAACGTCAGCAAAACAAAGGAGATGATTGTGGACTTCAGGAGGTCGGGGGTCAAGGACTACAGCCCCCTCAGCATCGACGGGGCACCGGTTGAGAGAGTCAACAGCTTTAAGTACCTCGGAGCCTACATATCCGAGGACTTGACATGGACCACACACATTGACAGTGTTGTGAAGAAGGCACGACAACGCCTCTACTTCCTCAGGCGCCTAAGGAAGTTCCAAGTCAGTCAGAAGATCCTTAAGAACTTCTACTCATGTACAATAGAGAGCATCTTGACCGGCAACATCACCTCCTGGTTTGGGAATAGCACTGCACAAGACCGAAGCAGACTACAAAGAGTGACGCGTTCAGCCGAACGCACAATTGGAGGGGGGCTCCCCACCCTCCAGAACATTTACAACAAGCGTTGCAAGGGCAAGGCTAAGAGAATCATTAAAGACTCCAGTCACCCGAACAACTGCCTCTTTGAACTGCTGCGGTCAGGCAAGCGATACCGGAGTCTCAAGGCGAGCACAGAAAGACTCAGAAGAAGCTTCTATCCCCAGGCCATCAGGCTGCTAAACGAACAATGAATGAACACTACACAACAACAACCACCAAACGCACATAGCACACACATCCACACGCACACACTCACTTAAACAAACACACTGTAGCACCCACTCCACACACTTTATAGCACACACCCACTTTAAACAAACACACTGTAGCACCCACTCCCCACACTTTATATTTATTGATGAAGGATTGCACTACAACTCGTACACCTTACTGTAAATTGTAGCTAAATTGTACCTCATCCCATTTCTGCTTTGCACTAGATAGTACTGTACATTAGTACACTGCATAGTATTGTATATTATATGGTAACTCAGAACATTGTACATATGTCTATACCGAACACTGTGACCTCATTTTCTTCTTCTAAATTACAGGCTATACTATGTTATTTGATACTATCTTGTCTAGCACAGTCTCTGGAGCGTAACAGTAAGAAGCATTTTGTATGAAAGTATTCTGTACTTCTGTATGACAACTATTAAAGAGGCTGTGAGAAGAGCTAATAGCCTGGAATCTATATCCCAGACACAGACTTGCTCTCCCCCGTAGATACTCCTTCGTCTGTGTACATCCACTACTATCAACATTACACATGGATACAACAAGGACAAGACCACGTTCACTTAACACTTTAACTGCCACACACGAGATATCTCGGGTTTATTTTTATGTGGTTGAAAGCCACTCACGAGATTTCTCGGATTTTTTTTTTTTTTTTTTAGCGATCTGAAATCATATTGCATCACACGAGCCTACCCGAGTATACACGAGCACCGCCGGAGATTATATGTGGAAAAAAGCGCCCCCTATCGTCTCCCATATGACATAAGGGATTTTGGAATGGACTCAATGAAAATGGATGGGGAAAAAAATCCGGTACTCCACATTTTCCAGTCCACTGATCCAGCCGGGGTTACCACAGTTCATTCTGGAGCGTCTGAGCCCCGCTGATCATGGAGTTCTACTGTATCGCGTTGGATCTATACACTTATCGATTTTTTCGAATGGTGATCAGGAATTGGAATATACCAGTTGGATACCATCTGATGTCAGGTAAGGACTCTATGTTATCAGTGTTAGGATAATCAGACTAATTTTGATGAAGTTATAAGTTGTTTTGTGAAATGGACTTTTACAGTGAAACCGAAAGAGCCCAAGAGGAAATCAATGCGGCGATTATCCGTGCGCGGCCCGAATGTGCTTGCGTGCACGTATAATATTGATCATCTAGCGTTTATTTGAAAACGATTCATAAAAAGGCAGACGAATATCAACGTTGTGGAATATTCCAGTAAAAGACGATTTTCATAGAATGGTCCAGAATGGGCTGTTTTTTATCTGAAAACGGGTGCTTTTCTAAATGCTCTGAAACGGAAATGACGCGATAAAAAACCAATCTGCCTCTACAGCACTGACTGGAAAATAGTCTTTGATAATGCGATGGGCAGATTAGACACATAGCCATAATTTAAAACATAGATTAGGCGATATTAACGTTAACATTGGCGCCGATGGTGGCATTCAGGGGGTAAAAAGGAAAACCCGGCGTGGCACTCAAAGTGTTAAAAAGGTAATGTTGGTATGAAAAGAAAAGACACAGACGAGTACTAACACAGAGTGAGATGGACCCTACTAGTATAAGTTGTTAATGAATCCCTTTAGCGCTTGAAGCGCACTAAAACATCGTAACAACTTTTTTTTTCTTTTTTATCCACTTTTTCTCCCCATTTTAAATTTTTCTCCCATCCCAATTTCGTAGTATCCAATTCTTCCCTCCCCTGTCTTGAACGTTGCTAGACTATGCCTCCCACTGGTCGGCTGTAGTGAGGATAGAAGCCTTGCATCACGTGTCCCCTCCGGTAAACGAGGAGGCAGCCTGTCACATCTTTTCACCGCAGCAGCTCAAACTCTCATTGGCGAGGAGTAACGCGTGGGTGGCTCAAGATGCCCCCGCTACTTCCTGATTCGGCCGCGCCGGGTATCACTTCCGCAACGGATTTGATTTCCGGGGTTGGCCTGATTGGCCGCGACGGCCACCTGACACGCAGCGGCCGAGACGGCAACGCCAGAGGCTGCTGTGTTTCACTGCCGCTTTCCCACTTCAACGCCGCAGCAGCATTGTCGCGCCACATCTTCTGAGTGCAGAGCTGTTTAATCACTTTTCCCACTGCGTTACCAGTGGCGCGACGCTGGAGTTCACTTCGCCTTTCACATCGCGCCGCGCTTATGCCGTCTAGCACAGTCTCTAACAGTAACAGTAGTCTGACCAGTTTGTTTTGTGATGTTTGTAATCTTGTTTAGAAACACGGGTCTCTTGTCCATTGATGGATATATAATGGATATATTTTGTCTGGCACAGTGGTGTAATGGTTAGTGCTCATTCCTGTCAAGTGGATGACCTGAGTTCGAAACCCCGCGTGTCTAATATAATTTTTTTTGGAATATAATATTAATGACTGTATACGCAAAAGTAGCCTAGTTTTAAGTTAAACTATTATAAATCTACATGCATTGAGGATGTCATTCTTTATATAGCTCTCAAAGTGCACCAGATTGAAGCATTTACATCGCAAAAAAAGATAAAAATTTTGAAAAAGGGGGGATTCAAACGCGGGTCGTCCGCGGCCGGCACCCTGGAGTAGTTGGCCTTAACGTCCATTCACTCGTGTGTCTTAACAACGATCCTTCCCTTAACTTCCATCCACTCCCTGTTTACAAAACCATGTATTATTTTGGCCACTAGTGGCGCTGTTGCGAGTTTGTGGATGGCTGCTGCGCCGCTGTATCCACATTTAGGAGAAGAAGAACAGAAGAAGAGATCCGTTTGGCAGAGCTGGAGAAAGTAGCGTTTTTCATTCAACCTGTTAAAGTTTGAAGGTGAGTTTAAACTACTAAATAAGATCCGATTCCTAAACACTGTCACAACAGCAGTCATATTGTATATTTTCAACAATACGTTTGTTTACCAATAGGTTATTTGGTTTGTGTTGCCGCTGTTTAAAGAGACTCCAATTGAATTGATTTACCGAGTGACTGAGTTCGTTTTTTCTCAAATGTAAACTACAGTATAAGATCCAACAATGTCACAACAGCAGTCATATTGTATATTTTCAACAATACGTTTGTTTACCAATAGGTTAAACTGTTTTTTAGCGTTTGTGTTGGCAGTTTCAACAGTTGGATGTACTCTGTGAAGCTGACTGAGTCGTGTTTTGTTTCTGATCTATCTATCTCTATCTATCTGCTATGCTTTTATTTTTTACTCCGTTTATTTGATCAGGGACAGTGCATATCAATCAACAGTTATACATTTATAAATGAATACAAATTAAAAACTGTAAATATGCCAACATTAGCAGGGTTGCTAGTTTTCAGTTGTAGTCCCTGGGCCAGATGGTTAAAGCCCAACCTCCAGGTTAAACCCTACTGATCAATTATGGGTAGTTTACATCATTGGTATATAATTATATATATATCTGTACATATCTCTTACCTACTCTTACTAGTTACACTGCTGGCCAGTATGACTTACTACCATAGTGTCTTTATACCTGTATCACTGTACATATTAATACTACAACTCTGTACATACATGTAGTACTCATAGTACTAATTTATATATGTTATACCCAGTTTAACCACCTGTACAGTGTATATTACTATTTCACATTACTGCTACATAGTCACTCTGGTTGGATGCCAAACCTCTTTTGGTTGTACTGTACTTGTGCTGCATGATGACAATACATTACAATCTGCACTGAATTAGTCACAGAATGTTTTGGGACTAGAAGGTTTACAGGGTTAACCGGCTGTCGTGTGGCAGTGAAAGGGTTAACCTTCTGTGTATTGTTGAAGGTTTAGTCCACATTGTTTATTGAACAAAAATACAACATGAAGGTTGGCCTTTAAGCCAGAAACAATAGTACTGTTACATTTGTGACATACGATATGCAAATATACAGTAAGGAACCTGACGCAAACTTTGCCATCACAACCATTGAACTATTATAATAGTTAGGATCTATGGGTAACAGTACTGTATATTTGCATATCGTATATGTCACAAATGTAACAGTACTATATACCTGTATGTCATGTATGTCCCTATGTCATAAATGTCATGATGTCATGTATGTTGTGTGTGTCATAAATGTCACTATGAATTGAAAATAGGGGACCCTGATGTAAACAAGACAAACGTCTTTCTCTGCTCTGCATCCCCTTAACAATTGTGTGTATTGAGCCGTACTGTATTGTACCCATTCTGCAATCTGTTAAATAAAGTTTTCATTCATTCATTCAGTGAGATGCTGGAGAAGCAGCAGCAGCAGCAACAACAACAGCGGCGCCGGCTCCCCAAGAGGACACACACCTGCCTCGCCTGTGGTCAGCCAAAGTCCCGGTTCCTCAGAGATGGCTCCACCATCCACTTTTTTTTTTATCAGACTGGAGCGGTGAGATACTGTACTTCTACTGCTCCACTAAGGTCTTCCAGACCTATGCAGCAGAAGGACTCACCAATCCCAGGATGCCATTCCAGGACTTTGTTGAGACAGAGTTTTTTCAGAGGGAGTTGGAGGCCTGGAGGGATGTCTTTATTCTCCTTTATTTTATATATCAGAGGATTTTATAGTATGTCTGCACTTTATGTGCTCATTTCATCATTCATGTATTTTACATTCTACTAAAACTGAATCAAACCATAAACAAGGTGGCCCTAAAGGATGTTAGATCCTAATGTGAAAAACTGTGATTTTATATGTCTGCTCATTTGACTTATTTCTACTTTTATCTTTACGCCCCACTATCTGCTGGGTGCATACTATAACCTTATCATGTTTTGTAACAGATTACAGAAGCATATTGGAACGTGAGGTTCTGATATGAATTGATTAATATATCTGCATTATTTTATCTCACTTTATGCTTTGCTCTTGCTGCTTGTTTTACACTGATTTTATGTTTTATTTCTTACTGATGTAAAGCACTTTGAACTGCAATCCCCTGTATGAAAGGTGCTATACAAATAAAGTTATTATTATTATTATTACTGAGACACAGTTCTTTCAGATAGATAGTTTTTAAACCAGCTCAAAGCCGTTTTACCAAGACCTATATGCAGCCAAGCCTCTGCAGTAATGCGTGATCCACAGAGTCAAACGCTTTAGACAGATCAACAAACAATGCTGCACAGTGTTTTTTCTTGTCTAGTGCTTCAATTATGTCATTTGAGACTAGCATAGTCGCTGAAGTACTATGGATCTGAAGCCTGACTGAGACTTGTTAAGAATATTATGGTCAGCTAGAAACTCTTTCAGTTTGTTTACAAGCGATTCAAAGACTTTGGCCATTACAGACAATCTGGAAATATGGCGATAATTATTTAGGTCAGAGGGGTCTCCGCCCTTTAACAAGGGGAGAACCATGGCCGACTTCCATGAGCTAGGTAATTCACCAGATATGATATGAACATTTCCTGATGACGCTGCCATTTTAGCTCTAATTAAGAATGACAGTGACCTAGCTGACTATTATTTGGAAATCCAGTGGTTTGTAAACTGGTGCGACAATAACTGTCTGGTTTTAAATGTTAAGAAGACTGAGGAGATGGTGTTTGACCCCAGAGGTGTTGGGGACCACAGGCCTGTGGTCATCCACACACAGTCCTCCTGTGCATAAATTAAGAAACATGATTTAAGTTGACAAAAACCTCTGCCGCTACAATCTAATGATAATCTAAATATGTGCAACAAGGAGAGACGGGGACAGAATTAATGAATGAATTTTTATTTAACAGATTGCAGAATGGGTACAATACAGTACGGCTCAATACACAAAATGTTTAAGGGGATGCAGAGCAGAGAAAGACATTTGTCTTGTTTACATCAGGGTCCCCCATTTTCAATTCATAGTGACATTTATGACATACATGACATTTATGACAAGGACATACATGACATACAGGTATATAGTACTGTTACATTTGTGACATTCGATATGCAAATATACAGTAAGGAACCTGACACGAACTTTGCCATCACAACCATTGAACTATTATAATAGCTTTACTATTATAATCTAAATCTGTGCAATATTCATGTTTATTTAGTGATATTCATGTTTATTGATTCAACATAGCTGTTTATCTTTGATAATGTATGACAGGCTTTTGCCCCGACCGGGATTCGAACACGGCTGCACGAGAGCAGTTCAGCTCCTTGGACAGCGTGACAAATGCACCCCATTTCATTGGCTGTCAGTCTGTTACACCTATACACGGCTGGCCTCCGCGTGAGAGGTATGAGGACTAACCATTACACCACGATAGCAGATTAATAAAATATCCATTATATATCCATTAATGGACAAGAGAGCCGTACGTCGGCCGTCTAATGAAGTTAGATTTATACAGTACACTTTGACTGCTGAATTGACACGAAACATTTTGAAAAAGGGGGGATTCGAACGCGGGTCATCCGGCCTCCGCGTGAGAGGTATGAGGACTAACCATTACACCACGGTGGCAGATAAATAAAATATCCATTATATATCCATTAATGGACAAGAGAGCCGTACGTCGGCCGTCTAATGAAGTTAGATTTATACAGTACACTTTGACTGCTGAATTGACACGTTTAACTTATTCATTCTTTAATTCAGCAACATTAATGCTTCTTACTGTTACTGTTAGAGACTGTGCTAGGCGCGACAATGCTGCTGCATTGTTGAAGTGGGAAATCGGCAGTGAAACACAGCAGCCTCTGGCGTTGCCGCCTCGCCCGCTGCCGCGGGGCGGGGCCGCGGCGTGTCACGTGGCCGTCGCGGCCAATCAGGCCAACCCCGGAAATCAAATCCGTTGCGGAAGTGATACACGCGCACCGGCGTCACCAAACCGACCTGTAGGAGTTGCTGTCCACAACGTCCAATCCCCACCCACCGGCTTTCCCACCCTCTAACACTTGCCAATTGTGCTAGTATGAACGACCGGCCAGCCGGTAGCAATGCCGAGAGCTGGGCTCGAACCCAGCGTCTCCTGTGTTAGTGGCGAGCGCCTTGCCCACTGCGCCAATCAGCCGCCCGTAATGACTTTATTTTTCATATAATGTTGGGTACATGCTCAGTAGAGTTAGAACGCTCCCAGTCTTAGGGGCTGTGATATTTGGTTAGCACACTTTATGCACATAGAAGTGCAGTGGCAGGTTCGCTAAGCTAATGTTGTTAGCCGAATGCTCTGATGGAGGCCGCCATTTTAAGTTTTAAGTTTAAAGTGACGTCAGCGATCTACGGTTGTACTCAACGGACAAAAGAGAATGTGTGTGTGACGTGTGTGAAATTTGTACAGTAGGTCCCAGTGAGAATTGCAATCAGTATGTACTGTGTATTTACACTATCCTATTGTTTCTTTGTTGGTTTGTTGGTTGCTTTGTTGGTTAAAAAAAGAAAATAAGCAATTGAAATCAGAATATGTTCCATTCCATGTCTGACTATTTCTGAATCTATTGACCATTTCAAGGTATGTTTGGTTACTATTGGGCTTCTAGCCTTCTACTGAACTTATTGTGAATCAGCTGATAGGGTTTTGGCTAGACTATACTTAAAGAATAAATAGAATTGCATTATTTACAATATAAAAATATAAAATGCCTTTTTTTCATTAACGAAAACTAGACAAAAATGTCATCGTCATTTTCTGCAACTAAATCTAGACTAAAATAAAAAAGACAAAATCAAGACTAAAATTGACTAAGACTAAAATGCTCAGACCTGTAGTTGACTAAAACTGACTAAACGAAAAATAAATGAAGGTGACTAAATATGATGAAAATGAAAAAGGAGCATTTGACACATGACTAAGACTAAAACTAAAATTAAAATAGCTGCCAAAATTAACACTTATATGATTAGCACTACACTCAGTAGTACTAATTTGGATATTTTGTACCCAGTTTAATCACCTGTACATTGTATATTGCTGTTACACTTTACTGCTCTATTTGCACTCTGGTTGGATTCCAACCTAATCTACACCATGGAGATCTAATCTTACTCCATTAAATCCAATTATATTCATAATTCAATGAAATAGAAAATAGGTGTTGAGAGACTTTTTATGAGTAACAAATAAACTTTTCTCTTAAAGGAGCATAGTTGTTCCATGACCTATTCCACCTCTACCCTTAGATAATAATGTTCTCGTCTATGATGATTCTTACACAACCGTTTGAATTTAAAATTCATAAAGGCAGAATGTTCCAATATGAGATTCATAGTTCCCCATTTCCCTTCATCTTAATCGACTGTCCAGCCCTTCCATCCTGACATACCACTCTTTCTCCATATTTCAAAACCTTTTAACATGAACCATTCAATGTGAGAGATACGAAGACAGACGCAGCGAGGGCACGCACACACACATATGCACACACACACACACACGCGCGCACGCACGCACGCACGCACGCACGCACACACACACACACACACACACACACACACACACACACACACACACACACACACACACACACACACACACACACACACACACACACACACACACACACACACACACACACACACACACACACACACACACACACACACACACACACACACACACACACACGCACACACACACTTATATGAATTTAAGATTAGTCCAGGAACACGGGATTGCTTGGTCTCAACAGAAATGTCACAGGGAGTCGTAACCTTTACTGGAGCACGTTATCTGCTCTGATAGCGAGGGGCCGGGCTGGGCTGGGGACCAAGAGGCGATGCGATTAGATTTGAAAGGTCCCCCGAACCACGTCGTGCCCGTGGGCTATCTCACCTTCCACAGCTCAACAACACCAGCACTCCAGCATGCCTTCAACGCGCATACACACACACACACACACACACACACACACACACACACACACACACACACACACACACACACACACACACACACACACACACACACACACACACACACACACACACACACACACACACACACACACACACACACACACACACACACACACGCACACACGCACACACCACTCCACAAAGTTTCAAGGGTCTACCATCTGATCTGTCTCACTGTATCTGCATCACAAACCCCGCCCTCAATGAATCAGCCGTGAGGCAAACGGTTCGCTCCATGTCCGGAAGAGAGGAGGAGAATGAGGATGAGAGGAAGCATCATCAGGAATGTTGTGTGAGAGATTCTCATCAGCTGTTAGGTGTCATCTTATCTGAATGTGAGTGATAGGAGAGTCAGAAGAGAGTTGTTGATGGAGGAGAGGGGGTGGGGTATAGGGGATATTAGAGGGGGGTGGGGATGGAGGAGAGGGATTGGGGTATAGGGGGTATTAGAGGGGGGTGGGGATGGAGAGAGGGGGTGGGGTATAGGGTTATTAGAGGGGTGGGGGTGGAGGACAGAGGGGGTATAGGGGGGTATTAGAGGGGGGTGGAGGAGAGGGATTGGGGTATAGGGTGTATTCGAGGGGGGGTGGAGGAGAGGGGGTTGGGTATAGGGGGTATTAGAGGGGGGTAGGGATGGAGGAGGGGGGTGGGGTATTGGAGAGGTGGGGTAATAGAGGGGTGAGTAGAGTAGAGTAGAGTAGAGTAGAGTAGAGTAGAGTAGAGTAGAGTAGAGTAGAGTAGAGTAGAGTAGAGTAGAGAAATCTTAAATATCCCCACTGGGGTGTGGTGGAACCGAACTGATCAATTATGTCGTAGACGGATCTTCATGATCAATATAGGTTTAATAATGAAACACAATACATCTACATTTACATTTAGTCATTTAGCTGACGCTTTTATCCAAAGCGACTTACAAGTTCTGTACTGTTAGGGTTTGTAACCGACCTCAAGCGCAACGGCACAGAGAGAGTTGTTTCAGAGTTAGCCAAAGCAAGGGCGTATTTATTTTCAGAGATACAAGATTGAATTAAGTTGAGCAACCGAACAAACAGGGAATCTGGCATGTGAAGATTGTTGCGGCTCTGCAGATTCTCCCAGTAGGTGGTGGTAAGGAATTAGCTTGTGACGTCTGAAGCCCGCTCTGCAGATCCTCCCAGCTTTCACTCCCGGTGGAAACGGAGAGAGAGAGAAATCTGAGTTAGCCCAGCGCACAACAGAAACAGAGAGGTGACTGATCCAATAAATATCCAAGTGACTTGATCTTCGGTGTACCACACCCAGTTAGCAGAGTCCAGAGAAAAAACAATACGGTAATCCAAAGTGTAAATCCAACACAAAAATAGGTGAGAACAGTATAAACAAAAACGGGATCTCTTCGGTGTTTCACAAACACACAAAAAACTAGTGATCCAAAAAGAACTGTTTCCAAAAACTCACCAGAGCGCAACGCGTAAAGCGGGCAGATAACGAGGCGCAGCTCCGAACGGGGAATCCAGGTTCTCCACAGGGATTCTCCACGAAAGTCCTGGAGAGCAAAAGACAGCAAACAGCGACGGGGAAGACAGGCAAATGCAGGAATATTCAGAACGATCCCACATCGATAGTAGGGGAATCAGAGTATATAAAGCCTCTGGGGCGCTGATTAGAACACACATCAGGTGCGTGATGGTAATTGATACTTGACTTAGAAGTGTGCGTTCGGCCACGGACCGATCATCACAGAATCCTCACAGTACCCTAAAGGAACGGAGCGTGTGGCCGGGAACGGACCAATCATCACAGTACTTTAAGAAGCCTGTGGTGGGGAAAGAACCAATCCTCACATGTACGACAAGTCATCAGGAAGGGCACAACTCTATCAGCTGAATAACAATGTTGATCAAAGTGTTGAGTGCTACAGTGTAGGTTAGTATATTAGGACAAGTGCATCACAGTAAGGTTAGTTAGGGTTAGACTTTATTTTAATTTATACAATAGCCCTTACCCCCTCCAATTGACCACTGGCGCAAGATACAAGCTATGGTATCTAAGGCCCAGTCCACACGATCACGGGTATTTTTGACACCGGGCTTTTTAAAATTATAAAAAAGAAAAGAAAACTCTGTCCACACGACTGGTTTAAATTCCGCACAGAGTGATGTATATACATGTAGTACAATGCCAAAGCAGTAGGTGGCGATGTAGCTCAAACATGAAGGCAATTTTCAAACAATCAGAAGGGTTGAACGAGTCACTCCACGTCCTGCTCAAAAACAACAGTCCACCGGGCGGCTAGGTGGTGTAGTGGGCAAGGCGCTTGCCACCAATGCAGGAGACGCTGGGTTCGAGCCCAGCTCTCCACATTGCTATCAGCTTGGCTGGTCGTTCATACTAACACAATTGGCAGTGTTAGGGGTGGGAAAGCTGATGGGTGGGTCCTGGTCATTGTAAACAGCGACTCCTACAGTTCAGTCGGGGCGCCTGCTCAGCGAGGATAGGATCTAAGGGGGGTAGTGTGATCCTTCCACACGTTACACTCTCTCAGTGAGAGTCCGCGCTGCCAGGTGAAAAGAAGCAGTTGATTGGCTACACGTGTGTCGGAGGAAGCACGTGATAGCCTCCACTCTCCCAGACCGACTGTGGGGGGTAGGTGCGCAGCGACCAGGAAGGGGATTGGGAATTGGCATAACGACTAACATTGGGATGGGAGAAAAATGGAGGAAAAAGGAGGGGGGAAAAGATCAATAAATAAAAAAAAAAAAAAAAAAACAGTCCACCATCTTTAAATCACCTCGCGTGAGCCATTTAGCAACATAGCATTTATTTTTCAGCAAGAAACAAAGTGCAATAAAACTGCAATAAACAAAAAAGGATACATTCACTGTGTTCTGCCTCATTTGTTGATGAAACAAAACCAACATCAACACAATTTACCACCAAGAGCGGAGTTTAGTCTCACAAAAAGATTGCAGATTTTTTAAAGCCATTATAATAGTATAGCATTGTGGCTAGCATACATTAACGTAGTAACGTTAATGCTGTAAGGATTCGTTGTTGGTGTGGACCCAATAGCAATAACAGGAACGAGAGAGAGAGGCAGGCAGGACACAATGGGAGTGTAGTTGAAAAAAGGCTTTACTTGTTCTTCACAAGGCTTTAACTACAACAACAAAACAATAATAAGTACCACAGCATAAGCTGGCAGACTAAACAATACCAAACGTGGAGAGCACAGCACGGAAGGGTGCTGCGTCGAAACACAACCACACGTTGATAAGGAAAACAACGAATGTGACAAGATAGATTAACGGACCGACAGGGGAGTGACAGGGAAGGACAGAATATATAGGGGACTAATCACTAACAAGACACACCTGGATAGACAAACAATGACAACAATATATAACATGACAGGACTGAATAACAACGATACATACAAATACAACACTAAACCAGACCGGGAAACAGAGTGGGCAACACAGACAAGAATACATTAAACACATTGAACAATAAAGACATAAGGAGAATGCACATATGGATTGTGACTAACAGAGGGACAAGGGAGAGAAGCGGGAACACTCCACTACCACTAGAGGGGGCTGCAGGGCAGGCCTTCTGAGGTGGAGGTAGAGTGTGGCCAGGCTGGGGAAGCGGATTGTGACAAATGCTAGTAGAATGAATGGATGAAAACGTTATTTAACAGATTGCAGAATGGGTACAATACAATACGGCTCAATACAAACAATTGTTAAGGGGATGCAGACTGGGTTCCTTATAATAATAACTTGACAACGAATGAGCTTAGTTGGTACCCGCAGCTACAGGTTTACTCTGAGCGTCAGGTCAGGAATGCGACAAAAGAAATCATCAGTTGATCACAACACTCTTCAACACAGACGTTTCGAACAAAAGTTTGTTCCATTTCATTAGCTGTCATTTTCAAAACGGCGTTCCCTCAGATGTAGCTGGCTCTGCTCTAATCTCTCTATCCCGCGTTCGGTTGCTAACTTGCTATTGTTTGGCTATTGTTTGCGACAGTCTGCCGTAAACATGGGAAATAATTGCGACAACTCTGCCGTAAACACTGGAAATAGCGTCGGTTACTATGCCCACACGCAACCACTGTAACCGGGATGCGCGCAAAACTTCACCCTGGACTCCGGTTTTCAAAGACCGCGGTTGCAGTGTTCTAAAACCCCGGTTGCGTGTGGCCGAGCAGTGCAACCGCGCACATTAAGGCTCTGTATAACACCCGCGTTCGTGTGGACAGGGCCTAAGTTCATTTGGAACAACAAACGGCCGTGAATTAAAATAACCACCACTCAACATAGGAAACAGGACGGGGGTTTCGCGACCCACCAGTTGAGAAACACTGCTCTAGGGGATGTTTATGATAAGACCGGTCTTTGCGCGTTTCAAGACCTACGAGATTTTTATGACCACGTCAAATGTATATACTCTCTTTTCTGGACTCTTTGTTTATCACAAACAGTACTGTATTTGCAAATCTGGTATGTCATAAATGTATAGATGTAGCAGTACTGTCTATCTGTATGTCATGTATGTCATATATGTCCTGATTAATTGAAAATGGGGGACCCTGATGTAAACAAGATGAAAGTCTTTCTCTGGTCTGCATCCCCTTAACAATTGTGTGTATTGAGCTGTACTGTATTGTACCCATTCTACAATCTGTTAATAAAGTTTTCAATCAATCAATCAATCAATCAATTCAATCAATCCCCGGCGTATCCTTTTTCTTCTACTTACAGCTAAGGGTGGCGCGCTCAAGGCACATGGGGTTCCGTGGGCTCAAACACTACATCCACACCCTTTTTTAAGAGACAGAACAACCTCAAGGGGTTTTGTTTCAGATCAATCAAATCCACATACAAAAACCTATCATTAGATATAGTTTGGTGAGAGGACATCCCAGAATTAGACCCTGAGTTTGACTGGGATGATATCTGAACTAATGTCACATTGGCTTCCCGTAACCCTAATCACCAGCAAATACATTTAAATCATATTCATAGGACGTATCTCACACCTAGGAAGCTGTGCGCTATGGGGTTTGTGGCTGACTCTCGATACACTTTGTGCGTTCTGAGGGCCACTGGCACTTATATGCACATGTTTTGGGAATTCCCACCGCTGGCTGGCTTTTGGAAATCTAACAACTAAACTTTCAGACATATGTAACCTGACAATTCCACTTGCAAAAGCAACACTGCTCCTAAATGATATATCACTACTACCGGCCTCCATACAACAAAAAAGAATCATTCTAGCGGGCATTACAGCAGCCAAAAATTATATAGCCATGAGGTGGAAACAACCTGAAAAACATACAACGATCAATTGCCTTTGACACTTTAGGATGTCATTTACATGGAGATCTCCACTGCTAGGGTGATTGGAGTTGGGCAATCCAACATTTAACTATGGACCTCAGCGGCTGAGAAAGTAAAGGCCATGATCTAGCGGCAGAGCGGGTCGGGTGTTGGTCCTGAGGGGTCCTGGGAGTGGGGGAAGTGTATTTTGTTTTATTTAATTTGATTTAATTAAATTATCTTGTCGTTATTGTAATTATTATTGTTGAAGTACTGTCCTGTGATGTATTGTGTATTATTATTACTGTATTGTGTTGTGTTTTGTTACATGTGAAAATGAAAAAAGATTAATAAAAAATTTGATCACAAAAAATATTGGTAACACTTTATAATAACACTCAGTTATAAGACATTTATAAGGTATTTGTAGATAATGGGCTAATCATGAACAAACCATTTATATACATTCGTAAATTATTATTAAACCATTTATAACTATATTTGTATAACATTTACAAATTAGTTCTACATTATTCATAACTCATTATCAACATTGTTTGTACTTGATTTGTTCATCATTAAATAATGTTGTTTAATGTGTACTAACACATTTGTAGATGCTTTGAAAAATGGATATGAAAAAACAACTATACTGTACCATTTATTTGTTCATGTTCAACAAATGATTTGTTAAGACATTCATAAAACAACCAAAAAATCATTTACAGATGCTATTGTGTGCCCTAATCTAAAGTGAAGCCTATTCATCATTAACAAATGTCTAATACAGTTAATTATTTTTTCACTTTTTCATCATCTGTTACAAATGTTGTAGACAGCTTTCGGGTACACCCTTTTTTGTGACATCAAACAGTGACATAATTAGGACTATAAATAAATGCAATTTTATTAACATATAAAATACATGTGCATACATAACAAGTGTAAGTGTCGAATTATGTGTTTGTTCCTAATGTGTGTGCAGTATGTGATGATGACATGAGGGTAATAATTATTTGTATTTTCAGGCTGTATAGGCGCCTGAAAATACAAATAATTATTACCCTTGTGTCATCATCACATACCGCAATATACTGAGCACACATTAGGAACAAACACATAATTCAAATGTAATGTTAGCACCGGGTCCTACTAATCACCCCAAAGTACCAGAAAATACCAGAAAATACCAGAAACTACCCCAAAATACCCCAAAGTATACCCCAAAATACCAGAAACTACCCCAAAATACCCCAAAATACCAGGAAATACCAGAAAATACCAGAAACTACCCCAAAATACCCTAAAGTATACCCCAAAATACCAGAAACTACCCCAGAATACCCCAAAATACCAGAAAATACCAGAAAATACCCCAAAATACCCCAAAGTATATCCCAAAATACCAGAAAATACCAGAAACTACCCCAAAATACCCCAAAGTATACCCCAAAATACCAGAAACTACCCCAAAATACCCCAAAATACCAGAAAATACCCCAAAATACACCAAAGTATACCCCAAAATACCAGAAACTACCCCAAAATACCCCCAAAATACCCCAAAGTATACCCCAAAATACCAGAAACTACCCCAAAATACCCCAAAATACCAGAAAATACCAGAAACTACCCCAAAATACCCCAAAGTATACCCCAAAATACCAGAAACTACCCCAAAATACCCCAAAATATCAGAAAATACCAGAAACTACCCCAAAATACCCCAAAGTATACCCCAAAATACCAGAAACTACCCCAAAATACCAGAAAATACCAGAAAATACCAGAAACTACCCCAAAATACCCCAAAGTATACCCCAAAATACCAGAAACTACCCCAAAATACCCCAAAATACCAGAAAATACCAGAAAATACCAGAAAATACCCCAAAATACCAGAAAATACCCCAAAATACCCTAAAATACCCCCAAAGTACCCCAAAGTATACCCCAAAATACCAGAAAATACCCCAAAATACCCCAAAGTACCCCAAAATACCCCAACATACCCTAAAATACCCCAAAGTATACCCCAAAGTACCAGAAAATACCCCCAAAATACCCCAAAATACAGTATTGTATATTTGCATATCTTGTATGTCACAAATGTAACAGTACTGTATATCTGTATGTCATGTATGTCAGGGGTTCCCAAACTTTTCAGGCCGGGGCCCAGAAAATAAGGCGTCAGAGAGCCGCGGCCCAATGCACATCGTCTGGCTTTTTTCTTTTTTTTTTTTGCCAGGCGACCGATTTTTTAAGCCAAATATCACTTCAATCCTATTAAGTTAGTTCAAGTTAGTTATTCATTTATATGTGCTATTTATGAGAGGGCTAACTTGTTGCAAAATAATAATGATAATAATAGCCTCATTAAAATACTATTGTTGCTTCGGTTGTTTTCAGCGTTTTATGTGCATAATCTGTTTAGTTTGAAATGTTCGTTGAAATAAGTAGATTTTTCGTTTTTGTTTATTTATTAAGTTAATATAAAACCATATAGTCACATTTTAGAATACAATAGAATAGAATTTTAGAATACAACTAGAAACACTGTCCTGGCCTGCTTCTAAGTTCAGTGGCCTGACAAAAAAAATTTAAATAAAAAAATAAAAAAAATAAAAAATAATTTTTTATTTTTTTTAAATCATCTCGCGGCCCATCCGTGGCTGCTCGCGGCCCACCTTTGGGTCGCGACCCCGACTTTGGGAACCACTGATGTATGTCATAAATGTCATGATTAGATTAGATTAGATGATTAGATTAGATTTTGATATCTGTATCTGTATGTTGTGTATGTCATAAATGTCATTAATGAATTGAAAATGGGGGATCCTGATGTATTTTCTGGTATTTTGGGGTATTTTGGGGTAGTTTCAGGTATTTTGGGGTATACTTTGGGGTATTTTGGGGTAGTTTCTGGTATTTTGGGGTATACTTTGGGGTATTTTGGGGTAGTTTCTGGTATTTTGGGGTAGTTTCTGGTATTTTGGGGTATACTTTGGGGTGTTTTGGGGTAGTTTCTGGTATTTTCTGGTATTTTCTGGTATTTTGGGGTATTTTGGGGTAGTTTCTGGTATTTTGGGGTATACTTTGGGGTATTTTGGGGTAGTTTCTGGTATTTTGGGGTAGTTTCTGGTATTTTCTGGTATTTTCTGGTACTTTGGGGTGATTAGTAGGACCCTTAGCACCCACCACATCAAGTACGTCTACACAAAATATAAGAGTTGTAGGTCAGAAATTATGGAATAAATTTACCAACAAAAAAGGTGTTTAGCCTGCTCATACCTTAAAAGCGTGGGGCAGCACGAATAACTTGGCTCTGCTAATGTATATCGTGCTTCCATTCAAACAGACGGCAACAAACGTGAAGTCAAGTGTCACTCGTGTGATACTTCCTCTACATACTCTGGCAATACCTGGCCAGGGTACTCCTGGGTCCTAGTGCCCCCAAGTTACACTATATGTTATGTGTGCATAACATACATAAATGTATTTTATATGTTAATAAAATTGCATTTATCTATAGTCCTAATTCTGTCACTGTTTGATGTCACAAAGAAGGGTGTATCCGAAAGCTGTAACAGGTGATGAAAAAGTCAACAAATAATGAACTGTATTAGACATTTGTTAATGATGAATAGGCTTCACTTTAGATTAGGGCACTGGGCACACAATAGCATCTGCAAATGATTTATAGATGTTTTATGAATGTCTTAACAAATCATTTGTTGAACATGAACAAATAAATGGAGGTACAGTATAGTCGTTTTTTCATATCCATTTTTCAAAGCATCTACAAATGTGTTACTACACATTAAACAACATTATTTCATGAACAAATCAAGTACAAACAATGTTGATAATGAGTTATAAATAATGTAGAACTAATTTGTAAATGTTATACAAATATAGTTATAAATGATTTAATAATAATTTACGAATGTATATAAATGGTTTGTTCATGATTAGTTCATTATCTACAAATACCTTAGGGGGCTTTCTCATTAGGAACGGGTGCTCCGCTCCGTCCTCGCTCCGACTTTGAGTGCGAACTCCCCCCCTCCCTCTCCCCCCTCTGGTTTTTGTACACACTACAGTCTTGGTTCGCTCCGGGTTTTATTTACGGTTTGCGTTTTGAGCGTGTAAGCTGCCGTAGGCGATGATGTCACACTCAAACGTCAACACATGGAATAGTTGAACACACGGTGATGGAAACTGGATGCCGATATAAAGAAACGAATAATCAATAAATATGAAGTTATATTTGAACCTCTGTTGTCAAGCCTTGTCAATATAACCCACCCCCTTTTCTCACGAATGGAACTGGTGTCGTGGAGTCCGCTTTGAGCGTTTCCAGGGCTAGCGGCTAATGCTAGTTAGCTTAGCCTAGTTATGGAATAACTTAGTTAGCAGCTAACGTTAGCCCATTGCTCGCGTCAATTATATTGCATGTCATTGAAGGTCCGCGCTGGTCTGTGTCTAATGAAATTACAATTGCATGTCATTGAAGGTCCGCGCTGGTCTGTGTCTATGAAATGAGAGGAGAGCTCTGCGCTCAAGCAAGCCTCATCTCAGCCGCGATGTGACAACATACTCGATGTTATATAAAAATAATCTTGCGGTCTACTTGAAAACCAGTCTGCAATCTACCGGTCGATCACGGCCGACTGGTTGGGCACCACTGGTCTATAGAAATAAATGCATTCGAACAAGAAACCAATGCATACATAGCAATGGCAAAAAAATTGCCAGGCCTAATGCGAGCCAGGAAAGTCTTGGGCTTGTAACGTGGCTTCATCTCGAAGTTTTCATCCACTGAGCCGTGAGGCTCAACATGCTTGTTTGGTTGAGGTCTGAACTCGCCAAATTGCCCATAAATATAGTTTTTGTGGGTATTGTCCAGTTGTTGCTGTATGTTTTTATCTGCCCAAAATTCAAGCAAGCATGAATGCATTACAGTTAGCTTGCACACCACGCCCGCTCCGTTGTCGGGGACGCTGGTTCGCACCCGAGACCACCTATTCCAGCGGTTCAGGTTTGGAGCGAATCAGCGTCCCCGGGGACGTGGGGGAGCGTTCTCATTAGTGTTGCGTTCCTCATGGGATGGGGTTGCATGGCGTGCAACCAAAGTTTTGTGAGCAGAAGCGCGTGCACACACACACGGATGTGCACGGCACGCGCTTGCACACAGGAATGCGCTGCACTCGCCAACTCGCTAAGTACCCACCTGGGCTACTTTGCATATCAATAGCGCCGGTCGTCAGGTGTGTTAAATACGTTCTCAGATACATTCACACAGAACTTGTGAATGAAGTGTGTTACATTCCATTCGTAGAGGCAATTAGGCACTGTCTTTAGTCTGTGCTTAAGCAAGGGAACATTTATGCGCATGCGCGGGAGCGCACGCACGCGCCCGGGAGCGCGCGTGCACGTTGAAGAGTTTATCACCGGCCACTAGAGGGCAACGTCTCACTACTATCTGACCGGATATGCCGTGCTTCTATTCAGCATTGCCGAGCGGCCATTTTAGTTTTAACGTTACTGTTTCACTCCGCCTCCAGTCAAGACGTTCGTTCAACTCATTCATGTGAGATTGTTTACATTATTGTTAGTTAGGGTTAGGGTTAGTTTACTTATATCCTATATATATATTTATATATCTTTATATATATATATGCGTTATGTTAGTGACAACATGCATGTATGTAAAACTTCGGTACTTCATGCAGGGGTCCGACAACCTCGTCGTGGTCACCGACCACAAGCCACTGGTGAAGATCTTTGGCGACCGCACGCTGGATGAGATAACAAACTCTCGTCTATTTAGACTCAAGCAGCGCACCCTCCCGTGGCGCTTCGACATTGTGCATCTGCCTGGCAAGAGCAACTATGCCGCTGATTCCACTTCAAGGCACCCTTCCCCCTCGGGCTCGGCAAACGGCATCTCACTGGGGCTGCCGAGCGGGCCTGACACCGTGGAATCAGCACTCATGGCCTCCATCCATGACGATGCACGGGAGCTCGGTGCCGTCTCTTGGCCCCTCCTCGCATGGGAGACAGCGGCTGATGAGTACCTTGGCCACCTCCTCCGCCTCATCGAGCAGGAGGGTGGGATTGACGTCAACGATCCCGCCCTGGCGAGTCTGTCATCGGTCTGTGAGTCCGTCTACGGCGTCCTGCTCTATCGGGACCGCGTCGTGGTTCCCCCATCCCTCCGTGAGAGAGTCCTTCGGCATCTCCACGCCGCTCACCAGGGGACTTCAGCAATGGGGCAGCATGCCTGAGCAATAGTCTACTGGCCCGGGAGGTCCGGGGACATTCAAGCCACCAGGGACGGGTGTGCAGACTGCAACCGCAATGCTCCGTCACAGGCGGCTACACCCCCCCTGCCGTCCTCACCCCCGTCCACTCCGTTTGAGGCGGTGTTTGCTGACTTCTTCGACTATGGGGGCCACTACCTAGTTGTCGGGGACCGGCTCTCGGGCTGGGTAGAGGTCCTGAGTTCTACGGCGGGTACTGCCCTGGCGGGCTCAGCTGGCCTGGTCCAACACCTCCGTTCGTTCTTCGCCACCTTCGGCGTACCGGAGGAGCTCTCGAGCGACGGCGGCCTGGAGTTCAAGGCGAGCCACACTGAGGACTTCCTCCGCTTATGGCACGTCAAGCACCGTGTATCTTCCGTCAGCTTTCCGCAGTCAAACGGGAGGGCAGAAGTTGCGGTGAAGACTACTAAGCGCCTCCTGATGTCCAACACCGGCCTATCGGGCGGCCTTGATCAGGACCGCTTCCTGCGTGCAATGCTGCAGTTGAGAAACACACCTGACCCCGACTGCAACCTCTCGCCAGCGCAGATCATATTCGGCCGCCCCCTTCGTGGCTCGCTCTCCTTCGTGAATCGCCTCGAGAAGTTCTCGAACCCGCATATCCGCCTGCTATGGCGCGAGGCATGGGCGGTGAAGGAGGACGCCCTGCGGACCCGTATGTCCCGTACCACCGAGTCTCTGGGGACTCACTCAAGACCGCACTGCCTATTGGCACTCGGCGAGAGAGTATTCCTCCAGAACCAGCAGGGCCCGAGCCCCCACAAATGGGACAGGTCAGGGGTGGTGGTGGAGTCACTAGGCCACGACCAGTATCGGTTCGGGACGTCTGACACTGTGCAACCGGCGGTTCCTCCGTGCCTACACGCCGGCCACACCCTGCGCCCATCAGCAGTCGGCTGCGCCGCCGCCCACTGTCCACCCAGGATATCAGCGCCACCTGTCCACCCAGGATATCAGCCCCCACCTGTCCACCCAGGCTATCAGCCCCCACCTGTCCACCCAGGATATCAGCCCCCACCTCAGTAGCCGGCTGATGGACCGCGCGACTCGGCGGTGATCACTCTCCCACCGGCGCCTGCTGATGAGGTGACCTCTGACCTTGCCGTTCCTAAGGTGTATGAAAGACTCCTGGTGCCGCAGTCGCCGCCGCCGCTGCCCCATCCTACTCGGCCGGGCCGCGTGAGGAGGCCGCCTACACCATACAAGCCCGAGTCCGGCAGCTGGATACGGGATTTAGACCGTTAATCTACTCCGGCCCATAGCTTTCCGGTCTGGGGGGGATGAAGAGTTTATCGCTGGCCACTAGAGGGCAGCGTCTCACTACTATCTGACCGGATATGCCGTGCTCCTATTCAGCATTGCCGAGCGGCCATTGTAAATGCAGCTGTCGCCTATAGAGGGCACATGTTTATTTTTATATTTCATTTTTATTTCATGTGACGTATCACTTCCTGTCTCACGCTCTGACTGGCCGTAGTTTGATCAGATCAGGCAGAGCGTGCCAAGACGGGTAGAAGAAGACAGCGCAGCAGATTTGTGCACTTTATTTTGTTCAAAGCTAAAAGACTAAATACTAGAGATTTGAAGATAAACCCCCTCCCATTGAGCTGCAAGCAGGCCAAAGTGGTCAGTAGAGTTTATTTACACTTTTCGTTTAGTTTTTGTAATTCTATTGACTGAATGTATGAATATTGATTGTTATTATTTCCTGCATTGTAGTTCTACGGTGGTGATGAACGTGATGCTACAGTCACATGATGCTAGCTAGCTCCGCTAGCCTCATTCAAGAACTCTGAGTCCTCGTCATGCATCTATGGGCGGCACAGCCATTTTAGTTTTAACGTTACTGTTTCACTCCACCTCCAGTCAAGACGTTCGTTCAACTCATTCATGTGAGATTGTTTACATTATTGTTAGTTAGTGTGTATTTACTTTATATATCCTTATATATATATATTTCTATATCTTTATATATGCGTTATGTTAGTGTTACAGGTACCAGGATATGGCACCTGATAGCAGATATATGTTTAACCTATGAAACAGGTTGTAGTTAATCATTTGACAAAGGAAGGTGCAGACACGATGTTATTGACTCTGGCTCCTCCCGGTTGTATATTTCAACAACATTTATTCATTCAACAGAATAATCAATCAATCATCCGACTTTCCGTGGTGGGTGGATCTCCTCTACACGACACCGGTCTTCCTTCTCGTCAGGTAGAGTAGTGGACGTAGTCTCGTTGTCATCTGGCATCAGATGAGGCACTTCACTGCTGTCGATACTGCGCAGATCAATCCCTCATTCGACGACCTTTACACCGGACGTTGGTTCCTGGTTCATCGGGTCGCGGTTGGTCCAGGTGTCAAGATCTCTGGATCAGCTCCCATCCAGCAGGTGGCGCTGATCCCGGACGAGCCCCCAATAAACTGTTACAGGTACCAGGATATGGCACCTGATAGCAGATATATGTTTAACCTATGAAACAGGTTGTAGTTAATCATTTGACAAAGGAAGGTGCAGACACGATGTTATTGACTCTGGCTCCTCCCGGTTGTATATTTCAACAACATTTATTCATTCAACAGAATAATCAATCAATCATCATCATCATTGTATCATCATTGTATCATCATTGTATCATCATTGTATCATCATTGTATCATCATTGTATAATCATTGTATCATCATTGTATAATCATCCAGTTCAATTAGTTACATTACTTCAATACATTCAATTATACTCCCATACTTGTTATTAATTCAAAAGCATATTCATCATTGCAACACACATTCTACCCTTTTAGAATACCCTGGTTCACTTCAATAGCATTTTCCTTTTAAATGTAGTTATCCAGTATTATATACTGTACATTGTGATTACTTATGTCTTTATACATATTTGGCGTCTTAAATATAAGCACGTGAGAAGAGAAACATTATCCTGTTAACCTCTGTCTAGACATGTCTAGGCATGTTGGAAGGGACCATAGTATGTCTTTTAACCAACACTGTCATTCTCATTGTCTGTCAAACAATTCCTTAAATCACCAATAAGTGTTACCTTTATCATCAGTCACTTATCATCAGTCATATCCACTATTCTCTAATATACCGAAATACCTCCACACCTCAGTGTTATCCATAGTTGTGTTCCGGTCTCAAGTTCTATTGAAACTCAAATGTGCACTGAAAGTACATTTATATTTATATTTGTATCGGGCCGTTCTCAACCCTACTAGGAATTTGCTAAACCGTGACCATGGTATAACTCAAGGGAATAGATTTATATTTACATTTAACGGAGGGCGCAATAGAGAGAGCGAGAGAGAGAGAGAGAGAGAGAGAGAGAGAGAGAGAGAGAGAGAGAGAGAGAGAGAGCATGTGGTACAGCCCCGGTATTTAGCTACCTTCTTGGTAGGGTAAGCTAAAGTACTTTCCCTCTAACCATCTTGTACACAATATACACATTTACTACACAGCAATTCAACCCAACACAGTATTTATTTCAAAACATAAACCTTTATAATCCCCTTGGAGATACTTAACTTCGACACGTTAGTGCTTAAATGGACAATTGTGTTCCAACACTATTTAAATGTACCAACGAAACGTGGCGCCATCAATAGACGGTCTGCTTCTCAACCACGTTACCTGTCGTCTTAAACTTCTTAAACTTGACTCAAACATCGACAATAGTTACTTCATTTGAACCCTCGACATTGCATGTATCCTTGTTAACCTTTATGTGTGTTTTGTAGTATATTACCCACCTATGAAACAGGTTGTAGTTAATCATTTGACAAAGGAAGGTGCAGACACGATGTTATTGACTCTGGCTCCTCCCGGTTGTGAGGCTGAGATCGCCTCGTGCGTTCCTAAGCACACAGTAACGGGTCCCTGGAAGGCGAAGTCACTAAACACCAGTCCTATACCGCCACCTATTGACCAGATTATGTTAATGTCTCCCATTACATATAAATGACTCTTCTAACTTGTTTCTGATGGAGGTAATCCTGTACCCATATGTTCACACTGTTTTGACACATAATCTAAAGATATTAACATGATACCACTTCTAGTGGGCATCACACACTCCCTGACCTTAAAAAAATGGCTCCTGACATTTCCGAAAATCACTAAATACACCCATCCAATATCACCCTCAAACCCCTAACAAACTTCCCATGGGCGGACCGTGGGTGACGGCTGGACGGTAAGCATACTGGCCATGTTGTGGAAGGCTGTAAAAAATTGAATGCAACCATGGCATTACGAAGGGTATCAATTGATGTGGTAGTGGACTGTGGTGTGGTGCGGGCACCATCGGTGGCCACTGTACTACTGAATTCACAGTCACCTTGTTCTGCACTGACGGTTCACCTAGCATATCATACGTGAGACATTGTTTAGGCCTTCTGTCACGGGCAGACCTCCTAACCTCTGACTGGACTTGTTCTACCGGCGAGAGTGGAGGGGTTCGGAGATTGAGCTGGGCTACGGGGGAGTGAGCTTGGGGTTGGGGTTGGGCTATTGGAGAGTGAGCTTGGAAGTGGGGTTGGGGTATTGGAGAGTGAGCTTGGGAGTGGGGTTGGGGTATTGGAGAGTGAGCTTGGGGTATTGGAGAGTGAGCTCGGGGTGTCTCCCTTTCTTCTTCTTCCCCTGATTCACTAACATCTCCCTCCGGTCTGGCCAAGACAGGCAAATTTCCATCCATGTTTCCTCCCCTGTCGTCTTCACTCTCAGGGCGCAGGCCTGGCATGACTTCAGGTCGTTGTTCACGGTGTCCAAGTGATCTTTCCTCTGTCCTTTCAACAGGTATCCTTAGCCAGTATCCTCTGTCACTGTCATCATCCGAATCACTGTCATTGCTGTCCCTTGTCTCTACTTGTCTTTGTGTGTCTGACATTCTTCCTTGTCTTGGTCTGTCATTCGTTTTCTTCGCAGGGACAGTTCTGGCTGGTGGTGGAGTCATTTCCACGGGCAAATCATTTACCAGCAGTAAGAGATTTCGGTGTAGTGTTCTGGTCTTTTTCTGGTCTCCATGTTCAAGGCAGACAATGTATACTGGACTCTCAGCGAGCTGGCTTTTGACCACGTAGATCGCCTTTTCCCAGTACGATCTCAACTTGCCTGGTCCTCCACGCTGATTGAGGTTTCTCACCAGAACTCTGTCTCCTGACTGCAGTACTACTCCTTTTGTTTTCTTGTCATAAGTTACTTTTCCTCTTGCACTGGACTTTTTGCTATGTTCGCAAGCAATCCGATAGGCTTCAGACATCTTCTCAGCCCATTGCTCCGCGTACCCTCTGGGTGAGTACGGTTCCTCTTTCTTCGTTAACCCAAACAACAGGTCAACGGGGAGGTGTGGATGACGACCGTAGAGGAGGAAAAAGGGTGAGTAACCCGTTGATTCATGTTTGGTACAGTTGTACGCGTGTAACACATGCGGGAGGTGGTCCTTCCACCGCAATTTCTCATTTTCAGTCAATGTCCTCAACATCTGTAGTATGGTCCGATTGAGCCGCTCCGCTGGGTTGCTCTGTGGATGGTAGGGTGATGTTCTAGAGTGGCCGACCCCAGACAGCCGTTGCAGTGCTTGGAACAGTTTATTCTCAAATTCTCGACCCTGGTCGTGATGTAATTTCGAGGGATAACCGAATTTGGGTATAAAGTCATTAAAGATACGCTCTGCAGCTGTTTTCCCACTCTTGTTCTTGGTGGGGTATGCCTGGGCAAACCTTGTGAAATGGTCGATCACCACTAGGATATATTCATACCCTCCACGACTGGTTTCCAGATGTAGATAGTCGATACACACAAGTTCTAATGGGAAGTTGGAGGTAATGCTGCCCATGGGAGCTCGGACATGGGTGACCGGCTTCTTAGACTTGATACAAGGACATCTTCGGGTCACATATTCTTCAATCTCTCTGGACATGAAAGGCCAGTAGAATCTTTCTCTTGCGAGGTGGATCACTCTTTCTGTTCCAACATGACCCATCTCATTATGTAGATGTTTCAGGGCAAGTGTTCTATATTTTACAGGGAGGACCAACTGTTGGTATTGATTGGTCTTTCTGTAAAGGAGATCATTTTCAATATGTAATCTGCTCCATTCATGAAGTAGCTTTCGGGTTGCTGCGCTTACGGTTCTTCGTACGTCGTCTGACAATTTCGTGTTCGACTCTTTCAACTCCCTGATCGTGTTGATGGCTTGGTCCTCTTTTTGGGCCTTCACCAGTTCATCGTGACTGATTGTTTGTAGGTGTGGGTGAGACTGCTGGTTTGAGTCTGGGGACGCGATGTTGAGCGCCGCAACCCATGCCACGTCTTTCCTTTCAGCTGCTTGGCTTCCTTCCCACGTTGCTCGTACTGCTTCATTAGAGAGCTCTTCTGTGCAGGTCCTTTCATATCTCTCCATATCCAGGGGAAGGCGGGAAAGAGTGTCTGCATCTATGTTGGACTTTCCGGGTCTGTATTTGATGTCAAACCGGAAGTCTGCCAGTTCTCCAACCCACCGATGACCGACTGCATTGAGCTTGGCAGTACTCATTACATAGGTCAACGGGTTGTTGTCGGTGTAGATAGTAAAGTGTGGGGCATAATACAGGTAGTCACGGAATTTCACACACACAGCCCATTTCAATGCAAGGAACTCCAGTTTCCCACTGTGCATATGGTAATTTCGTTCGGCTGGTGACAATGTTCTTGACCCGTACCCGATGACTCTCAGTTTTCCATCTTGATGTTGATACAGAACAGCTCCCAGGCCTTGGTCGGAGGCATCCGTGTGCAACCTGAAGGGTAGGTTGAAATCAGGATATGCCAAGACAGGGGGGTTTGTGAGAAGGTCAATCAGTTGTTCAAGTGCTCTCTGCTGTTCCGTGGTCCACTCTATGGGCTCTCTGGAGGGCAACTGGGGGCATTTGATGTTCTTACTCCGCGCTGGGGCTGGGGTCTTTCCTGGCTTGATTTGGAGTAGCTCGTAGATGGGTCTGGCAATTCGGGAAAAATCCTGAATGTATGAACGGAAATATCCCAGGAATCCTGTTATTTTCCTCACTTCGCCGACAGTTCTGGGTGTCTTACTTGACAGGGCTTTCACGGCTTCAATGTCTCGTGGGTCTATCTTGACCCCTTCTGCTGACACAAGGCGACCCACGTATCTGACTTCTTGCTTGAGAAGTCACACTTCTCAGGTCTCAATTTCACTCCGTGACGTTGAAGGGATTGGAGAACCTTGCGGAGGGTCTCTACATGTTCTTCAAATGTCTTTGCGTAACAGAGTACGTCGTCAAGATACGGGATACAGCATTCGTCCCTGAGGGGACCTAGCATCTCCTCCATGCTCCGTTGGAACGTTGCAGGGGCATTCGAGAGTCCAAATGGGATGCGCACCCACTCGTAAAGACCCCAAGGAGTGATGAAGGCGGTGAAGGGTCGTGAACCCTCGGCGACGAAGCCCTGGTGGTAGGCTTTCCCTTGGTCTAGGATACTAAACCAGGTATAGCCTCCAAGCGTGTCAGTCAGGTCTTGTATTCTAGGTAGTGGATGACGATCGGGCACAGTCTTTTTGTTCAGGAGGCGGTAGTCGATGCATAGCCGTAGGCTGCCGTCCTTCTTTCTGACGCAGACTACTGGGGCAGAATATGGAGACTTTGACTTGACTATCCAACCTTTCATTAACAGTTCCTGTATGTACTCTTTTACTTCTTTAAACAGTGGCTTTGGTACTGATGAGTACGTCTTCTGGACCGGGACAGTATCATGGAGAGCGATTGTCATCTGCAGGCTCGGGATGCACCCAATGTCACCACTGTCTTGTGCAAAGGACCCAGCCTCTTCACAAAGCATCCGGTTGACTATTGTCTGTTGTTCGTCGTCGAGGTGACTGAGATCGACGGGGGGTTTGAACAGGATGGAGCTGGGCACAGCCGACGTTGTAGCAGCACGGTTGGGGGGTACCGTGGGCTGGGAGATTTCAGGTGAGTAGGTTGGGATGGGGGTTTGCCGTGGGGAGTCTGTCGTGATGACTTTCCCAACACACTGGATGCTGCCCAGAGCTGTCTTCCTGGAGAGAGTGACGTTATGCCTTGTGTTGTTTCCCACAGGCACGGTGACATACGGCTTCCTGGGGTTTTGCGCTTGCAGCAGGCCTTCTCCAACATCCAGTTCTGCCAGCGCTAAACTGCTGTCATCTGGTTCGAACAGGAAGGTGGGGTCAGACAGGTCCACGTGGGGGGGGATTTGGCACTTGACCCAGGCCACTTGACCGGCGGGGATGACAGTGGCTTGTTTACCTGTTCGTAGGCGACCAACCTGGACAGGGGGTCTGTCAGTCTGGATATAACTCACCAGGAGTTCTGCCTTCTCGGCTGGTATCACCATGGCGTTACAGAGCAGGCTGGTGAGAGTTGGGATCAGTCTTCCAGGTTGTTCTTGTATCATCACTTCCAGCACATTAAAACCCAGTAGGGGTCTCTCAAGGACAAGGCTGCTTACAAGGAAAGGCACAGTGATTGACAGGTTAGGATCTTCATTCCCCTTTAAGTTCACCGTAAGGGCCACCCAACCATCAAATGGGAGGACCTCACCGTTTACCGCGTAGACTTTCAACTCCTCTTCTTCTTCGATGATTTCGCTAAGGGGTCTGACTGGCATGTCAGGTAAGTATCTATTCTTCCAAGTTCTGTCAATCATGCTTACTTGGGCCCCTGTATCAAGCAGGGCTTGGACTGCTAAACCGTTTAGGTTACAATGGGTGAGAGCTCTTCTCCCTACGAGCTTGGCGAGGCATTCACTCTTAGTGTTTGGTAAATTAGGGGGGTCTGTGTGCTTCTGTATCTGGTTTACCGTCTTGGTTCCTGTTCTAGGTGCAGTTTTCTCCTCTCTTACTCTTTCCTTCTCAGGCTCACTAGTACGACGGTTGTCAGGTTGGGACAGTAAAGGGGAACCGGTCAATGGTTGTCCTCTTGCAGTGACCGGCCTCAGTTTCCCTGACGCGGTGGTCTCTTTTGACAGCCTAATGGCCTTCTTCGCCACAATGGAAACAGTGAGGGCAATTAGGTAAATTCTGTGCTACACATTTGCTACAGCCATATGGCCTGTCCCTCTGCCTATTTATCCTCCCTGTTCTGACCTGGGGTGGTTGTTGCAGGAGATCCACTAGATTGGTAAGTTTCTCTACTTTCTCTGTTAACTGCTGGATCGGGTCTAGTTTAAGTTTCTTTCCTGTATTTTCTTCCCTAGTGGGGGGGGGGGACACTGTGCTCCCTTCACCTCAGCACCTGCACTATGTACATGGGGGGGTCTATTGCGATTGGTAGGCCCTAACCGTCGCTGTCTTTCACTCTCATCGCTCATGACCTTTTTCATCTGTCTGAGAATGGCCTCATCAGGTACTCTGTCTTCAAGTAAGGGTTTGAGTTCCCTACGAATGTCATCATGTTTGTGTCCTAAACCTTGATATACAGTGTGGAGAAAGACATCCTGAACGGTTCGTTCGTTGTACTTAACGTCAGTAGCAGCATATTTTGATGCTAGTAAAATCTTCTGCTTGAGTCCTATGACTCTATACAAAAACTGCTGTGGTGTTTCACTATCCTTTTGCTTTGTACACATGAGTTCTTGAAACAACTCGGTATTACTTTGTTCACCGAGGTGAGAATGGAGAAAACCCTTCAGCTCATCGATAGTCAAATCATCTTTTACCATTAACATATCCTTAAAGCTGCCAGCTTTGATCACTCTCAAGACTGCTCTGACAACCTCTGCATCGCTGAATTGCTCCTTCAGACCTTCGACCTGTTTGCAGACACTGTTGTAACTAATGTCTGATCCCTGGTCTCCTATCTGACCTCCCTGGAGCTTAAACTCCCTGCGGTGAAGGTACGACAGTTCTCGTAAAGATATTAGTTTATCTGGCGACACACCAGGGGTTTCCTGTTTACTTTCGGTGTCTGTTACACTCTTATTCAATGGCACAGCCTGAGCTGTGGGTGGTGGTACACTGGGCAGGCACTGTAAAACCTGGTTGCTTACTTTTGGAGTGGGCACACCCTCAATGGTTTCACTTACATCATAAAAGACGCTAACGGGGTCGACTGGTACTGCATCACTTTGACTGGTGGACCGTAGGCCCTCGGTTTTACCCTCTTCTAGACCCACCACCTCACTCTGCATAAGTCCATCAGTTACATCTTTTATCTGTAATAAATAAGACAACCCTGTATCCTCTAACTCCAGTAAAACCTTACTGTACAGGTAGTCGTTGATAAAGTTGAAGCACCCCTCCACGTCGTCTACGGTAAGGTGGGTTCGGTCAGACGTCTCCAGTCCTGGTATCAGTTCCAATGCCTCGGCAATGCGAAACAGTTCATCCGCAGGTAGAGTGAGCAGGCTCTTCTTGATGTCCCACACCAAGCTTTTCCTCTCGCTGTCTCCCATGGCTGCTTCCCGATTCCTCGCACTTGGCTCTCAGTTCAGGATCACTGTGACGACTTTCCGTGGTGGGTGGATCTCCTCTACACGACACCGGTCTTCCTTCTCGTCAGGTAGAGTAGTGGACGTAGTCTCGTTGTCATCTGGCATCAGATGAGGCACTTCACTGCTGTCGATACTGCGCAGATCAATCCCTCATTCGACGACCTTTACACCGGGCGTTGGTTCCTGGTTCATCGGGTCGCGGTTGGTCCAGGTGTCAAGATCTCTGGATCAGCTCCCATCCAGCAGGTGGCGCTGATCCCGGACGAGCCCCCAATAAACTGTTACAGGTACCAGGATATGGCACCTGATAGCAGATATATGTTTAACCTATGAAACAGGTTGTAGTTAATCATTTGACAAAGGAAGGTGCAGACACGATGTTATTGACTCTGGCTCCTCCCGGTTGTATATTTCAACAACATTTATTCATTCAACAGAATAATCAATCAATCATCATCATCATTGTATCATCATTGTATCATCATTGTATCATCATTGTATCATCATTGTATAATCATTGTATCATCATTGTATAATCATCCAGTTCAATTAGTTACATTACTTCAATACATTCAATTATACTCCCATACTTGTTATTAATTCAAAAGCATATTCATCATTGCAACACACATTCTACCCTTTTAGAATACCCTGGTTCACTTCAATAGCATTTTCCTTTTAAATGTAGTTATCCAGTATTATATACTGTACATTGTGATTACTTATGTCTTTATACATATTTGGCGTCTTAAATATAAGCACGTGAGAAGAGAAACATTATCCTGTTAACCTCTGTCTAGACATGTCTAGGCATGTTGGAAGGGACCATAGTATGTCTTTTAACCAACACTGTCATTCTCATTGTCTGTCAAACAATTCCTTAAATCACCAATAAGTGTTACCTTTATCATCAGTCACTTATCATCAGTCATATCCACTATTCTCTAATATACCGAAATACCTCCACACCTCAGTGTTATCCATAGTTGTGTTCCGGTCTCAAGTTCTATTGAAACTCAAATGTGCACTGAAAGTACATTTATATTTATATTTGTATCGGGCCGTTCTCAACCCTACTAGGAATTTGCTAAACCGTGACCATGGTATAACTCAAGGGAATAGATTTATATTTACATTTAACGGAGGGCGCAATAGAGAGAGCGAGAGAGAGAGAGAGAGAGAGAGAGAGAGAGAGAGAGAGAGAGAGAGAGAGAGAGAGAGAGAGAGAGAGAGAGAGAGAGAGAGAGAGAGAGAGCATGTGGTACAGCCCCGGTATTTAGCTACCTTCTTGGTAGGGTAAGCTAAAGTACTTTCCCTCTAACCATCTTGTACACAATATACACATTTACTACACAGCAATTCAACCCAACACAGTATGTATTTCAAAACATAAACCTTTATAATCCCCTTGGAGATACTTAACTTCGACACGTTAGTGCTTAAATGGACAATTGTGTTCCAACACTATTTAAATGTACCAACGAAACGTGGCGCCATCAATAGACGGTCTGCTTCTCAACCACGTTACCTGTCGTCTTAAACTTCTTAAACTTGACTCAAACATCGACAATAGTTACTTCATTTGAACCCTCGACATTGCATGTATCCTTGTTAACCTTTATGTGTGTTTTGTAGTATATTACCCACCTATGAAACAGGTTGTAGTTAATCATTTGACAAAGGAAGGTGCAGACACGATGTTATTGACTCTGGCTCCTCCCGGTTGTGAGGCTGAGATCGCCTCGTGCGTTCCTAAGCACACAGTAACGGGTCCCTGGAAGGCGAAGTCACTAAACACCAGTCCTATACCGCCACCTATTGACCAGATTATGTTAATGTCTCCCATTACATATAAATGACTCTTCTAACTTGTTTCTGATGGAGGTAATCCTGTACCCATATGTTCACACTGTTTTGACACATAATCTAAAGATATTAACATGATACCACTTCTAGTGGGCATCACATTAGTGACAACATGCATGTATGTAAAACTTTGTCAGCTTATTTCGCTGTATTGTCTGTTTCAGGGTGTCGTCATCCTTGTCAATTAAATACTAAAACTGACACTGAGGAGTGTGTTTCTTCACACGTGGCGTCATTAGCGTGCGTGCAACCAGTGTTGATATGAGGAACGCAACACTGGTTCTCATCACCCCTATTTTGGTGCGATCACGCTCTGATTCGACCCTGAATGCAGTAGGAGTTAGATCATTTTGTGTCCTGTACTGTTGTAATTGTGTAGGGACTGTCCTGCTCCACTAGGGGCAGGCTTTTCTCATTCACTAGGCTGGGGGCAGGCTTTTCTCATTCACTAGGCTGGGGGAAGGCTTTTCTTCACAATTCTTCTACATTCACAATGTCTCTCCTAAACCCGAGGGTAGAGTAATGATCACCAACAATCAGTGGACTTTGTTGACCTTATAGTTCATTCGGCATATGGTTGAGTTCTAGCTAGCTAGGTTAGCTAAAAAGGCTAGCTAAAATATCTGTTACTGTGGGATGATAACGTCGCATGCGGTCTGTTTAGTTAAAATGTACAGTAGTTGGCTTTGATAGTTTTATGTAGGCAACATGATATTATACTGATATAAAAGTAACCACTGTCCTGCCGTTTAATCACTGTGATGCACTGTCCTGCACTGTCCTGCTACTGTTTAATCACTGTGGTGCACTGTCCTGCTACTGTTTAATCACTGTGATGCACTGTCCTGCTACTGTTTAATCACTGTGATGCACTGTCCTGCACTGTCCTGCTACTGTTTAATCACTGTGGTGCACTGTCCTGCTACTGTTTAATCACTGTGATGCACTGTCCTGCTACTGTTTAATCACTGTGATGCACTGTCCTGCACTGTCCTGCTACTGTTTAATCACTGTGATGCACTGTCCTGCTACTGTTTAATCACTGTGATGCACTGTCCTGCACTGTCCTGCTACTGTTTAATCACTGTGATGCACTGTCCTGCTACTGTTTAATCACTGTCCTGCACTGTCCTGCTACTGTTTAATCACTGTGATGCACTGTCCTGCTACTGTTTAATCACTGTGATGCACTGTCCTGCTACTGTTTAATCACTGTGATGCACTGTCCTGCTACTGTTTAATCACTGTGATGCACTGTCCTGCTACTGTTTAATCACTGTGATGCACTGTCCTGCTACTGTTTAATCATTGTCCTGCACTGTCCTGCACATACAGGACACAAAATGATTTAACTCTCTCTCCCCGAATGGCTAGTGTGAAAGCCCCCTTATAAAGGTCTTATAACTGAGTGTTATTATAAAGTGTTATCAAAAAATTATGAAACACAATAGTACAACGTACATGTGGGTTAAATTAGCTGGGCTAAGAGGAGTGCTCTCGTGTGACCAGCAGGGAGACAAAGGGATCCAGCTCTCTTGTGGATAGAGAAGGGTGTGTAGACATTGGCTCTCTAGGTGTGAGATTCAAGTTATTGTTGGGACGAACAAAAGGATTCCTCCACAGGGGCTAATAATTTTGCAGCTCACAGGTAAAAACATGTTCAACTCAGTTAGAAAGCCCTGGTGGAGAGATTAGTAGGGTGGTGCGACAGGCCTCCACCTGGCCTCCGCCAGTCCTTCGTGCCAGTAGCCATCAGGCTCCACATGGGTATGGATTGTTGCCAATAGTGGTTGAACTATTGAACAGCTGGAGAACTAGAGAACTGTTAGGACTGTTTGACTCTTAATTACTAGACCCTGCACAGACTCTGGCGCAGTGTGTTATTATTACTATTATTGTATTATTATATACAGTTATTGTAATTTCGAATTCTATTATCATGCCTGTACCTCCCCCCACCTCCCCTGTGCTGCTGCTATGACACCTGAAGGGGATTAATACAATATTTTCTTATCTTATCTTAAACACATGTTCTAAAACACACACAGTAATAGGACATACAGTCATAGTGCTGTATAAACAGAACATACAAAGTGCAATCAGAGATAATCAATCCTAGTCTACATACCCTCCAGTTACATGTTCAAACTATAGCCTCTGAGACAAAAGAGCAACCATATTTGACATATAGCGACCATACATGTTCCTGCTACATGTAGACATCCTGTATAATAGGCATAATAGGCATCCTGATAAAGATGGTGTAGGGACCTGAGGAACATCCTGAGCCTCTTCTGGTAAACAAGGCAGAGGTCATTCAGGTCACCACCAGTGATTTTAAAGCTCATCCACACAATCTTCCTTAACATGTTCTTATTCATCAGGATTAGGTTAAAAGCAAATAAAAGCAAAGGTAAGGACTGACCCAATACAAGAGTAAAACCAGTAAAAAAATGCTAAACTTCCTCAAACAGAATAAGGATTAGGAGTGAGAGAACATACCCTTGAGGTGACCGAGGAGTATGGTGGGGATGGAGGAGATAGAGGGTAGTAGAGGGGTTGGGTAGAGGGTCTTAGAGGGGTGGAGTAGGGCGTATGCTGGGAGGGTATGATGGGAGGGGTAGAGGGTTGTAAAGATGTGGGGTAGGGTAGTAGAGGGGTGGAGTAGGAGGTATGATGGGTGGGGTAGAGAGTTGTACAGGTGTGGGGTAGAGGTTAGTAGAGGGGTGGAGTAGGAGGTATGATGGGTGGGGTAGAGAGGTGTAGAGGTGTGGGGTAGAGGGTAGTAGAGGTGTGGAGTAGGAGGTATGATGGGTGGGGTAGAGGGTAGTAGAACCAGATGTCACCAGGCCAGAATGATGAAACTGACAACGCCAGCTCCTTACTTTTTCAATGTCAGCTTAGATAGGAACATGGAAATATACATGACACAACCTAGATCTCATATCTTATCCATCGTCCTGAACATTTATGGTGACTTACATGAATTATGTAGGCTATCTTCCAAAATATGTCAAAATAACAGCCGTAGTGGGTCACGCATTCTGATGATACCTCCCCTACCATTTTAACAAAATTGCAGGTTTGTTGTCTATTTGCACACCAGGGGGCAGTAGTGATTAATGTAATCCAACCATAGAGTCCAACAGGCAAAAGAAAGTGATTATTGATAGAATCTAGAAGGGTGTTCTTACCTCCAGTCAGTAATGTCTGTCTGTATGGGCGAGGTCAAGATTCTACTCCAGCCTGCTAATCAGGTGATGTGCTTCAGTCTTTTATGACGATAAAACTAGAATGAAACTAGAAAACAAAGCTCTAGAAACCAAAGTTCACAGAGTAATCATACTAAAGAGAAATGTAACATGCTAGATCCAGAACCTAACCATGTGAAATTTACTTTAATGCAGTATGTCAAGTAAATAAATCGAATCAAGTGTCGGTTAATTTAACCCTCCCCAAAATGTCTGTCTGAAATGTAGCCTTCATCCAATAAAAGCTGAACATTTAAGCGGTTACGTTATGAGTCTCATCAGTTAGTAATTAGGCGCCTTTGTTCATTAATTCTCTTTAATTACGCCAAAGAGAAAGAACACTACAGAACATCAAATTAGTTGGTCTGTTTGTTGTCATTGTTGTCGTTTGTTTGTTTTTCATGGGCCATAAAGCGCCGGCCTGTTTGGAGTGCTGGGCTCTCGGTGCTCAGTCTAGTGGGAGCTGTGAGGCTCCTGTGGGTGACATTCTCCCAGCTTGCTGTTGTTCAAGGAGGCTGATAAACGCTGCCTTCCCCCGGTTTGCTCAGCCACCATCCAAATCCCCGGGTTTCTGCTCCTGTTGCCTTGACAACCGCCGTTTAAAGAGGTGGTTCTGGTTATTGACCGTTTGCCCTTGACCAGAACTACATTCGCACACGAAGCTGCACGGCTGGACCTGAGAGAGCTTTTTATTTATATTTGTTTATCTATTTAAAGAAACTTATTGTTTCCTAATAACTATGGAATGGATTGATGATGGGTAGAATAGCATGCTGACTGACTGTGTAGATCTGGTGTTGGGTGGCAAGCTAACTATGGGTATAGAGTTCTGTTTTTGGGGGAAGCAACAGATCTAAACAAGAGGAACTTTACTGTGTGTTATTCCAGATTAAGCATCATTCTGCATTTTCTATTCCTATTTATAAGGAACTATGCAAAAAAAGGACTTTCTTCCTTCTTCCTTTTTTTTTGATAATTCCATTTGGGCTGTGGGGGGTGCTTAATGTCTGAAGTTAAATCAGACATTAAGCACCCCCCACAGCCCAATGATTTAAGTTAAATCAGACATTAAGCATCCCCCACAGGCCGACTAGTAGTCGACTATCGGCAAATTTTGGTCAATCAAAGTCAACTATACAAATCCTTAGTCGGGGACAGGCCTAACACTGAGGCTTGAACTGGGGGTTGAGAAATCATACCCGAGTTTGTGACTCAGAGTTAATGTGCCGTTTTATTACCATTTTCTTCTAGTAGGAAATCAGAATTTACGACCTCTTGAGTTATAATGGAATGCAGCATTACAGTGAGAATGGAGCACGAAGGCAAGTAGAAATAAAAAGAATTACCTATAAAACACTATTAAAAACATTGGTTCAACTTACAATCACGAGTCATCCAGCTGTATTGCCTATTTCTAAAGACGTCAGTATCAGTTTCAGTAGGCTAACATTTTACACCTTCTAAATTCGAATATGCTTCGGGCTGCGTATTGTTTGAAATATTTTCAATACTGGTGCAAATACCAATACCTGGTATTCAATTCTGATGCCAAAACTATACTTTTTTCGCTACCTTACTTTGCCGATTTATGTGCATCATTCATATTCATGCTTATTGGCTCACTGACACTGATGAAATGTACTACTTAGGTATTGTATTTTGGTATTGAATTTTGATAGTGCTGCATTTTTTGATACTCGATAGTATTGAAGCAATATGATCTTACTTTACGCCTGCTACCCCTTCTGGGGCATAGGCCGTCAACAAGTCTCCAGGGCCCTCATTTATCAACGTTGCATACGCACAGATATGTGCGGAACCCGTGCGTACGATCATTTCTAAGCAAAGTGTGGGACTTATCAATTTGAACTTGTGCTTGACTTGTGTGCCTATATTTACGCACAGCTCCGACCGTGCGTACCTGGCGCCCGGTGGTAGAATATGAATATTGCAACGCGGAAATAAGCTTCTGTGCATTAGTTTCAACACTGGCGTGTTCTGTATGGCCCGTAATTCATTATAGTTCATTGTAAAATAGCGACAGTAGTGTAATTATTGTCAAACCCTATAAATATAGCATTTGGAATAGGTCTTTCTCTCCGAATGAATGCAGCATGGTTTACATATAGCGTTATCGGGTGCACTGACTGCGCTTGCGGGAACTGTTTTCAGAGATAGCAGATAGGGATGAATGAATGAATGAGGGGCAGTCTAATTGCAGAGAGAACATAATAAGTCCACTACCCGAGACACCTCCTTCATTTGTACCGCAATTTGGGACCCAAATTGGAGCTATAAGCTTAAAAGCTTTTCCGTGCTTATTTGAGAAGGGTCCAGCTGCAGAGCTGGAGAGCAACGCTCTCAGGGCCAAGATAGCACTTATAATATTTTGAGAGAGACAGCAGAGAGACAGACAGCTGAGAGACAGACAGACAGACAGATAGACACTGGCCCGTTGAGATCTTGAGGACATCAGGACCGGATCTCGCCCCCAGGGACAAAGGACCCAGACGGCGAGGAAAGAGAGCTGGAGTCCGTAACAGGCTGAGAACCAGGCGGCACAGGACACCACTACCCAGTATATTGCTAGCCAATGTACAATCAATAGACAATAAACTAGACGACATCCGAGCAAGGATTCAATTCCAGAGAGACGTTAGGGACTGTAACGTTCTCTGCTTCATCGAGACGTGGCTGGCGCCAGAAGTCCCAGACCACGCCATCCAACCGGCCGATCATTTCTTCATTCACCGCAAGGATAGAACAGCAGAATCCGGTAAACAACGTGGAGGAGGTATTGCCTTCATGTTGAACAAAAATTGGAGTGACCCAACTAACGTGAAGGAATTATCCAACCACTGCTCCCCAGAACTGGAATATATAACCATCAAGTGTCGTCCTTTCTTCCTCCCGAGGGAGTTAACGGCGATCGTCCTGGTCGGAGTGTATATTCCACCGCAAGCCAGCAACAAGGTCGCGCTCTCCAGACTACACGACGAGGTAAATAGAATCCAAGAGGCGAATGTTAACGCCGCCATTTTAGTTCTGGGAGATTTCAATAGCGCCAATCTGAGAAAGGTATTGCCCGACTTCTATCAGCATGTGACTTGCAACACCAGAGGCGGTAACATCCTAGATCACTGTTACACGCAATTTAAAGGTGGCTACAAGGCTCATTCTGATAGTGGCTTCGGTAAGTCAGATCACGCATCAATTTTTCTTACACCGAAGTACAGACAGAGAATTAAAAGTACTCCCGTAGTCTCGCGAGAGGTGCAGAAATGGGATGTGACGTCAGAGGATACGATCCGGTCAGTGTTTCACAACACAGACTGGAATGTGTTCCGCGACACAGATAACATTAATGCCTACACGGAGACAGTGCTGGACTATGTTTGTACTAGGGTGAAAGAAACAATCCCCACTACCAAAATGAAAGTTTACCCAAATCAAAAACCCTGGGTAGACAAATCCGTCCGTGAAGCTCTGAGAGAGCGCACCAAAGCATACAACGACGGCCTAGAGGCAGGCAACATGAATGACCACAAGGTGGCGCGATACAACGTAAGGAGGACTGTGTCAGAGGCCAAACGACGCTACAGGGATAAAATTGAACTCCAGTTTGAACAAGCTGACTCTAGAGCTATGTGGCAGGGGCTCAAAACGATGACAGACTACAAAGGCGCCTCCCTCAAACTGAACAGTGACATCTCCTTAGCAAATGACCTCAATACCTTCTATGCAAGGTTTGATGCTGGTAATAACAACACCAGCTCACAAGCCTCGGCAATGGGGGGGGGGGGGGGGGTCGGCTGCTGATGGAGGCGCAGTGTTCAGGGTAACAGAGCATGAGGTGAGGCGGACCTTTAAAAAAGTGAATATCAGGAAGGCAGCAGGTCCAGACGGCATCCCCGGCCGCGTCCTAAAAGTCTGTGCCGACCAACTGGCCCCAGTATTCACTGACATATTTAACCTGTCCTTAGAACAGGCTGTCATCCCCACCTGCCTGAAGAAGTCCACTATTATCCCTGTACCCAAAAAATCCAAGCCTGCTTGCCTCAACGACTACCGCCCTGTAGCTCTCACCTCCATAGCCATGAAGTGCTTTGAGAAGCTAGTAAAGGGCTACATCTGCTCCTCCCTCCCCATCAACATGGACCCCCTGCAATTTGCATACCGCCCCAACAGGTCCACGGAGGACGCCATATCCCATGTGCTGCACACAGCAGCATCACACCTGGACAAGAGGCAGGGGAACTATGTGAGAATGCTATTCATCGACTACAGCTCGGCATTCAATACCATAGTCCCCTCCATACTCATAGCCAAGCTCAGGGACCTGGGCTTGGGCTATGACCTCTGCCAGTGGGTCTTGGACTTTCTGACTGGCAGACCCCAGGTGGTGAGAGCAGGCAACTGCACCTCCTCATCCATCACCCTCAACATAGGGGCCCCCCAGGGCTGTGTTCTGAGTCCCCTCCTCTACTCCCTGTACACACACGACTGTGTGGCTCAGCGGAGTAGCAATACAATCGTCAAATTTGAAATGTCTTACCCGTCTCATACATTGTTCTTGCGTTCCACGTACCGATGTGGGCAGCCCTGGTCGAAAGAAGGGTGTTACGATTCTGGTTCTTGACTACGGTCGGGAACCTCCCACCTTCTCTGTCATCTGTCACTTGGTTACTGTCACTTGTTTTCCCTGTCATTTAGTGCTGTCAATTAGGGGTTGGCTTCTGATTGGCTGTCACGGGGGTGTGTGTGGAATGTTGGTAGTTGGTGGCTATATAACATTCCTTTCCTCTGCTTGTCATTTGTCAGGTCTTCACTATAGGCGTTCGGAGATAACGCAGGCGGTTCCTGTTCTGGACCACCACTAAGCTCCATTATCTAATTCTCTCGTTCTCTTGCCTTGGCATAGTATCCTAGTATTACTCTTTGTGTTCTTTACTATTAAAGTCGAACCTGTTCAAGAGTATACCTTCTCCGTCTCTGTGATTGCCTACAACAATTGGAACTCACCTACCTCCATCCTGACAGAAGACCTGACCATCAGAGTTCCATGGAGGCAATCATGGAGATGCTCCAGGCACAGAAGAGTGCACAGGAGCGCATGGAGGAACACCAACATCTGGTCAGCGCCGAGTTGGTTCGGCTGGGCGGGATCGTCAGCGCGTCGCAGGAGACGGCGCAGTCGGCGCTCAGCACAGCCCGGCAGGCACAAGTCAAGGTGGCGGGGGTAAGGACGACGGTGGGTGAGACGGCGGCAGGAGAGGCGGCGTTCAATACCACGTTCAACACAGAGGAGAGTCGGGGAGCTCTTGGGCACCAGGATCGGAACCAGGAGCCACGGCTACCCGCACCAGGCCGCTACGCGGGAGCACCGGAGGGATGCAGGGAGTTCATCACCCAGTGCTCACTCGTGTTCCAGCTGCAGCCACGCTCATTCCCCTCTTCCAGAGCACAAGTCGCATATATTATCACCCTCCTCACCGGTCAAGCACTCTCCTGGGCTACGGCCGAATTAGAGAGCGGTTCGCCTCTCTGCGACTGTGTGGACGACTTCACCAGGGAGTTGAGAAGGGTATTCGACACTTCCCGAGTACTTCGTACGGTCTTCGAGGCCGGTGGGCGGCTTCTCGCTTGCCGGCAGGGCTCCCGCACGGTCTCAGAATACGCCATCGAATTTCGGATCGTGGCTCGGGAGGCGGCTTGGCCGGAAATTCCTTGTGTGGTCCTATTTCTCAAGGGACTCTCCGCACGGATGCGAGATGAGTTCTCCGTGCGTGAGATCCCTGAGCAGCTGGAAACACTCATCAACACCGCCATACGGATGGACAACCGACATCGGGAGAGAGAGAGGGAGCGTGAAGATACTACCCAGGTACGTGTCCTTTCTCCTCCCGTTGTTGACATCTTCCCGCATTACACGAGTGGGCCACTGGGTGATGAATCCATGCAGCTTGGGGCGCTGTCGCTCTCAGACGACGAGCGGCGGCGCTTCATCGAGGAGCGACGCTGCTTCCGGTGCAGCCGCACCGGTCATCGTTTCGGCAGCTGTCGGGAACAGGCTGGCTCAACTCGGCGCCAGTCGGGAAGGGGAGGTGCTCCGCCGGGCCTCGAGAGGGCGCCAGCAGGTGGGCTCACCCCAGCACTACCATCTGACTCACGTACATTTCTGGAGGTGGCGGTTAACTGTGGGGGTAACGTTAGGGGAACGAAGGCTCTCATTGACTCAGGGGCGGCGGGCAATTTCATTCACTTGGGGTTGGTGAGAGAATGGTGAATCCCGGTAGAAGAGTTGGGGGTTCCCATTCCTGTCTACGCCCTGGACGGTCAGCCCCTGGGCAGTGGGAGCGTCACACAACATACTGTCCCTATGCACATCCGGGTGGCGGGTGGGGTGTGGGAGTGGGTTAAATTATTTGTTATTGTCTCCCCCTATTCTGTTATGGTGTTGGGTCATCCCTGGTTGTCTTCATGTGTACGGAATATTAATTGGAGCACGGGCTAGCTCTCAACGGAGGTCGACGTGAAGTCGGTCGTCGGCGAAAGTTTGTCCACTCCCTTGTCTCCCTTCCCCTCTTCTCTTTTTTCTCCTTCTTCTCTCTCCAGGGTGGTGGGGAGCGTCGCAGATTCTGTTCCACCCTCTAATCCCGATTTGATAGGGGTTCCTGAGATCTATTGGGACCTGGTGGACGTTTTTAGCAAGACGCGTGCTAAAGCACTACCGCCTCATAGATCATACGACTGTCCCATTAATCTTCTACCCGGTACCTCCCCGCCTCGCGGGCGAATGTTCTCTCTCTCACGCCCCGAGACCTTGGCCATGAACACCTACATTGAGGAGGCATTGCTTGCGGGGCACATACGTCCTTCCACATCCCCGGCCGGCGCTGGTTTCTTCTTTGTTGACAAAAAAGATGGGGATCAGCGCCTGTGCATTGATTATAGGGGATTGAATGACGTTTCCATCAAGAACCGATATCCTTTACCTCTCATGGACACGGCCTTTGAGTGCTTACAGGGGGCACAGATCTTTTCTAAACTTGACTTACGTAATGCATACAATCTGGTCAGGATTAGAGAAGGAGACGAGTGGAAGACTGCATTTAATACACCCAATGGTCACTATGAGTATTTGGTCATGCCCTTTGGTTTGGCTAATGCTCCGGCAGTCTTCCAAGCCCTGGTTAACGACGTGCTGCGAGACTTGATTGGGGTGTCTGTGTTTGTTTACCTAGATGATATCCTAATTTTTTCTCGCGATATGGTGCAACACCAACTGCATGTTCGGGAGGTGCTAGACCGTCTCCTCAAGCATCAACTATTCGCTAAGGCTGAGAAGTGTGTGTTTCACACTGATACCGCTTCCTTCCTGGGCTTTGTGTTGACGAAGGGTGATCTACGCATGGATTCGGCCAAGGTGAGTGCAGTCTTGGACTGGCCACGGCCTTCGTCGCTCAAGGGGTTACAACGGTTTTTGGGCTTTGCAAATTTTTACAGGCGCTTTATTCGCAACTTTAGCGCCTTAGCCAATCCGTTAACAGCTCTCACTAAGGCCTCTCTCCCTGTCTTTGAATGGTCGCCTAGGGCAGAGTCGGCCTTCTGCGATCTCAAGCGTCGGTTTACATCCGCTCCTGTATTGATCCGCCACGATGCAGAGGTTCCGTTCATTGTGGAGGTGGATGCCTCTGACATCGCTGTGGGGGGGGTGCTCTCTCAGAGGTGCTTAAAGGATGGGAAAGTGCACCCGTGTGCTTTTTTTTCTCGCCGTCTGTCATCAGCCGAGCGCAACTACGACGTGGGTAATCGGGAGTTGTTGGCTATCAAATTGGCACTGGAGGAATGGAGACATTGGTTGGAGGGGGCGGCACATCCTTTCATTGTTTGGACCGATCATAAGAACTTGGCTTACATCCAAGGGGCTAAACGCCTTAACGCTCGCCAGGCCAGGTGGGCGTTATTCTTCACACGATTTCGATTTACCATCTCCTATAGACCCGGGTTCAAGAATATCAAACCCGACGCGTTATCGCGCCAGTTTGATCTTCCTGGCCGGGAGGAGCAGCCCCATCCCATTATTCCACCGGCCTTGATTTTGGCACCCATGTCTTGGGGCATAGATAAGGTGGTAAGGTCGGCGCTGACGCGGGAGCCCGATCCTGGCGGGGGCCCTCCGGGGCGGTCGTATGTGCCCAAGGCGGCACGCTCACGTTTGCTGCAGTGGGCACATGCCTCATCCCTCACCAGCCACCCTGGGGCCACCAGGACCCTGGAATTTATCCGTAGGAGGTTCTGGTGGCCGACAGTGGAGGGGGATACGCATTCCTTTGTGGCGGCCTGCCCGATGTGCGCGCGCAGTAAGACCTCTCGCCGTGCACCGGCAGGTCTCCTCCGGCCACTTCCTATACCTAAACGGCCCTGGTCGCACATATCCCTGGACTTTATTTCTGGCCTCCCCCTTTCGGACGGGTTCACCGCCATTTTGGTGGTGGTGGACCGGTTCTCGAAGGCGGCTCATTTTGTTCCTCTCCCCAAGCTTCCATCGTCCCGGGAGACTGCTGATCTGGTGATACAGCATGTCTTTCGGGTCCACGGGCTTCCGGTGGATATCGTGTCGGACCGGGGTCCTCAGTTCGCTTCCAGGTTCTGGAAGGCGTTTGCCGCCGGTCTCTGCGCCTCCGTCAGCCTTTCGTCTGGGTTTCATCCGCAGTCGAACGGGCAGACAGAGCGCGTCAACCAGGACCTGGAGGGGGTCTTGAGATGTTACGTTGCTGGTTGCCCGGCAACGTGGAGTAGGAGGTTGGCATGGGCTGAGTACACGCATAATACCCTCCTCTCTTCCTCTACCGGTATGTCTCCCTTTCAGTGTCAGTATGGTTTTCAACCTCCTTTGTTTCCCGAGCAGGAGCAGGAGGCGGAGGTGCCCTCGGCCCAGGCACATGTGGCTCGCTGCCGCAGGACGTGGAAGCGGGTCCGGGCGGCGCTGCAGAAGGTTTCGGTTAGTACCCAGCGGCAGGCTAACCGCAAGCGTCGTCCGGCTCCGGTTTACCGTCCTGGGCAGCGGTTTGGCTTTCCACCCGGGATCTCCCTCTCCGGGTGGAATCCAGGAAGCTGGCTCCTCGCTTTATAGGACCCTTTAAGGTGGTACGTCGGGTGAATCCTGTGGCTTACAGGCTACGGCTTCCGAGTTCTATGAGGGTTCATCCGACGTTTCATGTGTCCCTGTTGAAGCCGTTCCTCTCATCGCCCTTGGCCCCGCCACTGCCTACGGTTCCTCCGCCTCGGTTTATGGGTGGTCAGCCCATTTACACGGTGCGGAGGATACTGGGTTGTAGGCGGAGGGGTAGGGGGTTTCAGTTCTTGGTGGATTGGCAGGGGTACGGGATAGAAGCGCGTTCTTGGGTGCCTCAAAGGGATATTTTAGATCCCAGCCTGATCGATGATTTCCGGCGGCTGAATCCCGAGGCCCCCAGGTGAACGTCTGGTGCCGTTCGTCGGGGGAGGGTACTGTTACGATTCTGGTTCTTGACTACGGTCGGGAACCTCCCACCTTCTCTGTCATCTGTCACTTGGTTACTGTCACTTGTTTTCCCTGTCATTTAGTGCTGTCAATTAGGGGTTGGCTTCTGATTGGCTGTCACGGGGGTGTGTGTGGAATGTTGGTAGTTGGTGGCTATATAACATTCCTTTCCTCTGCTTGTCATTTGTCAGGTCTTCACTATAGGCGTTCGGAGATAACGCGGGCGGTTCCTGTTCTGGACCACCACTAAGCTCCATTATCTAATTCTCTCGTTCTCTTGCCTTGGCATAGTATCCTAGTATTACTCTTTGTGTTCTTTACTATTAAAGTCGAACCTGTTCAAGAGTATACCTTCTCCGTCTCTGTGATTGCCTACAACAATTGGAACTCACCTACCTCCATCCTGACAGAAGGGTGGTCGGCCGTGTCGCTTCCAGAGACTTCTGCCTTTCACCACATGGTGTCATATACCTTCTTATCAAAGACCCTTCTCTTCCCTGGGCCAAGGTGTTGATGTCTTGTTTATCTTTTGTTGGCGTTTCTGTAACAATATAGTGTTTTACGGGGTGGGGATGTTAGCCCCTCGCCCAACCCCCAACCTGGAGGGCCAGGTGCTACTTTTCGTCCGGCCTCTACTCTAGAAACCTGCCCGCCATGGTTGCACCTGCTGAGGGTATGAACCCCCTCCGGTATAGCCTTCTGAGTCATGGAGGCACGCAAGCCTCTCCACCACGACAACGTAGCAGCACAAGAAGAAGAATATGATCGATATACCATAAAAGTATTGAATTTCAATACTCCACAGCAATTCCCAAAATTATATGGAATATTTTACAATATAAAGGAGTTTGATATGTCATTCAACAAAGTATGTAATGTAGGGCTGCAACTAATGACTATTTTGGTAGTCGACTAATCTGTCGATTATTTTTTCGATTAGTCGACTAATCGAAAAACAATTATATATAAATATTTTTTTTATGTCGACTAATCGTTGCAGCCGTAATGCATGTGATATTTTTATCATTACTAACAAACTGAAACCACACTGTCTGGCTACCTATTACAGCAGAGATAGAACTAAACCACACTGTCTGGCTACCTATTACAGCAGAGATAGAACTAAACCACACTGTCTGGCTACCTATTACAGCAGAGATAGAACTAAACCACACTGGGTCTCATTCACCAACATTAATAATATTTCTCTTACGACAACCACCTTGGAAGGCCATAAGATAAACTCGACGATAATTGCACCCGGATTCACCAACGTGTGGAGAGTCTGTCTTAAGTGGCCAAAATTATCACAGCTGCGATGGCCACAATGAGATACGTCACTCATTGACAAACTTGAACGTGCGTTCCCGTTTACTTCATTTGCATACAGACACGCCTCCGGCAGCTCCTTATAAAGCCCGCCAACAGAGCCGTGTGCAAATTAAATTAAAGCCCGCCAACAGAGCCGTGTGCAAATTAAATCCCAATGAGAGCGAAGAGAGTTACAGGCGCACCTGCAGTGCTGGGAGTGGAAAGGAGGAAGTTATATTATTTAGTAGCGTCAGCACACACACACACGTACTGTATAGTCTACGTGCGTAATTAATGAACACAGTAGGCTTATATTAATATTATAATGACTTGTTTTATTACGAGATCACAGATACTGCGCTGCCCTACAGTACGTACAGTACACATCTAGCGTGACATCTCCACAAAGTCGGGCGTGAGCGGACTAGACTCCACAGAGTCGTTGCACACCGGTGTCCCACAAAAGGGTGCTTGGCATGTTGGTGCTTGGCATATTAAATGTAGTAAACTGCCATGAGAAATGTAGGACATTTGTACGCAGTGGTAAGCTTGACTGAAACCTCAAACGATTGCGGACATGCCGTGCAGAGTCTGGTCCGCTCACGCCCGACTCTGTGGAGATGTCACGCTAATAATTGGTTAGACTAGACTAGAAGTCTTTATTTGTCATGCAGTTTAACACACACACGCGAGATGGGCGACCCACAGGAACACACACACATGCACTGAGTCGCAGATGAAATGTCTCTCTGCACTTTTCCCATCCCGTTGTCCTTCCCCCCATGGGCAGCCGGGAGCAGATAGGGCGTCAACGTGACCAATCCAAGTGCTCCTGTCCGTCTTCGCCAAGGACGCCACAGCGTTAGCGATCTGTTGTGCATGTTTTTCCATTGGGTTTATCTTATCGGGGGGGAAACCCTTGCGAGCACGGGGAGAACATGCAAACTCCACACAGAAAGGCCTGGGAGATACCCCACCTGAGTACCTGGCATCATGGAAACCTGGTCCCCAAGCGGGAATCAAACCCTGGACCTTCTTGCTGTGAGGCGACAGTGTTAACCACTACACCACGTGCCGCTAAGATGTGTACTGTACATACTGTACTACTAAGATAAGATAAGATGATCCTTTATTGATCCGGGTGTCAAAGCAGCATGGGGGGGGGATACAGGGTGGGGGATGCATAGCTTCACAGTCCATACACTATAGGTACACTTAAAGTAAAGTATAGAATAGAATAGAATAGACTTTTAATTGTCATTTCACACAAGTATACTATCAGTTTGATATCTCATGCATCAAAAGTACTCCTGAAAATCATCAAGAACAGAATAGAACCCATAATTGAATCAGCTCTCGGATAGCCAAATGGGTTTTCGCAAAGGAAAAGGAACAAGAGATGCAATCTGCCAACTCAGAATCATTGGTGAAAAATCGATAGACCAACAGAAGAAGCTGTATATTTGCTTCATCGATTTCACGAAGGCCTTCGACAGAGTTAACAACATTTATGAGAACAATGGAAGAATTCAAAATACCAGTTTCTGACCGAAGAATAATTGCCAACTTATACTGGAGGCAGAAGGCTAATGTTAGAATAGGAAAGGAGAAATCAAGAGACTTCCCGGTGGAGAAGGGTGTAAGACAAGGATGCATCTTGTCCCCTGTACTCTTTAATATGTACAGTGAATCACTGATGAAAAAAGGTCTGAGAGGAGGGAAAGGAGTCAAACTTGGCGAAGAGAACATCACCAATATAAGATACGCGGATGACACTGCTATAGTCTGTAACTGTCAAGAAGATCTACAGGACATGATGAATAAGCTGAATGCCGAATGCAAAAACTATGGAATGTCGCTAAACACAAAGAAAACTAAAGTAATGATCATTGAAAAAACACCAGGAACTGTTTGTAAAATACAGGTGGATGGAGAAAAACTTGAACAAGTGAAGGAGTAGGCCTACATTTACCTTGGAAGCTGGATCAGTGAAGGTGGAAGAGCTAACATGGACATTAAGAGAAGAACCGGAATTGCAAAGGGCGCATTCTGGAACCATAGAATTATTGAGAAGAAACATAAGTTGGAAAACGAAGACCCCCTCATTCATCAACGTGTTCTACGCACAGATCTGTGCTTACCCTGTGCGTACGATCATTTCTAAGCAAAGAGTGGGATTCATCAATTTCGATTTGAACTTGACTCCGTGCTTACATCTACGCACAGGTCTGACCACACTTACCTGACGCCCAGTGGTAGAATATATTATTACAACAAGGAAATGAGCTTCTGTGCATAATAACACTGGCATGTTCTGTACGAACCGTAGTTCATTATAGTTCATTGTAAAATAGCAACAGTAGTGTAATTATGGTCAAAACCCTATAAATAGCATTTGGAATAATAGATCTTTCTCTCAGAATGAATGCAGCATGGTTTATATAGCGTTATCGGAATATACAGGGTGTAGGCTACTGACTGACTGCGCTCCGCGTAGCTTGATTGATTGATTGATTGAAAAGTTTATTAACAGATTGCAGAATGGGTACAGTACAGTACAGCTCAGTACATACAATTGTTAATTGGGGATGCAGACCAACTTTCGTCTTGTTTACATCAGGGTCCCCCATTTTCAATTCATCATAAATCATAAAGCTCAACTCGTTATTATTTTGCGCACAGACCGCTGAAACACGGGAACGGTTTGATTATATTTAAAAGTGGAATTTCGAAGCTGTAAGCAGAATAAGTCATATGAATATAGTGTTCTTCCCCCTTTTTACTGTATAAGAAAGAATAGAAAACGCATTGCAATGACACCATGCAGATAGTGGACAGACTATGTATATGATGGGATTCAAGTTCGCGTTTTTGTTGCTCATAGGCATGCTGTCAGAGTATGATATCTTAATCAAACATTCTAGAACATTTGTCGTCACAGATCATGTCCTAATAGAACATAGGCTATGGCATGGATCGTGATATTGTGTGGACTGTAATTATTACTGTACCGGTACCACCCATTGTGACAACAGCCTTGTGAGTCCCGCACACAAACATGATGGAATTCAAGTTCATGTATTGAAAGGCATGCCTACATCATACATGCAGTGAGATTCATTGTTCTTGTATATGCTCTCTATTATTGTTTATATAGGCTACCCAATACTGACATCAAAATAGATTGTAGTATGCCTCTAGAAATCATATGCAGCAGGTAGAAAATTGACGGGAGATCCATCGCGATTTGGAATAGAATTGAGGAGAACTTTAATCCCTGGGTATCAATCAAACAACACGGGAAAAGGCAGTCATATTCCAGCGCGGTCTTTATTAGCCGACAACAAAATAGATGCCTCTAAAAATCATATAGCCAATCGAACACAACTAATAAAGGCATTCATATTACAGCACGGTTATAATGACACACAACCAACGCCAAACAGTGGTCAACGAACGGTCTTTATTAGTATTCTGAGCTGTCCAGGCAGAATTGCAGCAATGGTCTTAGGGAGCCGTTGATATCTGACATCACCGTTTACAAGTCCGCCTTTTATTATTTATCCCATAATACGCGATAGTGTCTTCTTGGTTCGACAGCAGTGAACAATCTTCGTGGAGTTTCTCAGGGTTCCGCTCGGGTCAGTCCATTATTTCACATCCCATGGGGGGTGTTTCCTCATTTTCATGACCATATATGGATAATCATGCACGAGCATTGACGGTAGAACAAAGTGGTATTCATCAACACGGAGGGGCATAGAGCCTGCGTACGCACCGTGTGATGAATCCCGACTTCCCTGTGCGTACACTAGTTCTACATTCCGTGCTTACGTGTGGAAATAGAAATGTTCTACGCACACTATTGATGAATGAGGGCCCGGATTTTGGATGTCAGTCTTTTCATACGGAGCAGAAGCATGGACGCTGAATGAAGAGGCAAAGAGGATGATAGAATCTTTTGAAATGTGGACGCTGAGGAAGATGCTGAAGATAACATCGAAGGATAAGATCAAGAATGAGGAGGTACTGAGAAGAGCGGATATGCAAGGAGGACAGCTGCTGGAGAGGTTGAAAAAGAGAAAGATGGAGTTGTGCGGGCATGATCTGAGAGGATCCAGCGGGGAGATGTTCAAGAAGGTGGTGATGGGGAAGGTGGATGGAAAGAGAGGAAGTGGAAGACCAAGAAGAGAGGCTGGGTAGACGACGTCTGTGATTGGAGCGGAGTGAGAGGCGGAGTCACGGAGTTGGAGAGAAGAAGTGGGGACAGAATGGGTTGGAGAGTTATAGGCAACCTTCGGAACGAAGAAGCCACCTAATGATGATGATACAACGAAATTTCAGGGGAGCTCCCACAGACCGTAGTACAACATACATGTAACACATAACACTGTACATATAACAGAATATTTTAAATAATAAAGTGCATGATGAACGGTAAACATAGTGGTTATCAAGTCCAGGTAAAGTGCATGGTGCACGTGAGGGGACAGTCAATGAGAGTTTAACAGTCTGACTGCTTGGGGGAAAAAACTGTTCATAAATGTTGAACTCTTCGCATTTATGGACCGGTATCTCCTCCCTGAGGGAAGGAGCTGAAAGAGGTGATGTGCTGGGTGAGACTGGTCCTTGATGATACACTTGGAGCGGTGGAGGCAGCGGGAGGTAAAGACGGAGGTGATGTTTGGTAGAGGAGTCCCGAAGATCCTGCCTGCCGCCTTCACCACCTTCTGTAGAGCCTCTTGCTCTGCCTTTGTGCAGCTGGAGAACCACACAGACAAAAAATATATATATATGATTTTTTTATAAATTTTTTGTTGCTAAATCAACTCTGCCTCTCTTTGTTAACTACAACAAGCAATGCTGTTTGTTATTTAAGATGAGGTCGGACTCGGCACTGACAGATTTGTGTTCATTGTGCTGCTTTTATAAAGCCTCAAATGATGGCTTACAATATTTCATGAACGCATGAAGTGTTTGTCTAAGATTTAAAAAGGTTTAAACTTTACAGCACTGACAAAGTTGAACAAAGTGCTGTACAAGTCCCACAACATAAAATAATAATAATAATAATAATTCTTTTTTATTATTATTATTATAATTTTTTATCTCGAAGCTTCGAATTAAAATCTAATCTTGGCCCCGAAGCTTCGAATTCCAAAAAAAATTCGAAGGTCAGCCCTACCCAGATAGCAAAAGATGTTAATTCAATGTTGATTTATGGTCAAAATGCTTTATTTTTGGTTAAGGTCGACGATTGATGGTGGATCAACCATTAACCGATGAACCAATTGACCAATGTTGAAAACATGTCATTGAATCAATATTGTTTTGTGGTTGAATTTTTATGATTGAAATGCCAATATCTAAAAAATGTTGAATCAACGGATGCTGTTTGTCGTCATTAAGTTTGTCATGGAGTGGACCGATCCGAATGCCCCCCCCCAATTTAAACAGATTATGGTACGTCCCAACCACATATCCTTCCACTATCAGATACAGCGATCTCTCGATCGTGAACTGCAACAGAACAGCAACTATATCTGAATCCCCCGGATTTGATTCTACTGAGTGCTTTACAGTAAGTTTTGGCGATATTACTTTTATCTTAACTGTGTTCAGTGAAAAATAACGTTATTGTGTGCTTATGCTATGCTGCAGTTTGGTAAATGTGCTATATACGTCAACTAAGATAAATATTCATGAATATTCGTTAGCGTGTACTTAATATAACTCTGGAGAGTGTGCAAGTGGAATCGTACGGTTGTTTAAGACCTATAACCAGTTATTTATTATTTCGATGTAATTTTTCTAGCGCCAAACGTACAGACCAATTGCATGCTCCAATTGTGTGCTTTGGTACTGAATGACGTTGTGCGAGTCAGCCAATCAAAAGCATGCTTATTGGGTGAACAGGAAGTAGTCAAGGAAGCACGCGGTAGCTGCCTATAGTGAACATGGAGTGCAGTAAATGCAACGTTGCCTACCAGACAACGGGACCGCGGTGGTTCTTTTTGTATTGCTCCTGGCTGTTCAAACAAATTTTATCGAGAGAGGAAAGTTGGTTCATTTCCACAAACTACCAGTGAAGAAAACAGTGTTGTTCAATCACCGTCGCGGGGCATTTAGCTACCTGGCTACCTAGCCGCCAGTGGCGAATCCTCATGGAAGCCAACGGAAGCCAGGCCTCCCCATGAAAATATGAATTAATATGAAATATGATTTTTTTTTTTATTCTGCTGTCAGCAGACTAAGTAGTCTGGCCTCCCCTCTGCACATTTTCACGAGTCACGTGACAACGTCTGAACCAACCATAGGTCTGAACGTCATCCCCTCGCGGGATTGATTGATTGATTGATTGAAAATGTTATTAACAGAGCAGCACATTAGAAGCTTCTATTCTATTATCAAACATTTAGCACTTTATTAGCCACTTATTTTTCGCCGGCGGGACATTTACTGAGGACCAGCACACTGTGGATATAATGATTTAACAAATCTATCTGTCCAGAAGGAGCAAGGAGGATTATTGGCCCGGTAAGAAGCTTGGATGCTAAATTACTAACATTATGGCTAGCTTGGATGCTGTCTCAGGACACGCCCCTGCTGTCTCAGGACACGCCCCTGCTGTCTCAGGACACACCTCTGCTGTCTCAGGACACGCCCCTGCTGTCTCAGGACACGTCCCCGCCATCTCAGGAGACGCCCCTGCCGTCTCAGGACACGCTCCTGCCATCTCAGGACACCCCCCTGCTGTCTCAGGACACCCCCCGCTGTCTCAGGACACGCCCCCCGCTGTCTCAGGACACGCCCCCACTGTCTCAGGACACGCCCCTGCTGTCTCCGGACACGCCCCTGCTGTCTCCAGACACGCCCCTGCTGTCTCCGGACACTCCCCTGCTGTCTCCGGACACGCCCCTGCTGTCTCCGGACACGCCCCTGCTGTCTCCGGACACTCCCCTGCTGTCTCCGGACATGCCCCTGTCGTCTCCGGACACTCCCCTGCCGTCTCCGGACACGCCCCTGCTGTCTCAGGACACTCCCCCTCCCCTGCTTCAGGACACCCTTCCTACTTCACACCCTGCAACAACTTCACAGACCTGCAAGAGAGAACGCGGCATGGCGGGGAGCAACAGAACGGCCTGATCAGTGCACACATATCCAACTCGGAGAGAGTTACAGAGGATAACCTGGGTTGCAGTGTGTGCCAAACAACTGCTAACGACAACAGGCTTGCCTTATCCATAGAAGATACCATAATTTTAAATATTATGGACTCAGAGATGTATAGGGATGAGAGGAACAGCTGGGTTGCCCCACTACCCTTCAAGATGCCACAAAGACGACTCCCAAACAACCGCAAGCAGGCAGTCAATCGCCTTACTTCACTGTGTCGAACCTTCGACAGGAAACCTGGAGATTTCTCAGACAAGGACCTCCACCGAAGCCAATGGAGACAGGTGCAAGCCCTTGCCAGCACATTCTGGAACCGCTGGAGACATGAGTACCTCCCGACACTGCAGAGTCATCGCAAGTGGGTCGAAGATCACCGCAACTTACAGGAAGGTGATGTTGTGCCGTTGAAAGACAGCCAAGCTGCAAGGAATGAGTGGCTTGTGGCACTGGTAATTTCCACCTTCCACCTTCCCAAGCCAGGACGGAAAGGTGCGTAAGGTCGAAGTAAAGACCACAACTCAAGGAAGTTCAAAGATATTCCTGTGACCCATTTCAGAAATCGTTCTTCTTTTGCTTAAAGAGGACTGAAGTTAAGTTAATGTGTACTATAGCGTACACGTTTAATGCGGGGAGTGTTCTGCCTCCCCAGGCAGTGTATAATGGTTTGATTTACTTTAACACCACCTGTTGGTCGAACGTGGTATATACAGGAAATAGTACCTCACGGACAAACAGGAAGTAGTACCTGCAGGCTTCATTAGAAGAGAGATCTCATTATGAACAACACACTGTTCTTATCTGTTGTAATCCTTTGATTTGCCCCATCGTAAGCATTGTCTGTAAGTAATCCTTTATTGTTTGCAAGGTTATCTTTCAGTTTTGAAGCATATTTGTTGTCGATGGGATGTTCTTATGTTTGTATTCAATTACTGATAATACATGCCAATGGCTGATAGTTATGTGGCATGTTTAGTACAGCATGCCTCAGCAGTATATAGCTTACATTTGTTACAGTATGAACAGGTTTTGTAATTCTGGGTTTACATATAATTATTTAGTAAACATACTGTATGTCGATACATTTCTACGTGCACCAGTAACACAATGCATGTTATTCTTGTTTCAGTTTTACTCCTATCCTAGCAACATGTCAACAAGAACTACATTAAACAAGGAAGCTATGTTTGACTCTTGTGTTGCTTATTGAAGAGTTTGGCTGGCCGTCTACCTTTGATTAAAAACATCATTGGGAGGACAGCACAATCGGTATCAGTTTTAAAATGTTTAATTAAATTTTTACATTTCTATAACCTTTATTTACCCAGGCAAGCAAGTAAGAACAAATTCTGATTTTATTTATTGTCAAAAGTATGCATAATGTTGTGTTAATTCCACAACAAGAGATATGTAATGTTAATTACCTGAAATTATTCCATTTTGGGGGGGGGGGGGGACCCTGCATATACCGGTATCGGTTGATATCGGTTGATATCGGTATCGGAAATTAAGAGTTGGACAATATCGGTAAAAAAGCCAATATCGAGCATCCCTAGTTATAATGATTGATTGAAGATTCTTATAAATAAATGAGTGCTGTTGTAATAAACAACAGAGAGGATTCAGAACCAGTAACACCATGTCCGCGCCTCTTTTTGTCCATGACTAACTACAACGTTAGGTTATAGCTATAACCAAGTTCTGTTAATTAGGGGTGACGCTTGGCATCACACTGCACTCCCTCGCGTACGTGCACGCGCACTGAATAAATTCCACAAATGTACCTTTAATACCAGTATTAGTCTGACCACACCCCTCATCAGCTTACCTTCATAAGCAGGTGTGTGGTCACCTGCTCTCCTCCTTCCCAAGCTTTCACCACAAGGTGAGGTCAAGGGCTGCAGCGGCCGTCTGATGCCAAGCGTCACCCCTAATTAACAGAACTTGGTTATAGCTATAACCTAACGTTCTGTTCCATTAGGGGCTCTGCTTGGCATCACACTGCACAAAGGGAGGCCAAGCGGAGCCGCTGGCTGACAAATACACCCCGCTGAAGGCCCCCCACAACCAACAGAACAGGGAGGGCCGAGCCCCCCCGACCCCCCCTAATGGAGGGCACCCTCCCTATTAGAGGTCTACCGAGAGGGCGACGGACCCGACCGCGCGAAGAGGCACTCAAGCAACTCAACGCACAGGGTGAGCAGACCGTGGCTTGACCCCACGACTACACCCACGCACAACCCGCATGCCACCCGGGAACGAACGTAGGAAACAACCTCGTTACTGCCCCCAGAATCACGGGATCAAGGGCAAACCCAACCCCGTGGCAAGGCCGTAGCAGCGGAGCGCGAAGGAAGACCCAGACCCACCAAAAGGACTGGACTCCCTGGAATGGGGGCCCGGAGAAGTCCATGATGCCAGCATCAAGACCCCACCAGGTGGGCACCTAGTGACCCCGCCCCCCACATCGCCCGCGTATTCGGACAAAGGCCCCTCAGCCGAGCGGGCCCTGTCCTCCCCAACAGTACACCGCCTGGAACACAGGCCCTGCAACAGGCAGACAGCATGGCCGTAACACACAAGAGTTAACCAACGGAAGCAGGCAGTGCACCGGGAAAAAAGACCAGGCAACAGGCTGTCAACCCAAGCCTGGAGACTGCGGACGAGGCAGGCGCCAGAAGGACAGCTGAACACAGCTGCCCCGGCGGAAGGGGCGTATGCTGGCGTTGTCGCATAACCAAGCCTCCACAGAGAAGGCCCATACGATCGGCAGACGTCATGAACGTGCAGGGGCACCCTCAACCGGAGAACCGGGAGTTGACACTGCAGCAACACACCAGAGAACCAACCACCTAGGCATTACCCCATGCAATGGTTGGTCCCATAACCCCTCAGGAAAGAAACCCCAAAAACACACCTGCGGCACCGCCGCAGCCCGCATTCTGGTTTCCAACAGGGCTATCCCGGGCCTACGGGTCAACGAACATTACCCCGGACCGGGCCCGGTGATACGGGGAGCACAGGGTCCCCCGAGGAGGTTAAAACCACCCCAACAGGCCCCTCTGCGCCAAGCGCAAGAGAAGAGCGTAAAAAATGGAAGACCAGCCCCAGCACCCCGCACTCGGTATTCCCAGGAGGTCACCCAACCAAGTACCAACCAAGACCAACCTGCACAGCGGCCGAGATCCGACGAGATCGGGCGCGTACAGGTTGGCACGGCCGTAAGCCATTACGACAGTGCAGAATACAAACGCACCCAACAAGGGTTCCATAACGCTCAACCCTGTGACACCCGGACCGACCTAGCATTTTTCCCCCTGAAAAAAACCCAAGTCCCTCAGGGTACCAGAACAGCAGATCTGCATCCCCAGCGGACAACGGCTGCAACTGATCTGGACCAGCGCGACCAGAACCAGTCCCGTGCCCTAATCACGCCAACCTGCCAACCCCAGGAGAAGGGGCAGATATGCGTGTTGATCCCAACATAAAAAGAAGGCGCCACCCAGACGTGTCGGTACGAACCGCGCACGGTGGCCCACCCCTAGGGCGTGAGACCCTTCCCCATATGTCCAGGCCCATTCCGTCATCATCCCCTGACATGAACGGGAACCCATCGACAACCACACAGGGTGTCGGAAGAGGAAAAAACCCCCATCCCAATTGCTTCATAAAAACGCTGTTTCAACCCCAAGCAATCAAGGCGCGCCAGTCAGCCAATGCCCCAAAAGCACATCCTGAGCTAGCACTATGTGTGCGTTTTGACATACCCACATCAACAATAGGCTGTTTAGACCACCATATTGAATCCCCAAGACGCCCAGGGGAACGACAAGAGGGGCGAGATGCAATCAACTCCATGAATGAATGAATGAAAAAGTTTACCCAACAGACTGCAGAAAGGGTACAACCCAGTACGGCAATACACACAATTGGTTAAGGGGAGGCAGACCTGAGAAAGACGTTAGTCTTGTTTCCATCAGGGACCCTCATTTCCAATCCATATAGACACATTCAACTCTTTATAAAAATAAAGAAAAAGCATCACCCGTATGACCCAACTGCACAGCTGGGAGTAAAAAACCTGTTTTCACATGATTTTAATCCAGTCACTCTTTTTAATCAGAGTGTAAGACCAGACCCTCCCAGAAACACCTTCCCACATGAGACCATAGTCATGAAAAAGATATGTAAACTGTGAGTCACGTGACCAATCGACTCAAGTTGACACATAAATCGGGCGCAGCAGAACTGTGAGCCCTACGCCCTAACCTCGACATCTTTAAGACACCAGCTCATGGAAGGCGTCGCCATAGCAACACCGCTACAACGGGCGGGGAAACCTACCGGCTCCTGTCATGTAATAGCATACCCCTTCCCCCCCCCCCCCCCCTGCCAAGCACTGGCTTGGCCCTGACTGGCTCAGCAGAAGAGATCAAAAATCCCCTAAACCAATCAAGTGGGAAAGGAGGGGTTTATTCGACACCCCCTCCCGAAAAAACACCCTTTATCCCTACACACAGAAAAACAACCGTAGCCATCTTGAAAAACCTCCGGTAGAAAGCAATGCATAGCGAAGCTAATACAATGTCCGCTACCCACAAAATGTGTAAAGGTTTTACAATAAAACACAAGTCGCCTGTGCGTGAATCCTATACCCGTTGACTATGTCGTACATAGGAAAAACGCTGATCGAGAGTAAACGGCTAGGCCGTGAAATGTGTGTGTACGAGTATTACTGCAACTAAACAACACAGCATTGTGAAACACATATACTTAGTTCAAGCAATGGAATAACACCAGTTCTACCTGATTTCCCCTGGAGGACCGGCTTGCATAGTGGTTCCCACACCATATCCGGACAGAGGAGTGCGGCCATCGGACTGTCAAGCCGAGGCACGCCCTCCCCCATACCTTTGACCAACCCCGACACCCGCGTAACTGGTACGTAGGTAGGAGTTAGTCCCATGATGTTGGACACCGCCTGACCCCGACGAACATAGGCCCCCATCGATGGGAAAAATGGGTAGACAACGTCCACCCCTCTCACTGGGGGACGCTGCCAGGGATGGCCTATGAGGTCATCAGGGACAGGTGCAGGCAATGGCAGCGGCAGCGGCACGCCGTTTGCGGCGGCGGCTACCGCCATGAGCTCGGGAAACAAGGCCCGCAGTTCCCCCTGCGAACCTTCCGCCACCGACCCCGCATCCCTCACATACAGCAGGCTGCGACTGGTCAAGGAGCCACAGTCTGATGTGGCCGACAGTAGGGCATCCTGCTGATGAGGCCAAGGTGGTTCCTCGACATCCTCGAACAGGGCGCCCCATGGAGCCATTTCCCCCCCCTCCGGGGTCTCCTGAAGAGGGATACTCTCCTCCACGGGGCCCTCATACAAAAACCTGTCCGCCTCGTCCATGAAGTCCTCAGTCTCCATTGGAAATCCCGAGCCGGACGCATCTTCGCTGGTCTCCAGCAGTTCCCCAAACCCAGGCCGTTCGCGCCTGCACGCCACCATCTTGCGACGTGAGCGAGCAGACGCGAAAAGTTTGCGTCGCAAATCCTCTGGCTCCAAGACAACCCCCCGTTCACCAACGGGCGATTCCCCAGAACCAGAGGAACCAGAGCCGAGATCAGGCCATCGCCGGAGCGACGGCACCGAACCCTCGGCTCTTCGGTGAGGCAAACTATCCACCGGCAGTCTCCCGGGCTGGGTCGGCAACCACGAGAGTGGCAACAGCCCAGCACCGAAGCGCACGACGGAGGCGGGAATGGAGAACCGCTGGTGAAGAGTAGGTCTAGCGGGTCTACTCTCTGCGGAATACATTATGACCCAACTTTTTCTTGTACAACAGATGTGAGAGAAGAAAAAATTAAGCACAATGTAAACCCGTCACAACTCTTTTCAACTAACTAACAACATGTCAAGTGGGGTACTACCGAGGCACTTCCTTGTGGTGAAAGCGAGAAGGAGGAGAGCAGGTGACCACACACCTGCTTATGAAGGTAAGCTGATGAGGGGTGTGGTCAGACTAATACTGGTATTAAAGGTACATTTGTGGAATTTATTCAGTGCGCGTGCACGTACGCGAGGGAGTGCAGTGTGATGCCAAGCAGAGCCCCTAATGGAACAGAACCTGTTTTATAGGTTGAAATATCTGCTATCAGGTGCCATATCCTGGTACCTGTAACACTATTCACAGATTTTAAATCCTGCTCTTAGTTAGGGCCGAATCCAAGACAAGGGATGGTTGGTGAATTCCAAAATCGGCCCGAAAATGTCTTAAGTGGTGCTAAGACCAAGATTTGTCAGATCTTTTGTCCTAAATCCATTGGTGAATGAGACCCACTGTCTGGCTACCTATTACAGAACAGATTAAACTAAACCACACTGTCTGGCTACCTATTACAGCACAGATTAAACTAAACCACACTGTCTGGCTACCTATTACAGCAGAGATAGAACTAAACCACACTGTTTGGCTACATATTACAGCAAACATATAATTAAACCAGACTGTCTGGCTACCTATTACAGAGAGCTAATTAAACTACACTGTCTGGCTACCTATTACAGCAAAGATAATTAAACCAGACTGCCACCCTTTTCCTTTATCATTTGCTCCCATCCCCTAATTTAGTCTTTATGCCAATTCCCTTACTGGTCGTTGCATAACCAAGCCAGAGGTACAGTACCACTCCCAGGAATTTATCCCGAGTCTCTGCAGGGGCAGGCGAGTACTTAGATATCTACACTACCCAGCTGCCCTTGCCCTTCCCCTTGAGAGGTCACACACACACACACACACACACACACACACACACACACACACACACACACACACACACACACACACACACACACACACACACACACACACACACACACACACACACACACACACACACACACACACACACACACACACACACACACACACACACACACACACACACACACACACACACACACACACAATGTATATCAGTATTTACTTAAGATAAATAAAGATACTATGTTCCTTCATTAATCCCCTTGGGGAAATTCAGGGGGCATAGTAGCATAGGTGAGGGGGAGGGGAGGTACAGGCAGGGTAATATAAATTACGATACAAATAAAAAAAAAGGATGAAAGGTAAAGAACAAGAAGGTCAGCCAGACAGGTGATACAGTTTACATTATTCCAGTCTGTTGTGAATGAATCTATTCAACAGCACATACAGGGAGCTCCTCTTTCCATAATATTTAAAAAAGTCTTAGGCCCTGTTTATACCTGGCATTAACGTGTGTCTTGGGTGATCCACCACAAGTGGAGAGCTCTAAGTAGTCAGTTCACACCTGGCATTAGAATGTGTCTCCACATGCGTCTCGAGTGACCACTTTTGATCGAATCTCACTTCCCCACTCAATATGCAAATAAACACTTAGGCCTACGGCTACATTACTAAAGGCGCATGCAAATTAGTTAATATAATAGAGCACATGCAGTGTTTCCATTACAATTTACAATGTTACTGTGAAATCCCTTAAATTTAGAGAGACTACACAACTTTCCAAATGGTTCCCGACAGTGAGAATGTAAGGGCATCATACTAATAACTAGGGATGCTCGATATTGGCTTTTTTACCGATACCGATATACCGATATTGTCCAACTCTTAATTTCCGATACCGATATCAACCGATATCAACCGATACCGATATATGCAGGATTTCAGCCACCAAAAAATGGAATAATTTCAGGTAATTAACATTACATATCTCTTGTTGTGGAATTAACACAACATTATGCATACTTTTGACAATAAATAAAATCAGAATTTGTTCTTACTTGCTTGCCTGGGTAAATAAAGGTTATAGAAATGTAAAAAAAAAAAAAAATAAAAAAAAAACGATACCGATATTTTCCGATATCACATTTTAATGCCGATATCGGCCGATAATATCGGTAGGCCGATAATATCGGACATCCCTACTAATAACCTTTGATTGATTGATTGATTGAAAAGTTTATTAACAGATTGCAGAATGGGTACAGTACAGTACAGCTCAATACATACAATTGTTAAGGGGATGCAGACCAGAGAAAGACTTTCGTCTTGTTTACATCAGGGTCCCCCATTTTCAATTCATCATAACATATACGACACACACGACATACAGATAGACAGTACTGTACACTGTACATTGGAATACTGACAAAGCCATACTTGGTCATTTACTGTACAACTGGGTTAGGACATTTGTAGGGGCCAGTCTCCCGTAGGTGTTCTTTGAGTGTTTTTGAAAGTGGGTAGTGATTCACATTCCTTTACAGCTTTGGGTAGGGCGTTCCACATTGATGTGGCATAATTGCGAAACGTGTTTAGTCCCTTGTTTGAGCCGAATCTGGGTTTAACATGATTTGTGGAGCTCCCTCTGGTATTGTGATCGTGGTATTCACTGACCTTTGGGAAGTATTTTGACATGTACATGGGTACCTTGGTCGTGTAGTGTATCTTGTAGACCAGGCCCATTGCAAGTTGCTGTACTCTGTCATCTACTCTAAGCCATCCTAGGTTGTCAAAGTGGGCAGGGGTGAGGTGGGTTCTAGGAGTCAGGTCAAGCAGTAGTCTGACTAGTTTGTTTTGAGATGTTTGTAATTTGGTTTTTAGTGCCTTTGAGGTGCTTTGGTACCATGAGGTGCAGGCAACCTGCTGGCCAGTGATGGTTTTCAGCACAGTGCCATTTACACACGCATAAATGGGGGCTATCCACTCGTTATTTTCCTTCCATATTCTCAATGTGGATATTAGCCTGTATTCTGCATGAATTTAGCTTTTCCGTTATCCGAATTACCCGAAATCTGGGAAGATATGGGAAACACGGTGCACATAATAAAACCAATACAGAATGTCGGAAAGATCTGAAATGTTATTTCCAAGCAATAGAAAGAGGACCAGCGAGTGTCTCCAGCGTTGACAGCTGTCTACAAAAGCTGTTTAGACATATCTCATAAAATCACATAGCGCTTCCCTTGCATATTCATTTCACTCACACTCAACATTAACTCAATGTCCTTTACAACCTCATCTGTTTTTTTCAGTAGTGCCAGAATGTACAGAAAGAAAATCATTGTCCACTCTGGTGGACAGTGGGGAGCCCACGCACTGAGCGAATCGGCCCCTTTGGAAAGACTCTGCAGGTCATCTGCATCCACGTACATTTATCATCAGTGTGAAACGGCCTTAATTAATAATCGTTTTTTTTATGCTTGCAATTACGAAAATAGAGGATGCTGATGACATAAAAACTAAATTTTTCTTCAAGATGATTTTTTGAAAAAGTTAAAAAGTGACAGCCCTAATTTAGCCTATAAATGTATGTTTAGACAAATTCAGACATTGTGGATAAAGTCAGCTTACGCAATTTGAGAATAAACTGGAGATGAGGTCTTTACTCCAGAAGACATGACGCACTGTTGACTAGGCGGCGGCCATTCAATGTGACCCAGCTGATTGATTGATTGATTGAAAAGTTTATTAACAGATTGCAGAATGGGTACAGTACAGTACAGCTCAATACATACAATTGTTAAGAGGATGCAGACCTGAGAAAGACTTTCGTCTTGTTTCCATCAGGGTCCTCCATTTTCAATTCATCATATGACACACACGACATACAGATAGACAGTACTGCTACATCTATACATTTATGACATACCAGATTTTCAAATACAGTACTGTTTGTGATACTAAAAAAATCCAGAAAAAGTGTATATACATTTGACATAGAAACTGTGCATTGGGGGAGGTTGGGTAGGTGGGGTGGGGCTGTACATTGGAGGTGGGGGGGGGGGGGGGGGGGGGGGGTTGGGTAGGGGACACACACACTGTACATTGGAATACTGACCTACATTTGACATAGAAACTGTACATTGGAGGAGGTTGGGTAGGTGGGGTGGGGCTGTACATTGGAGGTGGGGGGGGGGGGGGGGGTTGGGTACATTGGAATACTGACAAAGCCATGCTTGGTCTTTATTGTACAACTGGGTTAGGACATTTGTAGCGGCCAGTTTTGAATTGCAGTCTCCCGTAGGTGTTCTTTGAGAGTGTTTTTGAAGGTGGGTAGTGATTCACATTCCTTTACAGCTTTGGGTAGGGCGTTCCACATTGTTGTGGCATAATTGCGAAACGTGTTTAGTCCCTTGTTTGAGCCGAATCTGGGTTTTACATGATTTGTGGAGCTCCCCTCTGGTGTTGTGATCGTGGTATTCACTGACCTTTGGGAAGTATGTTGACATGTACATGGGTCCAACTGTAAGATTCTGATCAAACTGGCCAGTATCACGTCTTCGTCTGTTTGGCTCTCCATCCAATTCCTCTGCGTTGTGTACTTTTAATGGTCCTGACGTCTCCGATACTGGTAGATAAGATCCTTATCTTCCCCCGTTAGTGCAATCCATAAACCATAATACTTCTCCACTTCCGTAAGAATTCGACACTTCGACACTGTGAGATACCTTATGAGGAGAAGCGTTGTTTTATTGCTATAAACAGAACCTCATAATCAGATGTTATCAGATGTTATCAAATTGTATCGTCCTTGAAGAGTCTATTCTAATGATCTCTCGGTGTGTTCAGAATTGTCCTTTTGTTATTCAGTCCAATAGTGGTCAGGCCTAGTCGTTAGCCTGAACCCTCCTCGTGTTAGCCGAAGCTAATGATGTCGTGGCATTCTTCCTCCTCCCCCCCCCCCCCCCCTCTCTCGTGATAAGAGGAGAGAGAGAGTCCTCTGTGTGATCTCAGTCCTACTCGCTCTCGGTCAGATTATCGTCTGCCTTACACCCGGAAACACCGTTCGACTTATAGAGGTTCGTCGTCGCAACGACGGCCCCGCCTTCTGGTTGTCATGCGACGTGTTGTCATGACAACTGCATAACCTTTAACACTAATAAACTCACGTTTCATTAAGATGAACCTCTCTCCCTCCTGTCCTGGGAGACAGTACCCTCTAATCTCAGATGTTCTTCTAAGGAATTCATAACAAAACCCTCGCTGACGCGGCCTGTGCCTGTGAAACCACTGGTTCCACCACCGTTCTATCACCGTCTCCTGCTTCCATGCACATTTCGATCTACCATTTTAGCTGTGGTCATCTCTCCCCAATCTATACATCACATACATTGAAAAAGCACCGTTTTCTCTCAATGGGTACCTTGGTCTAGGGCACACTGCTAAAAGAAGCTGGCCATAATGTGGCCCAGACCACCTCCGAATGGAGCAATCGGATCTCCATGCGTCCTCAATACAATGCCAGGTGTAAACAGGGCCTTACTGAACTGAGTTGTCATCAAGCTTTCAATAGAGCTCATTGATGGACTCTTTTTCAGTATAACATTATGAACCCCGTTAAACTCCATGCTGGTTTAATAACTCAGACCTTTTGCTTGGTTATACTCATTAGCCAATCATCTACAGTTACTCCACCAGGCATGTGTCAATGGAAAGATGTACTGTAAAGATGCCAAGAACAAATGCAATGAAAAGGACTGTGATGTATAGAGCCATGACTGCATGGAATTCATTACCACCTGCACTAACTAGGGTTGAAGATAAACAGACATTTAAAAAACACATTAAAAATCATATAAGAAAGAGTGGTACTGTCAGTTAAGTAAACATAGTGGGTGATTGAGAAGATGGGTGATTGAGAAGATGTGTGATTGTTGAACTTAGATTTTTAATATATTTGTATATTGTATTGAGATGTCCTAACCCAGTCGAGAATGCAGCTGTGACTGCGTCCCCGACCGCCAAGAACCTTGGTGTTGTCCTCGACGACCAGTTGAACTTCTCTGCTCACATCGCAGCAACGACCAGAACCTGCCGATTCCTCCTGAGCAACGTCAGAAGGATCCGCCCCTTCCTGACAAAAGAAGCCACCCAACTCCTCGTCCAATCAACAGTCATCTCCCGCCTCGACTACTGCAATGCACTGCTCGCTGGCCTCCCGGCCACTGCCACTAAGCCTCTTCAACTCATTCAGAACGCAGCGGCCCGCCTGATCTCAAACCTACCGAAGTCGGCCCATGTCACCCCACTTCTTAGGGACCTGCACTGGCTCCCCATTGCTGCACGAATCCGCTTCAAGGCCCTCGACCTAGCATACCGTGCGGCAAAGGGAACCGCTCCCGCCTACCTCCGGTCAATGGTCTCTAACTACACACCCTCAAGACCCCTACGCTCTGCATCTTCTGGCCGCCTCAGACCTACTCCTATCCAAGCTCCGGGAGGGTCATCAAAGAGAAGTCGCCTATTCTCAGTCCTTGCCCCACAATGGTGGAATGAACTACCCACCCCAGTTAGGACAGCCGAATCACGTCCAATCTTTCGCCGTCGACTAAAGACGCACTTCTTCAACCATTATCTGAAAAAAAAAAAAAAAAAAAAAATCTAACCCTAACTAACCGTACTGTCATGCACTTGTCCTAATAAACTAACCTACACTGTAGCACTCAACACTTTGATGAACATTGTTGCTCAGCTGATAGAGTTGTGCCCTTCCTGATGGCTTGTCGTACAGAACTTGTAAGTCGCTTTGGATAAAAGCGTCAGTTAAATGACTAAATGTAAATGTAAATGTAAGATGTATTGTTGTGCTTTAAGTGAACATATATGCCTTGAAACATGATTGAGTAGATGGGTATGTGTGATTGGTGAACTTAGATATTTTATTATATAATATTTGTAGGTGTTATTGAGGTGTATTGTATTGTTTTATTGTATTGTATTATATTAATTGTATTGTATTGATTTTATTGTATTGTATTGATTTGTGTGGACCCCAGTAATAGTAGCCTATGCCTGTGGCAATGGCTAATGGGGATCCGAATAAACTAAACTAAACTAAACTCCATGCTGCCTTAGAGTATTTAAGATAAGATGATCCTTTATTGATCCCCTTGGGAAAATGTGGGTGTCAAAGCAGCATGGGGGGGGGGGGGGGGGATCAGTGGTGCAGTAATATCAGAACTGCCTGTACGCTGTTTAAATGACGCCACGCGCATGCGCATACATGTTCCTTCGCGTGCGCACAGAACAGATGATTATTATGCATAAATAGTAGGAAACATGTTTGTATAGGAAATTACTAGTTTTAGTTTAGTTTTTGTAAATATTGCCTTGAAATAGAGAAGCTGTAAAAGGTAGCAGGATGTAGCCTTCAATATAAAGAAATTATATTGTCAACAGATATGGTTGAAAAACAAACAATGTTTTAAATGTAATTGTAGATACAATATTGTAGTTACAATTTCTTTAATTGAATTAAGTTAAGCTAGAAAAGTAAATACAAACTAAATTAACAATGTAACTTACAGTTTACAGGAGGACAGTTTCCTTCTGAAGCACACGGCACGGTGGTGTAGTGGTTAACACTGTCGCCTCACAGCAAGAAGGTCCAGGGTTCAATTCCCGCTTGCAGACCAGGTTTCCATGATGCCAGGTACCCAGGTGGGGTATATCCCACACTTTTCTGTGTGGAGTTTCCATGTTCTCCCCGTGCTCGCAAGGGTTCCCCCCCGATAAGATAAACCCAATGGAAAAACATGCACAACAACAGATCGCTAACGCTGTGGCGTCCTTGACGAAGACGGACAGGAGCACTTGGATTGGTCCCCTGGCGCGGCTCACGTTGACGCCTGTCTGCTCCCGGCTGCCCTTGGGGGGGAAGGACGACGGGATGGGTTAATCGCAGAGACGAATCGCATCGGCGATCCTACAGAGACAATGCATGCGTGTGTGTTCCGGTGTGTGTGTGTGTGTGTTGAGGATAATTGCATGCCAACACTTTAACTGCAACACACGAGATATCTCGGGTTTATTTTTATGTGGTTGAAAGCCACTCACGAGATTTCTCGGATTTTTTTTTATTTATTTTTTTAGCGATCTGAAATCATATTGCATCACGCGAGCCTACCCGAGTATACACGAGCACCGCCGGAGATTATATGTGGAAAAAAGCGCCCCCTATCGTCTTTCAGATGACATAAGGGATTTTGGAATGGACTCAATGAAAATGGATGGGGAAAAAAATCCGGTACTCCACATTTTCCAGTCCACTGATCCAGCCGGGGTTACCACAGTTCATTCTGGAGACTCTGAGCCCCGCTGATCATGGAGTTCTACTGTATCGCGTTGGATCTATACACTTATCGATTTTTTCGAATGTTGATCAGGAATTGGAATATACCAGTTGGATACCATCTGATGTCAGGTAAGGACTCTATGTTATCAGTGTTAGGATAATCAGACTAATTTTGATGAAGTTATAAGCTGTTTTGTGAAATGGGCTCTTTCGGTTTCACTGTAAACGTCCTAGAGGAAATCAACGCAGCGATTATCCGTGCGCGGCCCGAATGTGCTTGCGTGCACGTATAATATTGATCATCTAGCGTTTATTTGAAAACGATTCATAAAAAGGCAGACGAATATCAACGTTGTGGAATATTCCAGTAAAAGACGATTTTCATAGAATGGTCCAGAATGGGCTGTTTTTTTTATCTCAAAACGGGTGCTTTTCTAAATGATCTGAAACGGAAATGACGCGATAAAAAACAAATCTGCCTCGACAGCACTGACTGGAAAATAGTCTTTGATAATGCGATGGGCAGATTAGACACATAGCCATAATTTAAAACATAGATTAGGCGATATTAACGTTAACATTGGCGCCGATGGTGGCATTCAGGGGGTAAAAAGGAAAACCCGGCGTGGCACTCAAAGTGTTAAAGACCTCTGAGCAGGTCCTGCATTATTATTATTATTATTATTATTATAACTTGAAATGTCTCATCCTTCCAGTCGGGACCATTTGTCACATAGTGAGAGCTCCACAGATCAAGCAAACCCCCACAGGGCTTGTATTTTGGTTTTGCACTTCTCATTCTTTGTTATGCTATTGCTATGCCATTGTTATGCAAAGACTAGGTGATAGCTGAGTACCAGGTACTTGGCGCATGGCGTGACGAGTCGAGTGAAAGTTGTGAACGCATTTTTGTGTGCGCGCGCGTGCACATCCGTGCGCGACTGCGCGTACTTCTGCTCAGAAAACTGCTGGGACGGCGTGGTACCGAGTGGCACCACCACTGCACCACTGGGGGGGATACAGGGTGGGGGATGCATAGCTTCACAGTCCTATATACACTATAGGTACACTTAAAGTATAGATACAAATACAATATAAAAAAAGTGAGTCTTAGGCTTAACGTGCTCTTCATTCTGGCTAGCTCCTCGTAGAGTGGGTGAGAGGGGTTCTCCAGGATGGCTTCTAGCTTTTTCCTCATCCTCCTCTCAGCCACCACCTCTAGGTTATCCAGCTCACCTGAAGTCTCACGTACTGAGGTCTGCTGGTGAGGTAGTCGGTGATCCAGGCCACCATTCCCCGGTCCAGCTGCATCCCAGTGAGCTTCTCCTCTAGCTGGTATTAAATGTGCTGGAGAAGTCGAATAACATGATCCTCACTGAGCTGCGTGGCCTCTCCAGGTGTGTATAGGCCCTGTGGAGCATGTAGGTGATGGCGTCCTCCACCCCAATGTTTGCCTGGTAAGCAAACAGCAGGGGGTCACTCACCAGGGGCTTGAGGTCCTGCAGGACCAGCCGCTCAAAGGTCTTCATGACGTGTGACGTCAGAGTGACTGGCCTGTAGTCATTGACCCACAGCCGTAAAAGAATGTGAATCCCTACCCACCTTCAAATCCGCCCTCAAAGAGCACCTACGGGAGGCTGCAATTCTAAACTGGCCTCCATAAATGTCCAAACCCCCAAAGCCCCACCCACACAACCCCCTCCTAATGTACAGTTTCTTCTCCCTCGAATGTATATATTTTCTTTTAGGATCTCTGTCTCTTAAACAGTACTGTATATTTGTATATATTGTATGTCATAAATGTCTGGATGTAACAGTACTGTATATCTGTATGTCATAAATGTCATGATATATATCTGTATATCTGTATGTCGTGTATGTCATAAATGTCACGATGAATTGAAAATGGGGGACCCTGATGTAAACAAGACGAAGACTGTTATTTTCCTGACCCCTCCCCACACCTCTCTGGCGTTGTTTGCCTGTAGTTGGCCCTCCAGCTTGTCCTCATAGCTGTCCTTGGCTGCTCTGAGTTCTTTTTTGAGCTCTTTTTGTACAGTCTTGGCCCCCTCGGTGTCCCCAGACAGAATTTAGAATCAAGTCTAGTCACAACTGTTGCCTGGTTATCAGACTAAATTGTATTCTGTTGGTGTTTCAGGGTCTGGATCCAGGCGATCAAATTGGACTCTTCATTGGGAAACAGTGAGGTGCAATGGAATGGGAAGGGAACGTGACAATAATACAAGCGTCTGGTGATTTCTTTCTTGATTGCACAAGTTAATATGCCTTTACACTTAAAGGGGCACTTCACCAAAAATCAATGTAATGATTTATTTTGCACATAATCTCACACACATCAGTTTTGAACACATTCATTTAATTTGACAGTTATTGAGAGTAAATTAGTTTGAATATGGCCACCATTGAATCCTTGTGTTGTGTTAATTACAGCTCCATGAAATTATGTAGACGAGAAATTAGCAATACCTTGTCTTATAGGGACTGCTACCTTATCATTCCATTAAGCTGTAATTAAACACAACACAAGGATTCAATGTCCCCGCAAGGGTTCAATTAATGTGCCACTGTCAGTTTTTTATGGAGCTCACTACAAGTGCAGCGAGTCTGTCTTAACCTTCATTTCTACTGCTTCACGCTGCCTGGATATGTCCTGTAATCTGGGCACTATATCCATATTGACAAAAGCCTGTGTTGTAGGCAATGATAGCTGGATATGTGTACAAGTGTTGTGCCAGTTGGACATACAGTGTACAAGTAATGGCTTTTTAAAGTTGTACGTTCTAACCTTTGATTGTAGCGCCACCACCTGGCCAACTGGTGTGACATTTGGTGTGTGACCAATAGCTGTCATTGTCAATAGCATAAAACATAACATACATAAACCATACATAGGAGGGGCCTGTACTGTGCAGTGGGGGCCTGTACTGTGCGTTGGGGGCCTGTACTGTGCGAAACAAAGTAAAATAATTCTAATCTAGTCTAAGGGTTAAATTTAGGCCCTCGTCCAGAAGAGGTTAAGCTTAGAGTAACAGTCTATTGATAATCCAATGTTAAATTTAGGCCCTCGTCCAGAAGAGGTTAAGCTTAGAGTAACAGTCTATTGATAATCCAATTGATATTCAGTTTAAGATAAAAAATTCGAGTCTATAGACAATTGGTTGCATTGAATGCTTTATTTAGTTACTCCTAATCCAATTGATATTCAGTTTAAGACAAAAATATTTTGGACATTAGGTCCTATTTTCCGTATGTTACTTTATGTTCCGTATGTTACTTTATGTTTCTAGTGTCCTATATTATATGTTACTTTGTTTCTCGCATGCGCAGTAGTGCACCGCACAGTACAGGCCCCCAACGCACAGTACAGGCCACTCCTATGTATGGGGCTGCGGCACTGCAGATATATACCCTACTCGTCATTGTGGCAAACGTCATGTCTCTATCATATGATTTCTGTAAATAGCGCCACTGTAACTGAGGGGTTACAAAACCCTGACTGTATTAAAGATTGTGATAGATTAAACCACTGCTAGTTATGTACTTTAATTACTGGCCAGACAGTACATCAAATATAGATGGTGAACACCCACAAGAATACGGCATTGACAAAGAAATAGTATTTGAGGGTAATTTATTATTATTAGGCAACGTTAGGTTACAGAATGAGAATTAGGGTTGCGCTTGTATGGCGAAGAATATACGTAAAGTCAGTCAAGAGCATGAGTCACTAAGAATAGCAGGAATCCTACGATGGGTCTAAGTTGACACCACCTGTCGTATAGTAGCAACTAGATAGGGCAACACTGGTACCGACTGGAGACAATGGGTTCCCTCCGGGGGTGTAAGGCCTGGAGGGTAGAGGAATGCTCGGATACTCAGTCTGATTCAATGAGGAATAAAGAGACTCCAGGTACAGGAGTCGGTCCTTGTAAACTCCCTTGATCAGCAGCAATATTGTCACAAGGAAAGACGAAATTACCTACCTGGGTTCCATCCTAGAGGCAAATCTTTCCTGTGACAAAATGGCATCCAATGTAATAAAAAAAGTCAACCAACGAAATAGATTCTTGTACCGGATCTCCTCTCTGGTAAACAAGAATACCCTGAAGACTCTGGCAGGAGCACTCATTCAAGGGTACTATGACTATGCGTGCACCTCATGGTACCAAAGCACCTCAAAGGCGCTTAAAACAAAATTACAAACATCACAAAACAAACTGGTCAGACTACTGCTTGACCTGAACCCCAGAACCCACCTCACCCCTGCCCACTTTGCCAACCTAGGATGGCTTAGAGTAGACGACAGAGTACAGCAACTTGCAATGGGCCTGGTCTACAAGATACACTATACGACCGGGGTGCCCATGTACATGTCAAAATACTTCCCAAAGGTCAGTGAATACCACAACCACTACACCAGAGGAAGCTCAACAAATCATGTGAAACCCAGATTCGGCTCAAACAAGGGACTAAACACGTTTCGCAATTATGCCACAACAATGTGGAACGCCCTACCCAAAGCTGTAAAGGAATGTGAATCCCTGCCCACATTCAAAACCGCTCTTAAAGAGCACCTACGGGAGGCTGCAATTCGAAACTGGCCACCGTAAATGCCCAAAACCCCCACCACCTCCTAATAGACAGTCTCCTCCCCACCGCATGTATATATTCCCTCCCCGCCGTATGTATATTTCCCTCCCACCCCCTCCTAATGTACAGTCCCCTCCCCATCATATGTATATACTCTGTCAGGATCTAGGGGTAACAGTACTGTATATTTGAATACCGCCTATGTCACAAATGTATCAGTACTAAATACCTATATGTCCCTATGCCATAAATGTCATGTATGTTGTGTATGTCATAAATGTCTATATGAATTGAAAATGGGGGACCCTGATGGAAACAAGACAAACGTCTTTCTCAGGTCTGCATCCCCTTAACAATTGTATGTATTGAGCCGTACTGTATTGTACCCATTCTGCAATCTGTTAAATAAAGTTTTCATTCATTCATTCATTCAAAGTAATAATTGTAATCCAGATGCTCGACAGCATTGATGACAGCTAGCCAGCCTCCGTCCACGAGGCCAGCCCGAGTTGTAATCCTCACGAGGTTGAATCCCAAACGATAGTGGAAATCAATGATGCTCTTCTCCGGGTAACACGTTCCAATCAATATAATCCAACCAGGAATGGTTCTGCAATCACCGACGCTGGTTCTCCTGTGCACTATACTTCACATTAAACTAGGTCAAACTTGACGTTACTTCACTAAACTCTGACACTTTTACTATTCTATTCGCACATGTTCTAAACGCACGGTTGCTCACTTCAATGTTACCGAACTTGTCACACTGCTGCTTTAGACGAACTGAATGAACTACTGCTGGGCGCACCTGCGCCAGCATATATACTTAAATGATTATCTAGTTCCAAACCTAACCACTTTGGTCCTGAATCAATACACTGCCAAAGGCATGTTCTGACATGCCCCAAACTCGCCCCTTGCACCTGTCTGAGTGCGAGACTGCCTGGAGCCTAGGGCGCTATCCAATAAGGAGAGCAAATATTACTCTGGTTTGAACGTAGGTAAAGGGATATACCGTGTATATATAAATAATATACAAAGTATATAAAACAATAAATGTAGATTCTCAACTTTAATCTGGCCCTTCACAACAGCCACCATGTGGCCGAATTACCTTTCCTCTAGCACAGGGGTCATCAACTACATTTGTCCAAGGGCCAGCATGTTTCTAAGCAGACACTGTGGGGGTCAGACTTTAAAAAAAAAAATAAAAAAAAAATATTATTGTTTAATATTTTCACTTTCTTACAATATTAATGTATTAGCCTATATCAGGGGTTCCCAAACCTTTTCAGCATGAAACCCACACTAACCATGAACTACAGCAGTGCTTCTCAAACTTTTTCTGTCAGGCCCCCCTTTGGCGGACCAAAATATTTTGCCCCCCCCCCCCCCCTCGCCCCAACAAAATAGTCATGAATTGGGCCATGTTTAAATTTATTGAAATAACACCAATATCGTGACCTTTCAAATTGACAACACCTTCCCTCGCGAGAGCCACCTTGCCTCGCTGTGAAACAGCACTGCAGAATGGTCAGCTCCCATCTCCTCACACAGCGCAGAGAACAGGCGCGCTTTCAGGGGTCGGGTTTTGATGAAATTTACCACGTTTATAACTTCTGTCAAAACCTCATTCAGCTCAGGGCTAAGCTGTCTTGATGCTGGCACCTCTCTGTGAATTTACAGTGCGTCCATTGCGCGTTTGGCGAGACCCCCTTGATGAGCGCCTGTAGCCCCCTCCTTTTCCCTGCCATGGCCTGCGCACCGTCAGAGCAAAAGCCCACACAGTTCCCCCATTTGAGTCCATGTTCTGTCAGGTAACTGTCAATAATTTTGAAGAGCTCATCAGCTGTCGCTCTGTTTTTGACATATTTGCAAAACAGCAGATCTTCACTCAGTGACTGGGCATTTACAAAGCGAACATAGGAAATAAGCAAACAGTCTTTATTGTCTTTGACAAGGCAACACGCATGTCATCCTCAAGGCTCAACTTGGCCCTATATTTTGTTTTCAGAGCTGTCATGGATGAAAAGCCAGCTTCACACAGATATGTGGTGCTGAATGGTATCAACACCTTAACTGCTGCATCATGAGATACTTGGTACTCAGCACCACACTCTGAAACTAGCTCTCCAGGTGGTATCAGATGAGATTTCAATGAGTTCTTGAGTTTGGATGGAGATGTGTCAGGAAGCTTTGTCTCAATGTTGTCTGTAAAGTTTTTTTTTATCCAGAGTAACTTGGTGATCCTTTTCTGTGTTTTATTAAATAATGATTTTCAGATTTTGAGAAATGTTCAAACTTATCCAAATATGGTATTTTCATGGAGAATCTCAAGGCCCCCCCTGTCATGCCTCTCCACACTTTGAGAAACACTGAACTACAGTAACACTAACCATGAACTAACACTAACCCTAATCACATGAACTAACCCTAATCACATGAACTAACACTAACCCTAATCAGCTTGAGACCCAAAAGAGAATTTTGGTGTCTCCCTGGGACCCAAACTTACAAAAATGGGAAGGGAGTCGTTCTTGTAACCTTGGCCGGGATGAGAGGATTTATGGGAGGATTTATGGGAAGATTTATTTTTACTGAGTCACAAGAGCGGGACGGGACGGGATGGGAGTAACCCGGCGAGAGCGGGAAGGGGCGGGAGTGAAATTCCACTCCAGGCTCTAGTCTGCACTCTACTGAGTGCATTCTTCTAGTGTGTTTTGATGATGCCACACTGCAGCTGCGTGTGTCTTGACAAGTAGAGTGTCTGACGGCCTGTTTGACATTCTGCCTGTCATCAGCACGGGGAGAACAAAGCACTTTCTGTGGCTTGTCAATTGTTCTGTCATCAGAGGGATTTGTCCTTTGAATAACTCTCACCAGAAAACCATATGAACTGTCACGTGTGGTTAGTCTCTTCAAATAGTACTTGATGTGCTGTTAAAGGTCACACATACAACATACTCTCGTCGGGAGGATGCGTACAACCCCTGTGGGAGGTTAGACAGACATGACAGTTTGTCAGGGAATGAGACAAGAATCAGACAAATTGACGGACCGACACACGGACGGATGGCAGAGAGAGAGAGACATAGAGAATCAAACCAATAAATGAACAGACGGATGGACGGACGGAGAGAATCCGGCAAATAGGTGAACAGAGGGAGATTCGGACTGATCAAAGCGAAGTGCACATACTGTATTCTCCTCTCTTCAAAACCACCGCAAGGGCTCTCAAGGTCAACAAAATGGAATAGCTGAGCCAGAATCTTCTTCAAGTCTCTCTCCCCCACCTCCCCCCTACTCCTCCTCATCCCTTTGTTTTTTCTCTCTCTCTGTCTTCTTCACTCTCCTCGCCCTCCGTCCTCTCGCTGATCCGGCGGCAGACAGCGTGTAAGTGCTCTAACCCAGAGAAGGCTCAGGGAGCTGCTGTGATTGGCTGTGCTCTGCAGCACTGTTCACAATCGATTAAGGTACGGTGAGCTCCCGTTAACAGCTTTTCTCCGCTGCTCCTGTGGCTTTGATACTGTCACATAGACTCCAAACTCACCCCTTAACCCCCCTCAACCCACTTTATCTCTCTCTATAATATATACATATATCCACCTCTATCTCCTTGTCCTCCTTTCATTTTCAAAGCTACCCAACTCTATAACTTAATTGTAAAAAATAAAAAAATAAATCTCTCTCTCCTTCCTCTGTGTGGCTCTTAGACACTGTCTCTCACCCTCTCTCAGCCTCTGCTTTATTCACCCACTCCTGTCGCCCTTCATTTCCCTCCTTATTCTGCCCTTTGTCTTTAGAGAGAGAGAGAGAGAGAGAGAGAGAGAGAGAGAGAGAGAGAGAGAGAGAGAGAGAGAGAGAGAGAGAGAGAGAGAGAGAGAGAGAGAGAGAGAGAGAGAGAGAGGGAGGGAGGGAGGGAGGGAGAGGTAATGTGAGAGAAATATAACCTTATACTTGATAGAGGTGATGGTTGAGTTCTGGAAAATACATGTAATTATGGAAAACATTGACCCCCCACTGTTTCCACAACCAAATGAGATGACTATATAACATTATCATAAAACGATACAACAGAGATGGGAATCAGCTTGTAGGGGTTCATACCTCACTACTATATAAAAACATACATAAAAACAGTAGCAGCCTGTACATTATGGCAGAATTGCGAATTGCACATATTGTACGTACTACAGCATCCTCCTCCACCAAGGAGGTTATGTTTTCACCCCTGTGTGTCTGTCTGTCTGTCTGTCTGTCTGTCTGTCTGTCTGTCTGTCTGTCTGTCTGTCTGTCTGTCTGTCTGTCTGTCTGTCTGTCTGTCTGTCTGTCTGTCTGTCTGTCTGTCTGTCTGTCTGTCTGTCTGTCTGTTTGTCTCTCTGATTGTGAAGATAATATCTTGCAAAGCAACAGCTGGATTTCCTTAAAATCTGCTGTGAATTCATGACACTGAATGGAAGACACCTATTCATTTTGGTGACCCAGTGACTGTTCCTTTAGCCCTCCTGGGCTGTTCACCTGATTCTCACAAGACTTGTAATAGAGCATCTAGGGACCAACATCTTTATTATGTATGTTGATTGATAGTAATACCTGACAGCCAGATAGGATCGGATTTGGGATTATTTCGATCGATCGATCGATCGATCGATCGATCGATCGATCGATCGATCGATCTATCTATCTATCTATCTATCTATCTATCTATCTATCTATCTATCTATCTATCTATCTATCTATCTATCTATCTATCTATCTATCTATCTATCTATCTATCTATCTATCTATCTATCTATCTATCTATCTATCTATCTATCTATCTATCTATCTATCTATCTATCTATCTATCTATCTATCTATCTATCTATCTATCTATCTATCTATCTATCTATCTATCTATCTATCTATCTATCTATCTATCTATCTATCTATCTATCTATCTATCTATCTATCTATCTATCTATCTATCTATCTATCTATCTATCTATCTATCTATCTATCTATCTATCTATCTATCTATCTATCTATCTATCTATCTATCTATCTATCTATCTATCTATCTATCTATCTATCTATCTATCTATCTATCTATCTATCTATCTATCTATCTATCTATCTATCTATCTATCTATCTATCTATCTATCTATCTATCTATCTATCTATCTATCTATCTATCTATCTATCTATCTATCTATCTATCTATCTATCTATCTATCTATCTATCTATCTATCTATCTATCTATCTATCTATCTATCTATCTATCTATCTATCTATCTATCTATCTATCTATCTATCTATCTATCTATCTATCTATCTATCTATCTATCTATCTATCTATCTATCTATCTATCTATCTATCTATCTATCTATCTATCTATCTATCTATCTATCTATCTATCTATCTATCTATCTATCTATCTATCTATCTATCTATCTATCTATCTGTCTGTCTGTCTGTCTGTCTGTCTGTCTGTCTGTCTGTCTATCTATCTATCTATCTATCTATCTATCTATCTATCTATCTATCTATCTATCTATCTATCTATCTATCTATCTATCTATCTATCTATCTATCTATCTATCTATCTATCTATCTATCTATCTATCTATCTATCTATCTATCTATCTATGACATAGCAACAAAGACACAAGATACCAATTAACCTGTTACGGTTCAAGGTAGGAATTGAGTTCCAATTGTAGAAGGAAGAACGAGACGGAGATGTGGTTGCTCTTCTCGAATTGTGTGTTCTTTTTCTTAGAATAATCACCAGAGCAAGGATACTGTAACGATAACCAACAGACGCAAGGCGTCAACTGAGAAAATACTTAAGGAAGGGGATAAATCATAATAACAGCGACAAGAGGTTCCAGCACTTGTCCTGTGGCTGACTGCATGCAGGTTCTGTTTGAAGATCCGACAAAGAGACAGAGAACCAGAGATTATTATATAGCCACATTCCTGACATACCACACGCAGCAATTAGTGACCGCAAACCAGAGGTGACAGTCAATCAGTGTAGTGACAGCAAACCAGAGGTGACAGTCAATCAGTGTAGTGACAGCAAACCAGAGGTGACAGTCAATCAGTGCAATAACATAGAACAGGGTGAAGTACTCCAGAAAGGCGGTAGGGTTTCCAGTCCTGGAAGAGGACAGACACCCAGAATGTTACATTAGCCTACCAGATGCCCCACATCTGACCCAGCACCAGAACCAATCATATTTAAAGGTCTGTACTGATTATTATTCCTACAAAAGTACTACTAAGTATAGCCGGAAGAAATATGCAGGCAAGACATAGCTTTTGCACAATAAAGGTCATATTCTAAGCTGGGCAGAGGCACTAATAGTGGGTGAGAGAGAGCAAGAGAGGATGTTTAAGTGTTTAATTGAATAAAAGCCTTCAATAAATGAGGCTAGGCAAAACAGTACAAGCAAAACAGGAGATGTTGGCACCAACAAATGCTGCCCTTAAAAGCTTGGAACTACACAAGCTTTCGTTTAATAGCTTTGGCCTAATAGCATAACAGCATAATAGCATGGTAAATCAAAGTAAGAGCAACAGATGTTTCGGACCAATGGCGGGAGCACGCACTTACAGGCTGAGTGTGGAACCCAGAGAAACATACCGCTAGGTCATCACACTAATGACAAAAGAGCAAGGGAGCTAGTTAGGATGGGTTAAAATGCAAAGGTACATTCCTGGTATATTTATCTATTAGGCTCTGCTAATGAAACTTCCCCATTATCTTTGCTCTTTGATTACTTTCAAATACAGCACATATGGTACTAGGTCAGAGGATTATACAGGATACACAATATGAGCTTGGCAAAACTGCTTTCAAATGCCCTGTACAAATGGAGCGAACTACAGAAAACCTTCGAATTAGAATATTTTTTCATTCCGTTAGAAGATTTTAAAGTATTGAACTCCGATATTTTAGATGTTGCTTGTAGTTGTCTCCTTTGAGCTACATGTTTATTTGCTGTTCGACTGCTGCATGGTAATCTATGACCGATGAACTGTACTTGTTTGTTCAATGTGCTTTTATATGTCTATTGTACACAGGTCTCTCTTGATCTCAATCTCAGTGAGACTACCTGTCTAAATAACAAATAAATAAAGATGTATAGGTACTTGACAAGTTTCCTTGTGGTGTCTCCACATTGACAACTGGGTCAGCTGGCGTAGAGTTTTGATTATGGTATAAAACTAGTTTTCAATAAGAAAAGAGAGAAAAAGAAGCAAAACAAAACATTTGAAAACGGTAAAAAGAAATAGGAAAGGACTGTATACTCGTCCATCAGCAAGCTTATGCTTACGCAGTTCTGGCACTGTTACAAGCCATTTTATTTGATAAACACAAATCAAAAACTGGCTCTGCCAGTCCTGCTAATGCAAGGGATGGAAATAAAGACTGCAGAGAGACACAGCCAGCACTGTAATGCACATTCAGGACAGCGCAAACAAGAATACTTCTAGTCGTCTCACCTGTGCATGTACTGTAATAGCTCTCTAGATCACTATAAGCACTCCACTGTGGAGTGTTTGTAATATTGTTTACTGCTACTACTCTAGAATAAAGTTTATAGGGAAAATAGTCATTGACATTTGAACCAGCAATCTAAATGACATGCTCTATTGTTTAATGGCAAATGGTAAATGGTGCATTTATATAGCGCTTTTATCCAAAGGGCTTTACAATTTTGTTCCTCACATTCACCCATCCACTCACATAATTCACACACCGATGGCAGAGGCAACCATGCAAGGTGGCATCCTGCTCATCGGGAGCAATTAGGGGTTAAGTGTCTTGCTCAAGGACACTTCGACATGCCCGGACACTTTGAACCGGGAACCTTCTGATTACCAGGCGACCTACCTACCTCTACACCCCGTTTATTAGGTGCGATTTATTTATTTTTTAATCTCACCTGCACATTTTGTTTAATTTGTTTCTTTGATATTTTTCTTTTGTTTGATTGTGCAAAATTTTAAATCCACTACAAATTAGGTGGTCACATCAAATACACTTAACCCCTAATGCACCCCAGCAGTGTGGGGCATCTACTGGCCAATTTCTCTTAGGTTCCCGAGAGTCCTTTTCAGACTGAGAAATGGGCCACTGATGACGTCTATTTCACGGCTGAGGGGGTGTCCTAAAAAGAGACCTTCCACCTGTAATTTAACTAAAACGTCACACCGGAGGGACTCTTGTCCCAGAATTCTTGTATTTTATTTGGGTCACTCGAAAGGAACCTGACCGTAATTCCACGAGCAAAGACCATGCCAGCAACCCCTCTCCCACAGGCCACACCTCACAAGCTATGTGGAGCTCGTACTTGTTGTTTATAAGGCGGCACGGTGGTGTAATGGTTAACACTGTCGCCTCACAACAAGAAGGTTCTGGGGACCAGGTCGCATCTATTCGAATACCAACCGGTTCATGCTTCCGCGTTCGCGTTTTGCGCTCTGATTGGCCACTGATGTTTCTGGTTGCACCAATCGTGTGACGGCAAGTTCTTTCGCCGGTTAAGCTTAGGCACTCTTTCGAAGTTGGTTAAGGTTAGAGTTTGTCTTAGAGCAGGGCGATAGAACGCCAGCCCCGATTCCAAACTCTAACCGTAACCAACTTCGAAAGAGTCGCCTAAGCTTAACCAGTGATAAACTAGGCGTTAGGTAGTTTGCTGCTGGTCGAGGCGGAAATGGGCGCGTCACGCGATTGGGCGCACATGTCACATGACCAGAAACGTCAGTGGCCAATCAGAACGCACCAGAAACGGCAGTGGCCAATAAGATTCGCAAAACGTGCACGCGGAAGCATGAACCGGTTGGTATTCGAATAGACGCGACCAGGTCGCCGTTATTTCCTGGGCCTTTCTGTGTGGAGTTTGCATGTTCTCCCTGTGCTCGCAAGGGTTTCCCCTCTAGAAAAAAGAGATAAACCCAATGGAAAAACATGCAGAACAAATCGCTAATGTTGTCGTGTCCCTGACGAAGAAGGACAGGAGCACTTGGATTGGTCCAAGGGCGCGGCCCCACGCCGCAGCCCACGTCTGCTCCCGGCAGTGTTCATTTTGGCAGCTATTTTTATTTTAGTTTTAGTCTTAGTCATGTGTCAAGTGCTCCTTTTTCGTTTTCATCATATTTAGTCATCTGCATTTATTTTTCGTTTAGTCAGTTTTAGTCAACTAAATGTCTGAGCATTTTAGTCTTAGTCAGTGTTAGTCTCAATTTTGTCTTTTTTGTTTTTGTCTAGATTTAGTTGCAGAAAACTGATGATTTTTGTCTAGTTTTCGCTAATGAAAAAAAGGCATTTTATATTTTTATATTGTAAATAATGCAATTCTATTTATTAAGTATAGTCTAGCCAAAACCCTATCAGCTGATTCACAATAAGTTCAGTAGAAGGCTAGAAGCCCAATAGTAACCAAACATTCCTTGAAATGGTCAATAGATTCAGAAATAGTCAGACATGGAATGGAACATATTCTGATTTAAATAGCTTCTTTTTTTTTACCAACAAAGGAACATTAGGATAGTGTAAATACACAGTACACACTGATTGCAATTCTCACTGGGACCTACTGTACACATTTCACACACGTCACACACACATTCCCTTTTGTCCCTCGAGTCGTACCGTAGATCGCTGACGTCACTTTAAACTTAAAATGGCCGCCCCCATCAGAGCATTCGGCTAATAACATTAGCTTAGCAAACCTGCCACCGCACTTCTATGTGCATAAAGTGATGTAACAAAATATCACAGCCCCTAAGACTGGGAGCGTTCTAACTCTACTGAGCATGTACCCAACATTATATGAAAAATAAAAAGTCATTACGATGTTTTAGTGCACTTCAAGTGCTAAAGGGATTCATAACTTATAGCAGGGTCAATCTCAGTGTTAGTACTCGTCTGTTTCTTTTCTTTTCATACCAACATTACCTTTTTAAGTGAACGTGGTCTTGTCCTTGTTGTATCCATGTGTAATGTTGATAGTAGTGGGTGTACACAGATGAAAGAGAGCAAGTCTGTGTCTGGGATATAGGTCCCGACTCCCAGGCTATTAGCCTAGCCATCCTCTCAGCCTCCGTCGTCTTAAATGCTATGTTCTTTTGGTAGAACTGTTCGGCTGTCGCAGGAGTGTTGAGAGAGTAGCAGATTCCGTTCATGGTTATTGGTATAAGCTGTATAGTCACGAGAGACCTGGGACACGGTTTTTAGCCTCACGTATGTTATGTAGCTTGGCTTTTAGCCATAAACGCTGCTGAGCTTAACCCGGAAACGGAAATGGGAAATGCTGAAATAATAACGAGACTTATTCTAAAAGTTATAATTATTTTGTCTCATCTTGTTTTAGTCAACATAAATTAAGAGAGAATTCATCATGGTTTTTGTAAACTAAATTTTTGTGTCCTCAGTTGTGGTCAACGATATTTAATTAATAATTTAGTGACGTTAGCGTCACATGGTCTTCAATAACGTGACGTCACGTCTCGTTGTCGTCATGGGAAAAAGCTTCGTTGACGAAGATCTTTCGTCATCAATTTTGTTGACAAAATTAACAGCTGGCTCCCGGCTGCCCTTGGGGGGAGGGACAACGGGATGGGTCAAGAGGCATTTCATTGGCGACCCAATGCATGTGTTCCTGTGTGTTGACCATCTCGCATGTATGTGTTCATCTGCATGACAAATAAAGACTTCTTCTCCTTCTTAAGTTGGTACCTTTTAGTTTCCTGCCCCTTCCCCATGGAGGACACTGTGAACACCAGTGCACTTCAATGGTCGACAAGGTGGAAACTTAATTTTGGCAGCTATTTTAATTTTAGTCTTAGTCATGTGTCAAATGCTCCTTTTTCGTTTTCATCATATTTAGTCACCTTCATTCAGTTTTAGTCAACTAATGGTCTGAGCATTTTGGTCTTAGTCAGTTTTAGTCTCGATTTAGTCTTTTTTGTTTTAGTCTAGATTTAGTCGCAGAAAACGGATGACATTTTTGTCTTTATTTTTTTTCGTTAATGAAAAAAAAAGGCATTTTATTCTCTTGGAATGCAATTCTATATACAGCTACAGTCAGTCAAATTCACATTCATTTCTATTGGGATCATAGATTCATGTAGACGCCCCTCTCCCCACTCCCCATATATACACCATAAGACATAACCAAAGCAATAGTTTTAGTCTTAGTCATGTGTCAAATGCTCCTTTTTCATTTTCATCATATTTAGTCACCTTCATTTATTTTTCATTTTAGTCTTAGTCGTTTTAGTCAACTACAGGTCTGAGCATTTTAGTCTTAGTCAGTTTTAGTCTCGATTTTGTCTTTTTTGTTTTAGTCTAGATTTAGTCAGGGGAAAAAGCTTCGTTGACGACCATAGTTGGTCATCATTTTCGTTGACAAAATTAACACTGGTAAGAAGAGGGGAACCAGTGTTACTGAGAGATTCCATCTCAGACTCTGCTCTGCAAATAAACAAAGAACGGTGATTGTAATCAACAAGTGATTAGCATTGAATAACAGCCAGGGCCAATGAGCTGTGGCATCGCGCCATATTGGTTGGCAAGACACATCATGAGAATACTATGAATATAAACTCACTTATTGAGTTGCTAAAAACTACTCTTGAATAATGTAAAAAGAAAAAAGGAATTGTCATTTGATTCAGCAATCTAAATTACAGCGAGCTTTGAGATGCACATACAACCTTGAGAAATCAGGTCTGTGTTTTCTTGTCTAAACTGGACACTGTACTAGTAGTGCTGTCAATTGTCCCCAAGAATACCATTTGAATGTGAATAGGCTGAAGTGAGGCAGATTCAAATTAAATTAGGATATTAACGATAACATTTACGTATCATTACCACATCAGAGCAAGTGTAAAATCCTTACAATTAATGAACAAGTTCATTGTGTGTTGTATTTGCTATTATGGTTAGCACCAATAGGAAACTTTGGTCATTGGACCAAACACCCATTTATTGGCTTGTATTGCAGGCACAAAGGGACAAGAACTATTGATGCGTTTTCAGTTCGAAATGAAATTTTAATATTGAAATTCATTCTGACAGCCCTATAGTACACAGGGAAACACTTAGCAACAGAGTATTTCATGATAAAAGGCATTTTCACAAGCACTTCCTGAGGAGGTCACTGCAACCCAGCTCATATACTGTAGCCCAAGGTCAGTTGTTGTTTGGTGAAATGCGACCCTACAATATACCACCATCCCACTGTATAATACATGACACACTGATAGAACTTCACAGCTTCACTGCGTGCCTTGGTTTCCTTTTATACAAACTGTCCAAGGCAATAGGGGTGGTGTTTGAAACGGATCCCCTACCTATTTAGGAGCAGTGGCACAGTCCAGCAGCCCAGGGGACCAGCTCCAGTTCTGATGCCAGTGTACCCAGTATGCATGTATTTGGTGACTGTGGGAGGAAACTGGAGTAGGCTGACCCAGAGGAAACCCACACAAACACGGGGAGAACATGCAAACTCCACACAGAAAGGCCTCCCACTGAGGATTCCAACCCAGGACCTTCTTGCTGTGAGGCAGCAGTATGTGATAACAAGGCATGAATTATTATAAATGTTTACCTGTATTTACCTGGGATATATCACCTGGGAGTTGACAATACAGAAGAATGAGAATACAAATATTAGAATAGAAGGTAAAGAACAAGATAAAATATGAATACAAAATAAAGGTGAGGCACTGGTCAGCCGGGCAGGTGAGACATATGTACTCTATCCATAATAATAACACAATGTGCCACTGTGCCAGAGTCCGTGCAGGGTTCAGTAGTTCAGAGTCAAACCATAATATTGTAAACAGTTCTCAAGTTCTCCAGCTGTTGGCCAGGTCAGTCTTTGCCCACGGATTGATTGATTGATTGATTGAAAATTGTATTAACAGATTGCAGAATGGGTACAATACAGTACGGCTCAATACACACAATTGTTAAGGGGATGCAGACCAGAGAAAGAATTTCGTCTTACACGACATACAGATATACAGTACTGTTACATCCAGACATTTATGACATACAAGATATGCAAATAATACAGTACTGTTTATTTACAGACAGTTTCTAAAAGAGAATATATACATTTGAGGGGGAGGAAACTGTACATTGGGGGGGGTTGGGTGGGTTGGACATTTACAGGGGCCAGTTTCTAATTGCAGCCACCCATAGGTGCTCTTTGAGAGCGGTTTTGAAGGACGGTAGGGATTCACATTCCTTCACGGTTTTGGGTAGGGCGTTCCACATTATTGTTGCATAATTGTGAAACGTGTTTAGTCCCTTATTTGTCATTTCTTTCCTGTAACAACGTTGCTTGTCCACAATGTTTACAAAAAGTGCTTTCTCTAAATTTGTTTCTCATGTAATACGTGGAAAAGAGTGTTGTTATGGCAGCTATTGTGTGTGTGTGTGTGTGTGTGTGTACTGTATTTATTTGTGTGTCACAGGCTGTGTACCTTTTCATTTGTGTGTGTAATATTGGCTACACGCCCCCGCTCTCTGAATCTCTGGGTTTAATGTACTGTGACTAAAGATAACCATCTGAAAATAGAGACACTGACTACAGCTTGACTTTGCTTTTCTTTTTGTCTTTACGTGGGTAATTTAGCAGCTATTAAAGCATTACTCAGTTGCTGCCTTGCTATTTCTAACATGTCTCCCCCGCCTCCCCCCCGGGGGGATGAGAAAACAGAAAGCCTTACGTATAAGTAACAGAGACAAATTGCTAACAGGACGCATCTTTATTCATGCAAACATGTTCTACAAAATACGTGCAATTGTGAATTCCCGGGCTTTTAAATTATTTATTTTTGGTAAGGTTGTTCGTGTGTAGAGGTCAGCGTAGAATGGAACGTCGCCCGTGGAAAAGATGATGTCTTTTTTTCCCTCTATGGTTTTTTATTATCAAAAGGCGGTGAACCGCTTGCTCGGAAACACAAAGATGAGCGGTGAGAGGGCCAGTGGCTCCGTCTGCTCAGACAGAATGTGCTTTTCTTCTTCTTTTCTACTCCGCTATTTGCTCCTTTGTGTCTCTTATGGAAAACCACAACGTGCCGTTTAACTCCCACGCCTCCGACAAGGCCCGGGAGCAGACCTCCGCTATCTCTGCCCTACCTTCATGTTATGCACTTTTCTATTCTATTCTATCGGATTTGATTTTATATATTGCTTTTATCCAAAGTGCTTCATAACTTATGCCTCACATTCACCCGTTCACTCACATGTATATGCACACCGCACACACACACACACACACACACACACACACACACACACACACACACACACACACACACACACACACACACACACACACACACACACACACACACACACACACACACACACACACACACACACACACACACACACACACACACACACAATTATATTAACAGATTGCAGAATGGGTACAATACAGTACAGCTCAATACATTTGTTAAGGGGATGCAGACCAGAGAAAGACTTTCGTCTTGTTTACATCAGGGTCCCCCATTTTCAATTCATAATGATATTTATGACATACACAACATACAGATATACAGATATATATCATGACATTTATGACATACATGACATACAAATATACAGTACTGTTTAACAGAGATCCTAACATAAATTATATACATTCGAGGGGGAGGAAACTGTACCCGGCCGCGTCCTAAAAGTCTGTGCCGACCAACTGGCCCCAGTATTCACTGACATATTTAACCTGTCCTTAGAACAGGCTGTCATCCCCACCTGCCTGAAGAAGTCCACTATTATCCCTGTACCCAAAAAATCCAAGCCTGCTTGCCTCAACGACTACCGCCCTGTAGCTCTCACCTCCATAGCCATGAAGTGCTTTGAGAAGCTAGTAAAGGGCTACATCTGCTCCTCCCTCCCCATCAACATGGACCCCCTGCAATTTGCATACCGCCCCAACAGGTCCACGGAGGACGCCATAGCCCATGTGCTGCACACAGCAGCATCACACCTGGACAAGAGGCAGGGGAACTATGTGAGAATGCTATTCATCGACTACAGCTCGGCATTCAATACCATAGTCCCCTCCATACTCATAGCCAAGCTCAGGGACCTGGGCTTGAACTATGACCTCTGCCAGTGGGTCTTGGACTTCCTGACTGGCAGACCCCAGGTGGTGAGAGCAGGCAACTGCACCTCCTCATCCATCACCCTCAACATAGGGGCCCCCCAGGGCTGTGTTCTGAGTCCCCTCCTCTACTCCCTGTACACACACGACTGTGTGGCTCAGCGGAGTAGCAATACAATCATCAAATTTGCTGACGACACAGTGGTGGTGGGCCTGATCTCTGCCAACGACGAGAGGGCCTACCTGGAAGAGGTCAAGGTCCTGGCGGGATGGTGCCAGGAAAACAGCCTCTCCCTGAACGTCAGCAAAACAAAGGAGATGATTGTGGACTTCAGGAGGTCGGGGGTCAAGGACTACAGCCCCCTCAGCATCGACGGGGCACCGGTTGAGAGAGTCAACAGCTTTAAGTACCTCGGAGCCTACATATCCGAGGACTTGACATGGACCACACACATTGACAGTGTTGTGAAGAAGGCACGACAACGCCTCTACTTCCTCAGGCGCCTAAGGAAGTTCCAAGTCAGTCAGAAGATCCTTAAGAACTTCTACTCATGTACAATAGAGAGCATCTTGACCGGCAACATCACCTCCTGGTTTGGGAATAGCACTGCACAAGACCGAAGCAGACTACAAAGAGTGACACGTTCAGCCGAACGCACAATTGGAGGGGGGCTCCCCACCCTCCAGAACATTTACAACAAGCGTTGCAAGGGCAAGGCTAAGAGAATCATTAAAGACTCCAGTCACCCGAACAACTGCCTCTTTGAACTGCTGCGGTCAGGCAAGCGATACCGGAGTCTCAAGGCGAGCACAGAAAGACTCAGAAGCTTCTATCCCCAGGCCATCAGGCTGCTAAACGAACAATGAACACTACACAACAACAACCACCAAACGCACATAGCACACACATCCACACGCACACACTCACTTTAAACAAACACACTGTAGCACCCACTCCACACACTTTATAGCACACACCCACTTTAAACAAACACACTGTAGCACCCACTCACCACACTTTATATTTATTGATGAAGGATTGCACTACAACTCGTACACCTTACTGTAAATTGTACCTAAATTGTACCTCATCCCATTTCTGCTTTGCACTATATAGTACTGTACATTAGTACACTGCATAGTATTGTATATTATATGGTAACTCAGAACATTGTACATATGTCTATACCGAACACTGTGACCTCATTTTCTTCTTCTAAATTACATGCTATACTATGTTATTTGATACTATCTTGTCTAGCACAGTCTCTGGAGCGTAACAGTAAGAAGCATTTTGTATGAAAGTATTCTGTACTTCTGTATGACAACTATTAAAGAAACTTGAAACTACATTAGGAGGCGGTTGGGTGGGCGGGTGATTTGGACATTTATGGGGGCCAGTTTCGAATTGCAGCCTCCCGTAGGTGCTCTTTGAGGGTGGTTTTGAAGGTGGGTTCGGGTTTCACATTCTTTTACGGCTGTGGGTAGGGTGTTCCACATTGTTGTGGCATAATTGCGAAACGTGTTTAGTCCCTTATTTGTGCCGAATCTGGGTTGAACAGGATTTGTGGAACTCCCTCTGGTGTTGTGGTCGTGGAATTCACTGGGTCTCATTTCCGAAAATGTCTCAAAGATATATTCTGGAAGACTTATCTTGGAACCACTGAGACATAATCAATGACAAGTTCACTCTGAAGTGAAGTCCTGAACGTGCTGGTAATATGTCTTAAGTGGCTGAAAAGGTCGCACAAATTACATGATCTGATATCTGCTTGGAGAATGGCATTCTGTCTTAAACTCGAAAGCGCGTTCCCGTTCAGGTCATTTGCATACAAAACACCGCCTCCAGAGCTCCTTATAAGGCAACTAGTGACGCAGCTGTGTGCAAATGAGTTGGCGGAAGTGCTTTGCGAGTCTTGCGAGCCGCGTGATTACAAAACCTAGCGTCAGTCAGTGCCAATCAGAGAGCGTCTCCGAGAAATGCGGCTAGGTTTCGTAATCACGCTTGCGTGCCATCAAAACTAGATTAGATTAATGTATTGGCATCATATACAGCTCGCGTACACCTGCCGCAGCGCGCGTGCACACACACACGCGCGCGCGCAGTACTGTATATGAATGAATGAATGAAATATAATATATATAGCCTACGGCGGGCGTAATGAATGAACGCAGTATGGCTTATTATTCCATAATTAAGCCTATAGGCTATACTGTTCATTCGTAGGCGCACACAAGACTTGTTATGGAATATTAATGCAGTCTATTTCCACCGATTAGCTTTAGTTCTTATTTATTTATCCACTGTCATTTCAGTGTTGGTGTATAGGCTATATAGTGTATTTCAATATAAGTTTAAATGATTAATGATATATTCGAAGGAATGCAGGTTTATAGCTATATCAACCCCCTCCAATGTACAGTAAATGACCAAGTATGGTTTTGTCAATATTCCAATGTACAGTTTTGCTTGTATAATGTAAGTCTATCCCCCACCCACCCCTCCTACCCAACCTCCTCCAACAGTTTCTACGTCAAATGTACTCTCTTTTCTGGACTCTTTTTGTATCACAAACAGTACTGTATTTGCAAATCTGGTATGTCATAAATGTATAGATGTAGCAGTACTGTCTATCTGTGTCGTGTGTGTCATAGTTATGATGAATTGAAAATGGGGGACCCTGATGTAAACAAGACAAAATTCTTTCTCTGTTCTGCATCCCCTTATGTAATTGAGCTGTACTGTACTGTACCCATTCTGCAATCTGTTAATAAAGTTTTCAATCAATCAATCAATCAATCAATCAATCAATCAAACAAAGGTCTGTCCCATTGTATACCAATCAATGGGATACATTGCATGTTGACCTGCATTCTTTCAAATGTATATAATTAATCATTAAAACAGATGTGTAACAAATAAGAAATACAAATTCCACAGAAGGCATTAAATAATTATTATTTTCAATCATTTCACAATAATTGCATAATTGTGTTTGAATATCTGAGTAATTAAAGTAATTATACATTTGTCCAAAGTAGCTGGTTCAGATATGGTTAAGCAGCTGCCCTGTGATCAGATGAATCCATATTATTTATTTTTCCGACATCAAATGCGTAATTTCTTATCGTACAAATATTGTCATATTTATTTTAATTATGATTAAGTAATTAATTCCAAGTAGGCCTGTAGCGTTGACGTGAAGGAATCACTATGAGAACACAGTCTGTCAAGTTATAATGACATTTTAAATTAGTCAATCAATCATGAGATTTGATCGTGGCTGAGAGCAGATTTAAGAGTGCTCCTCAGCACTCTTAAATCTGCTCTCAGCCACGATCAAATCTGATCTCAGGAAAATTTGTCTTAAATGGGCCGAAATCTGGCTAAGACGAAATTTTTTGTCGTAACTTCGTTCGGGAATGAGACCCACTGACCTTTGGGAAGTATTTCGACATGTACATAGGTATCTTAGTGGTGTAGTGTATCTTGTAGACAAGGCCCATTGCAAGTTGCTGTACTCTGTCATCTACTCTAAGCCATCCTAGGTTGTCAAAATGAGCAGGGGTGAGGTGGGTTCTAGGAGTAAGGTCAAGCAGTAGTCTGACCAGTTTGTTTTGTGATGTTTGTAATTTTGTTTTTAGTGCATTTGAGGTGCTTTGGTAGTACCATGAGGTGCAAGCATAGTCATATACCCTTGAATGAGTGCTCCTGTTAGAGTCTTCAGGGTATTCTTGCTTACCAGAGAGGAGATCCGGTACAAGAAACTTGTTTGTTGGTTGACTTTTTTTGGTTGCCATTTTGTCACAGGAAAGATTTGCCTCTAGAATGGAGCCCAGGTATGTAATTTCATCTTTCCTTGTGACAATATTGTCACCCACTGTAACAGAGAAGCCGTTGGCCTTGCTGAGTTTGTTATTTGATCCAACGAGAATGGACTCTGTTTTACCCAGGTGTAATGATAGTTTGTTATCAGCGAGCCAGGTGCAGATTCTGCCGAGTTCAGAGCTGAGCCCTTTTTCAACCTGCAACCTGTCCCTGAGACCAGAAGGGCTGAGGCTGGAGTTACACCTAGGGTGTTTTCGTTTCGTTTTTCAGATGAGTTTAGCTTTTCCAGGTGGCAACGTAGTGGCAGCAGAGTTAGACATTCATTTTGCAATCTGAGCACCTTCGTTTTGCCTCCTGAGCACAGTGATGTAGTACAATGCCAAAGCAGTAGATGGCAGTAGGTGGCGAACATGAAGGCAATTTTTAACCAATCAGAACTTGAATGTGCCAATACACTTCCTGCAAAGAAAATGTCAACAAGCCGCCATCTTTAAATGCCTATTTACCCGATGCAGCACTTATTTTTCAGCAAAGTGTAATAAAAGTGCAATAAACAAAACGGATACATTCACTGTGTGTTCTGCCTCTCATTTGTTGATGAAACAAAACTAACATCAACACAAGTGACCACCAAGAGCGGATAGTTTAGTCTAAAAAAAGATCGGCGATGTTGTTAGCTACATTGTTAGCTACATGCTAACGTGAATGGAATATGCCAGTATAACAGTATAGCATTGTGGCTAGCAGCTAACGCTAGCTCACGTTAGCCAGCCAGCACCAAACTGATGATATCGGGAGCTATCAGTAGCTAGATAACATTAGAGACAACGCCTTGTGTATTAAACAAAAGTGAATAGATGACTGGGCCATTTTGTTTAATGCTTGTTAAGATTGAAAGAGGAGCTTGAGCTAACAGGTTCTGATAGCTAACGTTAGCTCCCGTTAGCCAGCTGCTCATGCAATCGTTAATGCTAGCAGAATGAATGGATGTAAACTTTATTTAACATATTGCATAATGGGTACAATACAATACGGCTCAATACAAACAATTGTTAAGGGAATGCAGACTGTTGTAGCTTGGACTGGGGTCCTTATAACAATAACTTGACAACACATGGTAGCTGCAGCTATTTGGGACAGCTCTGTTGTCACCGGACGTTGGTGAGGGCACGCAGATGCCGGTATCTACTGCGCATGGGCGTTGAGCAACAACGGCTCCGCGCAGATTACACGACACGTTGTCGGCGAGTTTTTGGCGTTATTCCAAAACGGAAACACAATTTAGCGTTTTCAGTAGGGCCAAAACGTTTCCTGCCAAAACGGCATTTCTATCTAACAGGGACAGCAAACGTATTCAAAACTTATTCAAAAACGAACACAAAAACACTAGTCTAACCATGGCCTGAGTCGTCCGCGAACAGGAACAAGTTGCAGTAACAAGCTGATGACATGACATTTGCATAAATTAGGAACAGTAATGATCCTAGTATGCTTCCTTGTGGAACACCGCAGCTCACTGAGAGGGGGGGGGGGGGTAGTGTACCATTTACCTCCACCATCTGTTCTCTCCCCTCCAGGTAGAATTGCATCCAGCTCACTGATGGACTATCAAAACCAATTGCTTTTAGCTTGTCAATCAGAATGGAGTGATTGACAGTGTCGAAAGCCTTTTGGAGGTCCAGCATGACCATGCCACAGTATTTGCCCGCGTACACCTCTTGTTTGATGTGGTTGTTCAAATAGAGAAGGCATTGTCAGTGGAATGGGATGTTCTGAAGCCAGATTGGAATTCGTAGATTAGCTTTTTTTTTCGCGAGGTACTTTTCGACCTGTTCGTAGACAATTTTTTCCATGACTTTCGAGATGGAGGTAAGAATAGAAACAGGGCGGTAGTTGCCTGGGTCTAATTTGCTGCCTTTTTTGTGCAGGGGGGTCACTCTTTCAAAATTCTCACACTTAAACAGTACTGTATATTTGTATGTCTTGTATGTCATAAATGTCTTAATGAAACAGTACTGTATATGTTACAAAGGATCAGATTAAACCGAATATATATATTTATTTATTGATATATATATTGCATAGTATTTGTATACCGTTTGATATCCCTTGTATATTCCTTGTACATATACACGGAATATCCCTTTAGTCCAGCCCATAATATTTCATTCTCCTATTGGACAGTGGTCCACCGGCGCCAGGGACCGGCCCCCGGAGCCAAGTTCAAAGTCACCGACACGACGTGTCTGGACATGCCCAACCTTGCCCAGGGATACGCGACAGAAATGAGAGTGGAACTAGTTTATGCACCGTGCGTATAAATACGGCGCAGGTGAATGTAGAAGCCCCTTAGCCCTTTACCTCCGTACCCTTACCTTCCTTAGCATGTTACCGATAAGTTGAAGCCTCACCCACGATACAACGTGCGGTGAAGTATGGCCTGTTTGGCCTCAGAATAGAGCATCGAGACCGCGTGCGAATTAGTAACTGAATTGTCAGAGTTTGGCGCTATACCGTCGAGTGCGACATATTTCTATTGAGTCTTTAATAGTCTATTTGTGTATAGTGTATCGTGCGGTTAGAATTCTATAGTGACCAGCATCTCCAACGCTTTCTCGTATTAGCTAGAGTTCTTATCCAGGCTGGGCCGACCGCATGGCGCTTTCACCCGAGGAGACCTAGGCGAGAACCGTATGGACATGTACACTGGATTAATCTACCCGACGACTACATAGCCCTTTGCGGCTGGAATATATTTGCTTTGGTCCTATGATTTATGGAGCGGATAATCGCCGACGCCTGCACGTGTTGGATTTACCCCGAGAGGAGTCAAGTCGAGTCGGCGCTCAGAGAGCCTGAGGCCGCCTAGCTTTCTTCACTGTAGAGCTACAGTCTACAAGAGAACCAAGCTGTATTCGTCTGTGGATCAAGAGACTACTGCACCGGCTTCTGTACCTGAAGTCTCCCTAGTCATCGTTGACCAGACGTCCTACTACCGACAGATCTTCTACCCCCTTGCTGGCTTACAACCAGTGGGAACCCCTTCCAGTATCTCCCGCTATTACTAGTGTACCATAGATATAATTCCCTAAGATTCAGGTTGTATAATTACCTCCTGCGTAACCAGAGAATGGACATTCGTTATTGATTTGCCTACGCATACTCCTTTGCCTTACAAGTGCATTCAAAGAATAATGTAAAGTATCCTATGTACCTTTTGCTCCATTAAATACTTGATTAATACCTTTGACTGGAACCGATTTCATTGTGGGAAGTGTTCATCATATTCATATATCGTGTACTGTATGGCCAGTAATTAAAGTACATAAAGCGGTAGTGGTTTAATGATACCATACTTATCAATACAGTCAGGGAATTGTACCCCTCAGTTACAATTGGTCCTTCGAGCCGGATAATAACTCGTGTAATATTAATATAGTGGTATTAATATTGAAATGGCCTATGATGAACACTCCACAAAACGGTCCTCCTAAAGTAGATCGCCCGCAGCGTAGACGGCAGCCACCTCAGTACTTAGAGGATTACGTTGCCAGTATACTACCTAGCCTTCTACAGACGGTAAACGCGGAAAAAGTAGAAAGTAAAATTATGTCCGACCCTATCAACCAGGCTACCCCGCCAACAGAGGCCCTAGTGAGTTCTAATGTAACTGACCAAGCTCACGGTAGGGACCAGGAGGGAACTGACACGACTTTACCCCCCGCCAAGACCGAAGAAGTAGTCCCCGGAGAGCTCCAGGAGAAAGATAACCCTCCAGAGATGGAACTCTGCCCGGTACAAGAAGAGGAGAGCCCCCAGGAGATAGAGCTCCAGGACTCCCCGCAGGAGAACACATCTCCAACGAGTACTGCCAGGAGCGGATCACCTCAACCAGCGTCTTCCCCCAGCGAGGCGGACAAGATGCTGGCACAGGCGTTCCTCGCCAGCCTAGCAGCCTCAACAGAGCGCGATCGACTCCAAGCACAGACGCTTAGTGAGCGCGAACATTCTTCCATGGAAAGAGAACGCCTCCAAGCGCAGCAACGGAGCGACGAAGATCGTATACGTCTAGAGATTAGACGCCTTCAGACGGAAGAGAATATGGTAAGAGACCACGCCGAAGCCCAGCACGCCGCCGCCGAAGCCCAGCGCGCCGCTGCCGGTGCCCAAAGAAAAGCAGAGCTCTTCACCAAGCGCGAAGCCGAGCGCGACCGATTACAAGCGCAGCTAATGGAGCAGCTGATCGCCAGGGCAACACCCCCTCCCTCCGCATGGGGTTCCAGGGCCTCGTCAAGACACGGGTCAAGGGCACCCTCCCCTAACCGATCAAGCGACCCTGAGCCCGACCACCAGAGAGAGCCTATACCCCCTCCGAACTCCTTCCCCGACCGGTCCCAGTGAGACCCAGCTACAAGGAAGGAACGGTATACACCGCGGAGAGGCTAAATAGACGACTACAGGATCTAGAGGACCTGACAGAGGAAGAAGAAGAGGGAGAGGAGGAGAGTCAAGCCCGACAGCAGCACAGTACTCCACAGGACCAGGAGGTCCAGTACAGCCCAGGCTCTACCCCCGCGGCTCTGCGCTACAGACCCCCGACTCAATTCACGGGTGAGATTGACGCACGACCAGTCCCGAGGAATAGCACCTGGATACGCGGGCCATGGTACCCTGCCGGTACCAGCCCACCGAGAGGCGTAAGAGGAGACTCGCCTAGGAGGCCTCTCTTCCAACGCTCACCGATGTGCCAGCCATCTACGGCATCATACATTGGCACACCGACGTTTCCAGACTTCACCCATGAGAACAGAGCACAGTACACGGAGCTACGGATGTGCTTAGAGACAATGATGGCTGATGTAGCTGATGAACGCCACAAGTATGCTATCCTATTGAAGCACCTCAAGGTGCCCCGAGCGCACAATATAGCGCTGGCCTATGCCACCTCTACTACCCCATACACAGCGGCTCTAGCAGCACTCGACCAAAGATATGGACGCATATGGGACTACGTAATACAAGAGATAAGGCATATTGACCGCCTACCCCCAGCAACAGACAATCGCTCACTAGACGACCTGTCTATCAAGGTACAATCCCTGGTAGGGATGCTGGGGGCGCAACGAGAAAAGGGTATGCACGAACTATACGCAAACTCTAATGTCGAGAGGATTTTAGAGAAGCTTCCGCCCGCCCGACAAGAGCGCTTCAGGCGGCAAAGAGACCACCGTGATCCTAACGGTCCCGAGCCATCCCTCCTAGACCTAGCCGACTTCCTGGCGAGAGAAGTCAGCAGCCTGCGATTGGATACGTTCGTGCGGAGCACACCAAGCTCCAGAGAGGGACCTAGGAGAGCAAACGATGGCCGAAGATTGGTGACTGTCATGCACCAATCAGAACCAGTACCGAGCAGCAAGAACCACAGTACCCCCTCGATGAAAGAGAAGTGGAAGATGGTGTGCCCGTACTGCGAGAAAGAACACTGGTTGTCACAATGTGACACATTCAAGAAGATGACCGCCGACGAAGTGGGTCAATGGATAAAGTCCAACCGACGCTGTTACCGATGTGCGCGCAGTCACATGGCAGCCGAGTGCCGCTTAAAGAAGAGGTGTAGTCGGTGTGACGGAGCCCACCTAGATGTCCTACACGACAGTAACAGAAGAAAGCCCGCACCCTCAAGCAGCACAAAGGCAAGTGTTATGTACATTGACCCCGCCAGCAGCGGGGGCGCCCGAGTGCTCTTAAAGGTGGTCCGCGTAACACTGAGTTACCAAGACAAGGTCATGGACACTTACGCCGTCCTTGACGACGGGTCAGAGAAGACCCTTCTCCTCGCATCCGCTGCGGCCCAGCTGGGGCTGCGGGGGAGCGAAAACCAGATGACGATTCGGACAATAAGAAGAGATCTAAAGACGATAAAGGGCGAGAATGTCTCCTTCACTATCGCAGCAAGCGGGCAGCCAGAGAGACGGTATAGGATTACTAATGCTTTCACCAGCCAAGAAATAGGCCTGTCGCAGTACACCTACCCCATCGCCAAGCTGATGGATAAATATGTGCACCTGCGTCAACTACCTATCCCGCTCATAGACGGTGCCACCCCGACCCTGCTGATAGGCTCCGACCATGCAGACCTCATAGTCCCGATAGACCGGGTCCACACAGGGCCCAGAGGCTGTCCTGCAGCAGTCGAGACCCGCCTAGGATGGACATTACAAGGCCCCCTCGCTAAGTCTCTTAACCGAACAGCAGCCACTAGCTGCCTCCACTCCAGAGTGACAGAAGAAGACACCACCCTCCTACAGCATGTCGAGAGGCTATGGACACTAGAGACAATGCCCTTTAAGAACGAAAAGAAAGACATTCGTTCCAAGGAAGACATTTACGCCATAGCACTCCTCGAGCAAGGGACAAAGAGAGTCAAAGTCAACGGAGTGATGAGATACGCAACTCCACTCTTGAGGCGAGAGGGTATGCCCACCTTCCACGCCCCAAAAGAAGCGACGGAGCGGTATCTATTGAACACAGAGCGGCGCCTAGCCAGAGACCCCGCTCAAGAGACTGTGTACCGCGCTGAGATTAACAAGCTAATCACAGCGGGACACATAAAGAAAATTGACATTAAAGAGGCCGATCAGACGACCGAATCATGGTACGTGCCGCACCACAAAGTCCACCACAACGGCAAGGATCGTATTGTGTTCAACTGCAGCTACCAGATCGGATCACAAAATCTGAATAAAGAGCTCTTGCCCGGCCCAACACTCGGCCCCTCCCTACTAGGCGTGTTACTACGTTTCCGCCAGGACAAGGTGGCCATCAGCGGCGACATCAAAGGGATGTTCCTGCAGGTGAGACTAGTGGAGGAGGACAAGCCCCTGCTGCGGTTCCTATGGAGAGAGAGGATCGGGGATGAGCAACCAGCCATCTATCAATGGGAAGTCCTCCCTTTCGGAACCACATGCAGCCCATGCTGTGCTACGTTTGCACTGCAAAAACACGTCGCAGAGGACCCAGCAGCTGATGAAGAGGTCCGAAAAAGTGTAGAAAATAGTTTCTACGTGGACAACTGTCTGCAAAGCGTCTCGACGCCAGAAGAAGCCGAGGCCCTTCTACTCAAGCTCCGCGCCTCCCTGATCAAAGGCGGCTTTGATCTCAGGCAGTGGGCCAGCAGCGACCCGCAAGTATTGCGCAGCCTCTCCCCCGAGGACAAGGCAGCAAGCAGCGAGACCTGGATGGCGACCATCCCAGGAGAAGCCCAAGAAATGACATTAGGACTAGTCTGGCGCTTCAAAACAGACTCGCTCCATTATAAACACACACCCCTGACCAAGGAGCAGGGAAGGTCGACTGCACTACCGACCACCAGACGGAGTGTATACAGAACACTCGCCAGACAATATGACCCGTTGGGATGTATTCTACCTTACACCACCAGGGCAAAGATGATTGTAAGAGCGTTATGGGACAAGGACCAGGGCTGGGACGACCCCATACCCGAACACCTTGCATCCACATGGAGAGAGTGGGAGACGGAACTCAGCTCACTCCCAGGTGTCAACATACACCGCAGCTACTTCCCACCCACAGTGAGGCCGGAGACATGCCAGATGGACCTGCACGTCTTCAGCGACGCCTCCGAAGTAGCCTACGGTTCGGTGGCCTACTTGCGTGCCCGAGAGGAGGGAGGAGAAATACATACTGCTTTCATCCTGGCTCGCTCAAGAATAGCCCCACGAAAGCAACAATCTATCCCGCGTCTAGAGCTCTGCGCAGCCCTAGCAGGAGCGCACCTCGCCACGTTAATCCAACGTGAACTCACCATTCCGGTGCAAAGAACAATCTTGTGGTCAGACTCCACGACAGTACTCACATGGATCCGGTCTGATTCGTGCAGATACAAGGTCTTCGTGGGAGTCAGAGTCACAGAGATTCAAGATTTAACAGAAGTAGCAAGCTGGAGGTATGTGGACACAAAACACAACCCAGCTGACGTCATCACCCGGGGAATGTCCCTGGATGACCTCACCCGTCACAACCCATACAGTGACGGACCAGAGTTTCTCAAGCTCCCGGAAGAAGAGTGGCCTACACCCACCCCACGGGAGGCGAGTAAAGAGGAGGCCGAAAACAAGAAATCTGTGTTCTGTGGATTGAACACACTCGTCTCCACAGACCCCGACATAGACGATTGCCTCACCCTAGAGAGTGCGCAGCTAAAGACATTTCTGTGGCACCACCCAGAGGTTCAGCCCACTACTGACATTTCAGCAGCTGACTACGAAGAAGCAGAACTTCTTCTACTACAACGAGCCCAGAGAGACTCGTTCCCCGATGAGCTAGACTGTCTACAGGGAGCAAAGCCCGTCCCATCAGACAGCAGACTGCTCCACCTAGCACCCGAGAGCGACGCCCATAGTCTCATCAGAGTGGGTGGTCGTCTGCGGAGAGCCCCAGACTTACCGGATGACGTCAAGTACCCGATAGTCTTGAACAGCCGACACAAGGTCACAGAGCTGATCATAAAGAAATACGACGAGGATGTGCACCACGCAGGGGCAGAGAGAGTCTTCGCGGAGATCAGACGTCGTTATTGGATACTGCAAGGGAGAGAAGCAGTGCGGCGCTTCCAGCGAACCTGTCTAGACTGTCGTAAGTGGCGAGCGCAGCCCAGTATACCCCGGATGGCTGACCTACCTCCCTGTCGCCTCCGACTCGGCGACAAGCCCTTTCACTCCACCGGTATGGACTGTTTCGGCCCGCTGTATATAAAGAAAGGAAGAGGAACCGAGAAGCGGTGGGGTATTGTATTCAAATGCATGACCACCCGAGCGATACATATAGAACTCCTTCCAACCATGAGCACAGACTCATTCCTTATGGCCTTCCGAAGATTCACATCGCGGAAAGGCAAACCGTCTATATTGTTGTCTGATCACGGGACAAACTTCAAAGGCGGAGAAAGAGAGCTGAGAGAGAGCTTCCAAGCTATGGGCCCAGAACTTAAGACCCACCTCGCTCCATCCCAGATTGACTTCCAGTTTAATCCCCCGAACGCACCTCACTTCGGTGGAACTTGGGAACGAGAAGTACGTTCAATAAAGACAGCCCTGTACGCCGTGCTTGGGGCCCAGACCGTGGCGGAAGAAGTCCTAATGACAGTCCTCACGGAGATCGAGGGAGTATTGAACTCAAAGCCCCTCGGTTACGTCTCAAGTGATGTAGCAGATGTCGACCCAGTCACCCCCAACACACTCTTGATGGGGCGGCTGGACCCCGCGCTACCCCAGACAATGTACAGGCCTGAAGAAGCAAACGGCCGAAGAATGTGGAGGTACAGTCAAGTATTGGCTGACAAGTTTTGGAACAGCTTCCTACTCCACTACCTACCGTCTCTACAGACCCGCCAGAAATGGGTAAAAGAGAGAGACAATTTGACAGAAGGAACAGTCGTCATGATTATCGACCAGTCACTACCCCGAGCTATGTGGCCGGCTGGCCGCGTAAGCAAAGTGATCACCGGTGCCGACGGAAAGGTCCGAGCAGCTGAAGTGCTCGTCCAAGGGCGGACCTACACCCGACCCGTGACGAGGCTAATAGAACTGCCAAGGCTCCCCGATACCATCGATGACGACCATGACCCCATGACTTTGTGAACTGACCGATCCCTCACAACAGACATTGAGTAGTGGACAGTGCGGTTAATCTGTCTCTGCTTAGCTAATTAGGTGGGACTAATTAGGGGGCGGCTGTTACAAAGGATCAGATTAAACCGAATATATATATTTATTTATTGATATATATTGCATATATATATACCGTTTGATATCCCTTGTATATTCCTTGTACATATACACGGAATATCCCTTTAGTCCAGCCCATAATATTTCATTCTCCTATTGGACAGTGGTCCACCGGCGCCAGGGACCGGCCCCCGGAGCCAAGTTCAAAGTCACCGACACGACGTGTCTGGACATGCCCAACCTTGCCCAGGGATACGCGACAGAAATGAGAGTGGAACTAGTTTATGCACCGTGCGTATAAATACGGCGCAGGTGAATGTAGAAGCCCCTTAGCCCTTTACCTCCGTACCCTTACCTTCCTTAGCATGTTACCGATAAGTTGAAGCCTCACCCACGATACAACGTGCGGTGAAGTATGGCCTGTTTGGCCTCAGAATAGAGCATCGAGACCGCGTGCGAATTAGTAACTGAATTGTCAGAGTTTGGCGCTATACCGTCGAGTGCGACATATTTCTATTGAGTCTTTAATAGTCTATTTGTGTATAGTGTATCGTGCGGTTAGAATTCTATAGTGACCAGCATCTCCAACGCTTTCTCGTATTAGCTAGAGTTCTTATCCAGGCTGGGCCGACCGCATGGCGCTTTCACCCGAGGAGACCTAGGCGAGAACCGTATGGACATGTACACTGGATTAATCTACCCGACGACTACATAGCCCTTTGCGGCTGGAATATATTTGCTTTGGTCCTATGATTTATGGAGCGGATAATCGCCGACGCCTGCACGTGTTGGATTTACCCCGAGAGGAGTCAAGTCGAGTCGGCGCTCAGAGAGCCTGAGGCCGCCTAGCTTTCTTCACTGTAGAGCTACAGTCTACAAGAGAACCAAGCTGTATTCGTCTGTGGATCAAGAGACTACTGCACCGGCTTCTGTACCTGAAGTCTCCCTAGTCATCGTTGACCAGACGTCCTACTACCGACAGATCTTCTACCCCCTTGCTGGCTTACAACCAGTGGGAACCCCTTCCAGTATCTCCCGCTATTACTAGTGTACCATAGATATAATTCCCTAAGATTCAGGTTGTATAATTACCTCCTGCGTAACCAGAGAATGGACATTCGTTATTGATTTGCCTACGCATACTCCTTTGCCTTACAAGTGCATTCAAAGAATAATGTAAAGTATCCTATGTACCTTTTGCTCCATTAAATACTTGATTAATACCTTTGACTGGAACCGATTTCATTGTGGGAAGTGTTCATCATATTCATATATCGTGTACTGTATGGCCAGTAATTAAAGTACATAAAGCGGTAGTGGTTTAATGATACCATACTCAATACAGTCAGGGAATTGTACCCCTCAGTTACAGTATACTTGTATGTCATAAATGTCTTGATGAATTGAAAATGGAGGACCCTGATGTAAACAAGATGAAAGTATTTTTCTGGTCTACATCCTCAAGTTTCAAGTTCAAGTTTCAAGTTTCTTTAATAGTTGTCATACAGAAGTACAGAATACTTTTATACAAAATGCTTCTTACTGTTACGCTCCAGAGACTGTGCTAGACAAGATAAGTATCAATAACATAGTATAGCATGTAAATTAGAAGTAGAAAATAAGGTCACAGTGTTCAGTATAGACATATGTACAATGTTCGATGCAGAATAGACGTAACTGAGTTACCATATAATATACAATACTATGCAGTGTACTAATATACAATACTATATAGTGCAAAGCAGAAATGGGATGAGGTACAATTTAGGTACAATTTACAGTAAGGTGTACGAGTTGTAGTGCAATCCTTTATCAATAAATATAAAGTGTGGGGAGTGGGTGCTACAGTGTGTTTGTTTAAAGTGAGTGTGTGCTATAAAGTGTGGGGAGTGGGTGCTACAGTGTGTTTGTTTAAAGTGAGTGTGTGCGTGTGGATGTGTGTGCTATGTGCGTTTGATGGTTGTTGTGTAGTGTTCATTGTTCGTTGAGCAGCCTGATGGCCTGGGGATAGAAGCTTCTTCTGAGTCTTTCTGTGCTCGCCTTGAGACTCCGGTATCGCTTGCCTGACCGCAGCAGTTCAAAGAGGCAGTTGTTCGGGTGACTGGAGTCCTTAATGATTCTCTTAGCCTTGCCCCTGCACCGCTTGTTGTAAATGTTCTGGAGGGTGGGGAGCCCCCCTCCAATTGTGCGTTCGGCTGAACGCGTCACTCTTTGTAGTCTGCTTCGGTCTTGTGCAGTGCTATTCCCAAACCAGGAGGTGATGTTGCCAGTCAGGATGCTCTCTATTGTACATGAGTAGAAGTTCTTAAGGATCTTCTGACTGACTTGGAACTTCCTTAGGCGCCTGAGGAAGTAGAGGCGTTGTCGTGCCTTCTTCACAACACTGTCAATGTGTGTGGTCCATGTCAAGTCCTCGGATATGTAGGCTCCGAGGTACTTAAAGCTGTTCACTCTCTCAACCGGTGCCCCGTCGATGCTGAGGGGGCTGTAGTCCTTGACCCCCGACCTTCTGAAGTCCACAATCATCTCCTTTGTTTTGCTGACGTTCAGTTCAGCTGACGTTCTTAGCAGTTGTCTGTATTGAGCTGTACTGTATTGTACCCATTCTAAAATCTGTTAATAAAAGTTTCAATCAATCAATCACACTCAGCAGGGAGGAAGCAAGATCGAAACGGGAACCTTCAGATTACCAGATGACCGATCTACCTGAGCGGCTGAGGGGCGACAGTGGCTGAGGAGGTAGAGCGGTCGTCTGGTAGTCGGAAGGTTCCCGGTTCTATTCCCGCTCCTCCCGGGCAGCTTGTTGAAGTGTCCTTCACATCCGATCGGGGCCCACAGTTTACGTCCGGGCTCTGGACTGCAGTCGCAGAGGGCCTGGGAGTGAAGCTCCACCGCACCACAGCCTACAACCCGCAGGGCAACGGCTTGTGTGAACGGTTTCACTGCTCTATGAAGGCGTATACAATGAAGTATACAATGAAATGCGGGTGGTCTTGCCCGCAACGATGTGCAATACAGTAGTACAATAGTAGTACAGTAGTACAACATATAATAGAATCCAATAAAACAACATTGTGCAATAAACAGGTAACATAGTGGGGCATCTCGGTATTTGTACATAAGTTATTTACAGAGCATTGAGGACATGCTAGGTCCTTTGGTAGTGCAATACACTGTTACTGTTGCTATACTATTTTTAAGTGACCTTTCCTTTGTGGCCATAAGTGTGGGCGTGTGCAGCATGAGTGTGTGCTTACTCATGTTAAAGTGGCTGCTAGTGTGCAAGCGTGTCCAGCGTGCGTGTCGTGTGTGTGCTCATGTGTGCTTGTGTGTGGAGAGTTCAGTGTTCTGTGGCACTCAGTGTTCAGTGTTCAAGGCTCTGATGGTCTGGGGGAAGAAGCTGAGCCGAAGCCTCTCTGTCCTAATAGCTGGGGTTCGCAGGCGTCTGCCTGACCTCAGCAGCTGGAACAGGCTGTTGTTGGGGTGGTGAGGGTCTTTCATTATTTTGCAGGCTCTGGATTTGCACCTCTTGTTGTATAGAACCTGCAGGGGAGGTAGTGCAATACCCGTGGTACGCTCGGCTGAGCGCACCACTCTCTGTAGGGCCTTCTTGTCCTGTGCCGTGCTGTTTCCATACCAGGCAGTGATGTTTCCAGTCAAGATGCTCTCTACAGCTCCGGAGTAGAAGGACTGGAGTATCTTCCCAGATACTCTGAACTGTTACGGATGGCAACTGGGTCGACCGGCTTCCCTGGGTCATGCTTGGCCTGCGCTCCGGCCCCAAAGAAGACCTGCAGGCCTCGGCTGCTGAGCTGGTGTACGGACAGCCGCTGCGAGTCCCGGGGGAGTTGCTCCCGGATGCCGAGGCTCCCTGGTCGGTCACCTCATCTCGGACTGTGCTCAGGGATGGCGCCGGTGCTTTCACCCCAGTCCCAACTTCCCAGCACTGCCTCCCGCAGTCCTACATGCCTAGGGATCTGCAGTCAGCCAGGTATGTCTTCATTCGCCATGACAGCCACCGTACCCCTCTGCAGCCCCCTTACGACAGCCCTTTTCGCATCCTGGAGGCGGGGCCTAAGAACTTCATGGTGTACATTGGAGGACGATCAGAGCGGGTATCGGTCGACCGGCTCAAGCCTGCCCATTTGGACCTAGACAGGCCAGTTGAACTCGCCCAGCCCCCGCAGCGTGGACGACCCCCTGCCCGGCCCCTGCCAACTGCTTTTCCCTCTCGTCACCTCATATCTCCTGAATCCCCCCCACACACACCAATCACCACCTCTACCCCTGCACGGGTGATACGGAGTCGCCTGATCCGCCCCCCCGCCTCGTTGACTGTGGATGATCTTTTGGGGGGTTATGGTGAATTCTGGCGGGGCCTGTGTGGTGACTCACTTATCACGCACAATTGGTGCAGACATTCACTGGACTTTAGGAGCGGAGTGAGGGCTCCTTTAACACTGGGGATTCTGGGAACAGCCAATCATGATTTATGGCATTATGCACTTTCAATAAAGCATTATTTAAAAGAAAAAACTGTTGTCATTCTTATGTTGTGGCAGCAGCAGGGGGGACGGCGACAACTTAGTAACCTAGTTACTTTCAAAGTAACTAAGTTACTTTGATAATCGAGTAATCAGTAAAGTAACTAGATTACTTTTTAAAGGAGTAATCAGTATACTTTTACAAGTAATCTGTAGCATCACTGGTCACCAAACTTGAGAGGAATCTGTGATATAGTCACTTCTATATTTCTGTATGTGTGCTAGGCTGCCCTGTGACTGGCTGATAGAGGGAGATAAACAGAGGGAGTGCTGCTCATCTCTCTCATCTCCTCTCTGTAATCACCCCCTTGTTGCCAAGATTAGAGTGCTCTCTTCAGTCTCCCGCTGTGTCTCCATGACTTGTATTTAATCAAATCATAAAATGACTTCCTTAACCCTTTCCCCGCCAATAACGTCGTACAACGGGTTTAAAGTTAATGCGAATTCTGTCAATAACGGCGTACGACGTGATTCTGATAATAATTTCATATTTTCGCCATGGTATTCATATTTCACTCACGGAGCCTTGTCGGATGCTGTGTGAGCCAGCACAACTCTGCAACGCTTCAATACTGCCACCTGGTGGCTGATCGGAGAGTTGCAACCGGAAGTGGATCTCTTGTGATCCCGGTGCGTCTCCCTATTCCGTCCAGCCACTCGTTTATCGTCGCGGGACTCAATACACACACCGTGGATATGGATCTTTGCCATAACTCAATAATCTACATGATTTGGGCGTGTATTAGTAATATACAAACCGGAAATGGATCGCCTCGATTCCCACCACATAACTGGGATCTGTTTGCTCCACTCTCATCACCCAACGGTACGAGGAGACTGACGTGAGTTTCAGCGTTTTTGTTTATCATTTTCGATACAAACTGCTCTGATCAATATATCACCCATACTACATGAAGCATCTAACGACTATCACGGAATTATAAACGACCCCCCCCCCTCCGTTCACCCGCGCATGATCAGTCATAACGTTTAGGACCATGTACAGTTGAAATTTTTAATATAGCGTCGATCGGTATCAAACTGCATTTGATGATCTAATATATGCATTTGTGCCTATATCTCACGTTCTGGGAAATACTGCAGAAAACGATAAAAACATATTTATACTCTAGACGGTATTTTCGTATGAATGTGTGAATGAAAAAGTAAAACATTCCTATATCCTGAACGATAGATAATCGATGTTGAATGGGCCATAGTAATGTCAATTTAGCAATACAATTTAAAAAGTTATAGCCCTGCAAAGAAGGTGAACATCTCCATAGACTTACAGTGCTGGCAGAGATCAAACAGCGATGGATATAAGCGTGGCAGAGAATGGGTTAAAAGTTGAGGTGAAGAAAAAAGAAAGGATTAACATTTTGTAAATGAAGTCTGGAGTCGTCAATCCCCCCCCCCGCAAAGCTTTCTGGGTAGTGTAGTCCACCATGTTTCCTCCTTCCCTATTTGGTGTCTGATCTAACCGGTCCTGATGGCAGGTGTCACAGCTAATGGAGGCACGAGGATGTCCCGCTCCTCTGAACAGACGTGACCTCCAGACCCTCCTGGCTCATACTGATGGTTTAGGAGAGTCTGTTCTTCTCTTCTTCACACAGAGGGAGCATGGTGATGTGCGTAGCTCTCTCTCTCTCTCTCTCTCTCTCTCTCTCTCTCTCTCTCTCTCTCTCTCTCTCTCTTCCTTAGAGCTGTAATCACAGCAGACTGCATGTCACTGCGCCCTGCTCTAATTGGCCTGTCACTCTCCATGCACTGGGGGAGGGGAGGGGCTGGCCTTTGTGAGGCTGCCATGGCGACTGGGCTATTTAATGAGAGCGAGCGCACTGTGACTAATGACATCCCTGAGTCCATCGGATATACAGCAAATGGACAATTTGCTGCATCACTCACACACACACACACACACACACACACACACACACACACACACACACACACACACACACACACACACACACACACACACACACACACACGCACACGACAAGACACACATGCACGCAAAGGCACACGCATCTTCTTCCTCTTCTTTGTGTGTTGTTTTATACCGTGACTCGGTGGCCCCCCCCTCGACCATGGCTACTGTAGGGCACACGCGGACACAAAGTGAATCTTAATGCTGTCATCAGCATTCACCATAGAGTTCCGTGATTATAATAGTGTTATTATCTGATAGGTCCAAGGCTAACATCATAAGGGGGAGAATTAACTATTAGATACACGTTTGTTAACTATTAGGTGGGTCATTGCTCCCACGGCTATAATGGGAGACGTCTATAAGGGAAATCATCCATAATGTGGATATGGGAATAGAACTGAGGCGTGATAACACCATCAGCCATGTTCGCAGAAGAGAGAGAGAGAGAGAGGGAGAGGGAGAGAGAGATAGAGATAGAGGGAGAGAGAGAGAGAGAGAGAGAAAGACATTCGATGGATCATCTCACATCTCCCTCCATAACTCTGTTTATTGGGCCATTAGGGACCAGGTGACAGTGTGTGAATGTGCGGACATCTATCAAGTCTATCACACTCCTGAACCGGACGCCATACTTTTTATTTTTTTTATCTCTCGAGACGAGGTAATGATGCAAGTAACGGTGCGTTGGCTTTATTTATCTATAGCCTACCACCGCTCAACGGAGAGTCTAATTTTAGGGGTTATATTGAGGAAGGAAATATAAGTGAGGGGTCTATCTCAGGGGAGCGTAAGCGTTGCTAGGATGAAGGTAGGGGACACGACAGTTATCTCCCTCCGCACAATTAGTCTCATTACCAATAATTACGGCCTTGGTGAGACACCGTATCAAGAGTTAAACATGCTTGTAAAATCAAAGCAGGCTCCCAAGCGACTAGAACCCCCCCATCCCCCTCCCTCCCTCCCTCCAGAGTTCATCAGCGGTGCGATAATGTTTAGCTAAACCATCATCTGATCTGTGAATATTAACGAGGTCTCCTTGGGATCAGCTGCGCCTCATGTCACTTCTCCGTCCCCCACTGTGAAACACTGACACGGAGGGGGACAGACTGATACACAGAGGGGGACGGACAGAGACACGGAGGGGGATGGACTGATACACAGAGGAAGACGGACCGAGACACAGAGGGGGACAGACTGATACACAGAGGGGGACGGACAGAGACACGGAGGGGGATGGACTGATACACAGAGGGGGACGGACAGAGACACGGAGGGGGATGGACTGATACACAGAGGGGGACGGACAGAGACACGGAGGGGGATGGACTGATACACAGAGGGGGACGGACAGAGACACGGAGGGGGATGGACTGATACACAGAGGAAGACGGACCGAGACACAGAGGGGGACAGCCTGATACACGGAGGGGGACAGACTGATACACAGAGGAAGACGGACCGAGACACAGAGGGGGACAGCCTGATACAGGGAGGGGGACAGACTGATACACAGAGGGGGACAGCCTGATACACAGAGGGGGACAGCCTGATACAGGGAGGGGGACAGACTGATACACAGAGGGGGACAGCCTGATACACAGAGGGGGACAGCCTGATACACAGAGGGGGACAGCCTGATACACAGAGGGGGACAGCCTGATACAGGGAGGGGGACAGACTGATACACAGAGGAAGACGGACCGAGACACAGAGGGGGACAGCCTGATACAGGGAGGGGGACAGACTGATACACAGAGGGGGACAGCCTGATACAGGGAGGGGGACAGCCTGATACAGGGAGGGGGACAGACTGATACAGGGAGGGGGACAGACTGATACACAGAGGGGGACAGCCTGATACAGGGAGGGGGACAGACTGATACACAGAGGGGGACAGCCTGATACAGGGAGGGGGACAGACTGATACACAGAGTGGGACAGCCTGATACAGGGAGGGGGACAGCCTGATACACAGAGGAAGACGGACCGAGACACGGAGGGGGACAGACTGATACGGGGAGGGGGACGGACTGACACATGACCCAAAGCGTTTACTACTGTCCTCTGTGCTCCACCCCCCCCCCCCCCCCCATTCTGGTTGCTTTCACTTTCAGTAATCACGTGAGACTTGTGATGATGTCATAAGTACAAACTGCTGTATTGCATTTAAAATGACCATGTACACACACACACATACATGGCATGAATGAGATTAGAAAGTATGCATGGCGTCGCCTTTTCCCTTGTCTTCTCTTCTAGGTTGCAGGGGAGCGTTCCAGAATGATTAGGAGTGATACCTCTGAAGGGCATCAGGAACGCTTACAGCCCATGTAGCCTTTGAGAATCGATAACAACATGAGCACCCCGGGCAGGTTAATGGTGCGTGAAAAGGGATTGTTATGTATAAAATCCAGGTCGTTACTTTTGGAAAATGGTGCATGGATCACGTCAGAGTATTGAAGTCTGACTGCTGTGGCTTGTCGCTGTGACCCGGCGTTGAGACGCGCATCAAATAAGCAGAATCAATCACGGAGACAGTGCTCCGCCATTACAGACCAAATGAGATGTCCAGCGCCGGTGGAGGTCAGCCTTGATTTAACAACATATCATAAACACGTTGGCGACGCTGGGAAACCGCAGGTCCGGGATCTGCTAAATTTAACCGTTTGCAGTGCATAAACGGAGAAGGTAAAACTACCCCCGAGATCAGCGCCATGGGGTGATTGCACTCTGCTCCTTGACTAACCAACTGTGGTTTGCCTTGGTTACCCAGGAGGGCCCGTCCGAACTGATGGGACATGCAACCCCCCCCTTGGAGGTGGAATTTATTGGTATGGATTTTGCACGGCTACTGGTGCATTGAATTAGTGTGACCAAGCAGGCGGGCAGGGGGAAATGGGACTGTTCTGAGAGTGAATTATACGCAGTCACACACTCAATTTACCCCTGCAAACCTAGTTAGGGGAGGGGGAGACTCGGAGGCACACACCCCCACACACACGTGCTGTGTTGTAGTGTACATGTCCTGCGACACACACACCTCCCAGATACACATACACTCTCCATTAGTTAAAAAAACGACATTAAAGTGACAAAAAAATATTTGGTTGTCTTTTCTGTATAACACATTGAACTTATATTGCCGGCCAAACGTGGAATGTGGTCAAACGAAACTTGACTCAAACTTGATGAGAAAAAGAGGAATGGGTGAATCTTGAATCTTCCAGAAATAACCCAATAAGATAGCCGTTAGTTCATCCCATTCATTTCCAGTAAGAGCAGGTATTCCATATCGATATCTCCTATATCTAAAAAATTTCGGATATTCTGATTTCACTTTGGATGATGAGAAACCTCCTATCTACACCTATTCAGTCTGTATTGTATTGGGTATCCTTAAAAAATAGCATTCTGCAAGAAAACAACCTGTTTTATTTTGTTTTCTCAAAAAAGTAAAATTTTCGGATTTTCAGGTTTTGTGTTTCAGCCATCGATATGCATTATCAGACCACGACTCAGTGCCAGCGCGCCATATGATTGACCCCATTCCAGTCGGAGCCCCACACACAGACAGACAGTCGGTATACAGGGCGGGTTGCTAGGCCGTTGTTTGTGCTGCGGATGACTGTGCTTGCGCACTCTTTTTGCTTGTTCATATGAAATATTCATCTTCATTTCACAGGCCATGAATCATCAAGGTGTTTCTTCCCCTCCGCCCCCATCCCTGTCCCATGGCAGAGCGGACAGCTGTTTGAAATTAGACACCAGCTTGTGTTACTTATACCGCTAGCAGGAGTGCCGCTGATCGCTCTCTAACCCAGTGAGCAGTCTGTTAGCGTGTGGACTCATGGGAATGTGATCATAGGTGCGCTCATGTACTATTTAATGTCTGGCCTCCCGTCCAAACTATGCTAAGAACCACGTTGGAAGCCAACATACGGCGTGGTGTTGCTGCCGTGGTGTCTGGAGTAGAGAGGTTTGTTAGGGTAGTATCTTGCACACGTTGCAGCCGGTGGTTTCGGGTAATCTAGAGAGAGACTGTTGATGGGCTCTTTTAGAGCATGGCAAATCGATTATCTTAAACTGTAGAGTACTTTTAGTTTACTTTAGTGCTTTTTCTGCCAAAAAGTATCCCTATCTATAGCCAATGATGCTGTGCGACTATGTCCACGTACAGACAGTGATGTCTGATTTGGTCAGCCTTTTAAAATCAAGTCCACAATCTTGGTTTTGTCCACAATCTTTGCTATAGCTTTTGTTACACAGCTGAGTCAGTTCAGTTCAGACAGTGAGCCCTATTTCCCCTCACAGATGATGTTGTCAAAGGGTAGAGTTCTCTCTCAGCACAGTCCATGCTGTGCTTCATACTGGTCTCTCTGGCGTATACATAAAGGAACTTCTGGTCCAATCAGCCAGCTCCAGATCCCTCAGATCAAACAGTCAAATCTGCCTTAAAATCCCACACTCAAGACTGGTGACGAAGGGAAACCGGGCATTCGCAGTCACAGAGCCGAAAATCTGGAACAATCTCCCACTAAACATAAAATCTGCAATCACTCTATGGACTTTTAAGGCCATGCCAATTTGCATGTTATTGGTATCTAGGGACATCTATGGATTTCAGGGAATGTATACCCAGTATCAGAAATATTGTGCCTGTTACTAGGCTTGAGTAAATTGTGATGAAACTAAGGAGAATATAAATTATGATTTTTCTTTGCATCTTGACAGTGAATAACACCATGCTAAAAATTACCAGACATGAAAAACTGCCACTGAGCTCGTTCAGCACCTTCTTGAGATCACGTGTACAAGATGATGAATGAATGAATGAATGAAAACTTTATTTAACAGATTGCAGAATGGGTACAATACAGTACGGCTCAATACACATAATTGTTAAGGGGATGCAGACCAGCGAAAGACGTTTGTCTTGTTTACATCAGGGTCCCCCATTTTCAATTCATAGTGATATCATATGATAAGATAAGATGACCCTTTTATCCTTGGGGAAATTCGGGTGTCAAAGCAGCATGGGGGGGGGATACAGGGTGGGGGATACATAGCTTCACAGTCCTATGATCTGTGAACGTGAGATCACGTGTACAAAAAATCTAAGCAAATGAATTGCTTATTTTTACAACAATTGAGTCTCACTTGCTTTGACAGTTTCCATCCTTCTTTGCCAATATGCTACTGTCACATTGATCTGTTTCCTATTTCTCCATGCTACATAATATGGTATGCAATTTTCAGTATGTGACATGTTAGTATGCAAATAATGTATGCAACAGAGATTTGTATGAATACCAAAAGCACCAACATTTGAAGTATGGAGCTAATGGTTGCTACATGATCGTTTCAATCCCACAATTCTTTGCACCAAGTCATTTCCAGTGCCATTTTTGGTTCCAAGTCAGTGAAAACCGTTCAAACAAACAACATACCCTACAGGCCATTGAAGCAAAATTTCTAGCAAAACCAACAGTATATCCTCCTGATTAATGCGTAGCTACTACTAGCAAGTGAAAACTGTATCCTCCTGAATGCATAGCTAGCAAGTGAAAACAGTATATCCTCCTGAATGCATATGTAGACACTTGAATATGTCTAACAATAATTCAATGTGTCTAACCTAATTCCTTGTACTCTACTGTGTTCAGGATAACGTTGTGTAAACTCACCTCCTAATATTGACATTTAATAGTGGAGCATGCACTGGACTGCCGCCAGGGGGAGCTGGTGCGACGTTGGGCAGGGGGGACAACAGGTGAAGAAGGACTGGCTGAAGGTGGGGCTCCTGTAGCGGAACTACCTCTTGATCGTTTTTCCACAGAAGCAAGCAGACGCGTAGAGCCGGAGCTCTAGACACTAAAGACACGCGGAATACGACCCCCGTCACGGAGCGGGTTAGTAATGTCGTATGCGATAGTTTAGCTTCCAGTTAGTGCTTAGGGTACGTGTGAACCAAGAAGAAGACGTTCTACTGCCGGAGAGTGCTGTGGATATTGCAAGAAGGACCAGCGCACCATCCCTAGGTTAGTAAACCCTAGGCCCCATCCACTCCCTCTGCTAAATCCCAACTCTAATACTCCTGCACTACAGTCGGGGACTCAGCCGGACCCAGATCTGCTGCGTTCCCACTACCTGGTGACAGTGTACATCTACTCTACTGGACCTAGACAGGCCAGTTGAACTGGCCCAGCCCCCGCAGCGTGGACGACCCCCTGCCCGGTCCCTGCCAACTGCTTTTCCCTCTCGTCACCTCATATCTCCTGAATCCCCCCCACACACACCAATCCCCACCTCTACCCCTGCGCGGGAGTTAGTGCTTAGGGTACGTGTGAACCAAGAAGAAGACGTTCTACTGCCGGAGAGTGCTGTGGATATTGCAAGAAGGACCAGCGCACCATCCCTAGGTTAGTAAACCCTAGGCCCCATCCACTCCCTCTGCTAAATCCCAACTCTAATACTCCTGCACTACAGTCGGGGACTCAGCCGGACTCAGATCTGCTGCGTTCCCACTACCTGGTGACAGTGTACATCTACTCTCATAAAGTAGGGATAATCCACCCTTCTACACATAGCTAGCCAGTGAAAACAGTTAGTATATCCTCCTGAATCCATAGTTAGCTATTGAAAACAAATATTTGATCACAGACAACTTGGTTGCAAGCAACAGGTGATTGTAATGAAATAGCAGGTGATTATCATTAAATGACAATTGTGGCCAATGAGCTGTGACATATGGCACGTCTCATTCAGGCCTGTAACATTAAATAATACACATCTATCCAGCATTACAGCATGATTTGAAACCACCAGTGCAAGAAACTCACCGCTGGTAATGGTTGCCGTGTCGTCCTTGCCAATCACTGTCTTGCCCACAAATGTACATAACATTATTTATCCAACCGGTATGTTGTTTGTTTGAACGGTTTTCACTGACTTGGAACCAAAAATGGCACTGGAAATGACTTGGTGCAAAGAATTGTGGGATTGAAACGATCATGTAGCAACCATTAGCTCCATACTTCAAATGTTGGTGCTTTTGGTATTCATACAAATCTCTGTTGCATACATTATTTGAATACTAACATGTCACATACTGAAAATTGCATACAATTTAGTATGTAGCATGTAGAAATAGGAAACAGATCAATGTGACAGTAGCATATTGGCAAAGAAGGATGGAAACTGTCAAAGCAAGTGAGACTCAATTGTTGAAAAATAGCAACATTGTGCCTATAATGTGGAGGGAGGCAACACTATGCAATAAAGACCCCCCACCCATATGTATGTCTGTCTGTGTTAACAGAAATCAACTATAGGGTGACAATAATGTGGTTAAGAGGCATGGTTTCTATCTTGAGCCTGAACTGGCGTGACTTGTCTTTATTCACATGGTAAGCAGCAGTAACACAAGTCTTCTCTCTCTGAGAGACATTGGGGGAGAGAACGAAATGGGTGTATACCTTTGCTTTTATAGTTGCCATAAGGTAGAGTACCTGGGTGGCTCCGCCTAGAGCGCCCTCCAGTGGGAACAGATATATATGCAACTAGGCAATCACAGGTGGAGACAATTATATATGCAGGTAAACAGTTACTAGTGTAAACAGCCATATGTACAGTTAGACAGTTACTAACAATCCTACACAGAGCCTCTGATCTCAACACTCCCACTTAGGTTTGCATTAGCATACTGGCTGACTTCTGGGAAAAACATTTAACAAAGGAAATAATATATAAACCCAAAAACATCCATAGGGTATGACATTCAATATCTTCACATTCAACATGACCTTTACAAATCCCTTCAATTTTAATTTGAAAACAGGCTCCCTCATAGTATCTATTACTCTGTTGTCCGTTGGACAGTAAACCGGTGTCATTCTTTCTTATCTGATGGCATACCTGATGAGATGATATTATTTATAATGACATGTTTACATCTATATTGACACCATTCTTCAAAAACACCATATTCGGTATGGAGGATACATTTCAATTACCTACTGCATTTTGAACAATACATTCATAACCTTATCTTCGTCACTTCGAGCAGTTGCTCTAGATAAACACATTTTTGCATTGTCATAGCTAGAAACATATACTCAGCTTCACAGGCTGATAGTATCCCTGTAGGCCCTAAGCCCTTAAACCTTTGTTGTCTTTTCTGAAACACCGCTGTCCATCTGCAGCACCTCTGGGATAACGAAAAACATATTTTTGACGTAGTTTAATTATTCTCTGTGGGGTCAACAAACATACTCCGACACTCTTAGTCACTACAGAACATAGGTCAGGGCGAGTACAGGTTGTCCAACAGAATGAAGCTACCCACAGTTTATCTATACATTTCTTACTTTAGTCAAAAACATCTCAGGACCTTTCTCAGGACCCCACATATTTTTACACAGTTGGCAGACTGTTCGAAGTCCATACCTATAAAATGGTTTAACCTGCCTAGGTCTTTCTTTTGTGGCCTGGAACGATGATCAAATCCTCCACTTCTGTATTTATTTTTTTTGGTCCACTTTTTCTCCCATTTTCAATTTTTCTCCCATCCCAATTTTCATATCGTCCAATTCAACCCTCCCCTGTCTTCGAACGTTGTTTCTTGCCTCCCACAAGCCGGCTGCAATGTGGACTAAGTCATACATAGCACGAGTCCCCTCCGATACTCGAGGTAACAGCCGTCGCATCTTTTCACCTGCGCGGCTCAATCTTTCAGCGTCGGGGGTCTGGGCTTTGGAGGGGCCCCGCCCCAGTCGCTTCTTGATTCTACTGCGCAGGCGCACCAACCGACCTGTAGGAGTCGCTGTCCACAACGCCCGATCCCCACCCTTCAGTTTCCCTCCCCGTAATACGGCCAATGTGTATTACTGTGGACGACCAGCTAAACTGAAAGCAATGTGGAGAGCGGGGCTCGAACAGGAGGCATCCTCTTTGAGCCTAGTCTCCAGCATTCGTTGCGAGCGCCTTGCCCACTGCGCCATGTAGCCGCCCCCACTTCTGTATTTTTAAACATTGAATCACCTCTGTACTTTAACATTGTAAACCACCCACCTTTGTACTTAAACATGGGATTAAACAAGATCCATTTCAGTATTTTAAACCTGGTAACTCATCCACCTCTGTACTTAAACATGGGACCAAACATATGGCTCAATTCTTCAGCATTCAATCAATTTTCTATGAACCATACTTTGTATTTACCGTGGTCTTCAATACCCTCCTGGATCGAATACAACCATTTCTCTCCCACTGTCTGTCTGCCCTCTTTGGGGGACAATGTGGCCTCCTTAAAAGTCGGGTTTATCCCACTGGCTACCCTGTAGTAGTACTCAACGGGGGTAGGTGTACTGTCCTCCTCGTCACTCCCTTTCCTGGCATAGTCTGGCAGATATTCTGGGGGTTTGTGTTCCCTTGGGGGATACCTCCCACTGCTTGAGGCGCTCAACGTCACCCTCAGGTGCTTCTCGTCATCGCCCTCTGGGGGTTGCTGACTGTCTGTCTGCGTAACTGTACTAAGTACTCTGGGGTGATGTGTTTCTATTTCTACACACCTTGTTCTGGAGTCCAGCTCTGGCTCCTCTGTCTGTGTCTCGCTCTCACAGGTTGCCTGGGTGACAAACTTGACTAGCATGTGTTTCTGCACTATCCCTTTACCGGGATGATAAACTAGGAGAGCAGGACTTCCCCTGTCGTGTCCTACAAAAAACCCTTTTACATCCTTGGACTTGGGTTTTCCCCTGTCCTGCAGGTACACATAACACACTGATCCAAATCGGTGCATTCTGGCTAGATTACACTTCTTTCCTGTCAGCGCTGTATACGGAGTGGTGCCCGAGTGCTTATTAAAGCACCTGTTTCTGGTGTAAGCGGCTTCTTGCACCGCATAATGCCACAGGCTCTTTGGTAAGTTACTATCTGCTAGCTTACACCTAGCCATTTCGAAAAGGGTGTGCCATTCCCTCTCTGCCACCCCGCTCTGGTGCGTGGGATATGGACGTGACGTCTTGTGTCTTATCTTATACCTTCCCAACAGTGATTGGAACTCTCTGTTTGTGAACTCGGTTTCGTGGTCTGACCTCAAACATCTTACTGTACCATAAGGGGCTACGTCTGCCAGGAATTTTTCTGTGGCCTGGAGTGTGTCACTCTTTTCTTTGATAAAGTAAACAAACACTGCCCCTGTACACACGTCTGTAAAATACTGTACATATCTAAAACCTCCTATGGACTTGTTGCTTACTGGGCCTGCTATAGGTCCATGTCAACTAGTGCAAGTGGTACCCTTACTCTGTCTGTGGGATTTCTGTATCTCGGTTGGGTAAACTTCCTCGTTTTGCACATTGCACAATTTTTGACAGGTCTACGCTTCTCCCCCTCAATGTGCATGCCCTCTGACACTACTTGCAGTTTTAGTAAATCCTCGTAATTACAATGACCCATAATCTCATGCCATGTCTGAATATCGTGACTGGCCGTCCCGCTACACACATCATCATTATCGTTACACTGGTCGTTGTCATTACACTCCGTTTTCAGATAAAATATTCTCTGGTACATCTTTATGTCAAACCGGGTACCGTCAGGTTCTACAAGAACATTTTTACCTTTATCGAAGAATACCTTGGCGCCGCTTGCAGTAGCGGCTATTACAGAGAATAGTCCTTGTGGGAACGATGGTACATATAGAGCGTTCTTTAGCATCACCGTATGCCGGCGCCCCCTGCTGTCCGTTAGGCATACCTGTGCATCTCCCCTCTCTTGTGCCAATCCGTAGATGCGTCTACCGTCCGCCAGCTCCATGCAGTGCCTCTCCGAGTGGAAAGTGTCGTCAAAGTTCTTGAACTGACTCCTGTCGTTGATGACATGGGACGATGCGCCCGGTCCACGATCAGTCCCCTTCTCTGGGCCCGCTGCATCTGGGCCGGTCCGGCGATGCCCGCCGTCCGCGCTCCAAAAGCGCAGTCTTCTTGTCCCGTTATCCTCCGGGCGTCGTCTCGACTCGCCTCACGTCGATCGTCGCCGCCATCGATTTTCCGGGCGTCGTCTCGATTCATCTCCCTGTCGATAGTCGCCTCCATCGATTCTCCGGGCGGCATCTCGATTCATCTCACGTCGATAGTCATCCTGTCCACAGCCGTTATCTTGTCCGTAGTCGCCATTTTGTCCGTGGCTTTCGTCTCGCTTGTAGTCAACATTTTGTCCGTGGCTTTCGTCTCGCCTGTAGTCGCCATTTTGTCCGTGGCCTCTGTCTCTTTCATGGCCGTCGTCTCGTCCGTAGCCGCCATCTTGTCCATGCACGTATCGCACGCTCTGGTTGTGTTTCTTCATTCACACTCTGTCTGTGTGCCCCGTGGATTTGCAGAAGCTACACCAGACAGTCTTTGTGCATTCGCTTCTCCGATGGCCTTTATCTTTGCATCGCCAACACGCCAGGTCCGTCGTGGTCCTGGTTCTCTCTCTTGGCGTGACTCCAGCCTTTAGCACCCTCTCCCCTTCCTCCGCGGCGGCTGGGTGGGTGTCTTCTGAGGCCTTGAAGTTCCTTAATTTAGCCTTGAATTGTCCCAACGTAATGTCCGTTGAACCGTGTGTTATCAGGAGTGTGAACGGTTTGTACAGCTCCGGTAGTCCTCTCATTATCATCGCCATCATTAGCCCATCGCTCTGTGCTTCTCTGGCACTCCTCAATGGCGTCGTGATTTGCTCCGCTCTGTTGACGTATTCGGTCACAGTTTCGGTGGTCCCCTTCTTCAGGCCCGTTAGTGCTGTGTAGAGGGCCACGACTCTGGGTCTTCCTCGCCCGATGAAATGCTCTCTCAGTACCGCCAGGCTTTCTTGGCCTCTGTCTTTAGTGTCGCGGAATATCAACCCCAGGCTGGTGTCGTCAAGCATCGGCGCTAACTCACAGTACGCGCTAGCATTCCGCTGGTCGTCCAGGGCTTGCTCTTCCGCTGTCAGTTCTCCGGTGGGGGCCCCCAGGATCGTCTCCTTCCGCATCGCCCCGTGCATGCAGCACAGCATGCGCTCATCCCAGAGCTCGTAGTTCTCTGCTTTTCCATTGAATGTCGGCCACTTGTCTCTTCTCTTGTTTTCCATCCTCTTCGTTAATGGTCTGCTTAGCTTTTACTCTTGTTGGCCTAGCGACTAGCCACACGGTGCTCCCGGTGCTATCCTAGCCTATAACTTCAGCTAAGCTTGCTACAGTACCTCCACTATTTCACCCCGGCGTTATCTGGGCCCATAACCTGTTAACATAACTCAACTATAGGGCGACAATAATGTGGTCAAGAGGCATGGTTTCTATCTTGAGCCTGAACTAGCGTGACTTGTCTTTATTCACATGGTAAGCAGCAGTAACACAAGTCTTCTCTCTCTGAGAGACATTGGGGGAGAGAACGAAAGGGGTGTATACCTTTGCTTTTATAGTTGCCATAAGGTAGAGTACCTGGGTGGCTCCTCCTAGAGCGCCCTCCAGTGGGAACAGATATATATGCAACTAGGCAATCACAGGTGGAGACAATTATATATGCAGGTAAACAGTTACTAGTTTAAACAGCCATATGTACAGTTAGACAGTTACTAACAATCCTACACAGAGCCTCTGATCTCAACAGTCTGGCTAGATGAAATGTAACCTCAACAGTTTACCGCCTTTTTGTTCTGGACTGAACCTGCTATTTGTCTGCTGTTGCCTCCTTTCTCACTGAACAGTGCTTTGCTGCAACTACACATGCAGTAGCCTACAGGTGAGCCATGGGTCTGGGCGGTTTTGTGGTTGTTCCTATACTCACAGATGATGTCGATCAGTAGAGTCGTTTCTTTTTTTTTTAAACTTTGACCAGTCAGCTGGTTCTTTTTAGCGTTTATCGCTTTTTCTGGTCAAGCATGACCGACAGAAACAGGTTGAATAGGATATAGATCGGGGGAAAGACACTCTGAGAAAATACGGCGAGTCCGGGAGTCGAACTCGTGTACCCCAGATCCGTGACGCGCACGGTTGTCCCCAACGCCGAAATAGCGCCGAGATACGCGGTGAGCTACTGGAGCTCCCCTGTAGAGTCGTTTCTTAGCTCAATCCATGCTGTTCTTCACACTACATCGACAGCTCCGGCAGGTTAGCCACAAAACGAATGTAAGGTAATAGAGCCACTTTTCAGTCTGTAAAAAGACAAATTATATATATAATATATCGCACAGTACAAAGCTGTGAAAATTTTAGTGTTTGTGTCAGAATTTTTAAGTAAAATGAGAGTTAAATCCATTACTTTGCGCTGGACCTGTTCTCTGTCAAATTACCAGGAAACTGACAGCATGCAGGACAAAAATCTTATTCTGTTTCACTTCAAAATGATGACATACACATTCAAATTCAACATAGTCTTCTGTTTACACTGTGGAGGGTTCCACTTTGGCTGCTGGTGCTGAAAGGATGTGGTAAGTTTCAAGTTTCTTTAATAGTTGTTGTTACGACCCCTGTGAGTCTAAGGGTAAAGGGCTGTAACATAACAGTTGGTTGACAGAAAAGATGGACCACGTTTGTAAACAACAATGATATTTATTGAAAGATGCAAAGGAAGCACATGTAGCTCAAGGGTGAGCCCAGGCCAAAACAACAAACAAACACTACTCCAAATAAACCCAATCTAATCTATGGTAAAAGAAATTACATTACCTAAACTACTCTTACCTAACCAAAACAGGAGAAAACAATATCCAAAGGAAATGGCAGCTCACCCCATCTGTGCTTCCTGAGAAAGAGAGAAAAACACATTGATGATACATAAAACAAAGGCAGAATATATACAAAAACAAACTATAACTAACAATGCTCTCTCTGTGGCCATACACACACAAGGCAATTTCCACTAAGCACCAAAGGCCAATAAACGAAATGCAATATTGTCAAAGTTACAGGTTACAAAATCACACTAGGCCTAGCCTCATGCCAGAGAGAGAGAAAGACTGAAGTGAGAAGCCATGCTTTAACAGGTGTGGGGTGATCCATGATTGGGTGGTGTTGATTGAGTGTTGGAGTCTGGAAAACCATCCACCAATCGGTGCTGTGTTGCTATAATGGAAGGATTGGCCTGGCAGGGACCAATGGTGAAGGGAACAATGGCTGGAGGGAGGAAACAAAATGGAGAACACACACACATGGAGACACACACTGGGGAATATATACATTGGGATGTAACACCCCCATACATAAGACAAAAACATGTTTGACACTTAACACCAACTAAACATGTTTTTTTTTAACAACGAGATAACATCTCTGAGATAACATGTACCTCAAAACAAAGAGCTATGAAAAAAACTAGCAGTTGGTACAACAACCACTCGGGTCAACAATGACAGAACGAGTTGACGGCAAGAGAGACTGAGTTGACAGCAACATAAAACGAGTCCACAGCAACATAGAACGAGTCGACAGCAACATAGACAGAGTCGACAGCAACACAGACCGAGTCGACAGCAAAATAGAACAAGTCGACAGCAACATACAGTAGAACGAGTCGACAGCAACAGACAACGAGTCGACAGCAACAGACAAGTCGACAGCCTTGAGAGATTTAACTCCGAGATAGAGCATCCGCTAACACATTCTCAGACCCCTTCTTATGCTTTATGCTGAGGTTATAATTTTGCACTATGAGCGCCCAACGCATGAGGCGCTGATTGTGGTTGTACATCCGCGACAGAAAAACCAATGGGTTGTGGTCGGTGTATACTACCACTGGTAATACGCTCGAACCGACATACACCTCAAAATGTTGCAACGCATACAACATAGCCAAAGTCTCCTTTTCAATAGTGGAATAGTTTAGTTGATGTCTGTTAAATTTCCGGGAAAAATAACAAACCGGGTGACTGACACCATCGTGATCTTCCTGTAATAACACTCCTCCAGCTCCCACCCCGCTGGCATCCACCTCCAGCTGGAACGGCAGGGAGAAATCTGGAGCAGAGAGAACAGGGGAACTGCATAAGAGAGCTTTAACACTATCAAATGCATTTTGACAATCAGCTGTCCAAATTAATGGTTTGGACGGGCTACACAGGCTAGTGAGAGAAGTGACGACAGAAGAAAAGTTTCGGCAAAAACCACGGTAATACCCAGCCATCCCAAGGAATCTACGCAATTCCCGCCTAGTAGTAGGCACTGGAAAAGTTGTGATTGCAGATATTTTTGCATCCACCGGACGCACTTGGCCTTGTCCTACCTGCTTACCAAGATAGGTAACCGTAGCCTTGCCGAACTCACACTTGGCAAGGTTAAGGGTCAGGGAGGCTCCAGCTAAGCGGTCAAAGACAGTTTGTAAGGTTGTCATGTGGTCACGCCAGTTGGTCGAATAGACAACCAGGTCATCGAGATAGGCATTACAATTTGGAACACCAGCCAGGACTAGGGTCACCAGTCGCTGGAAAGTGGCCGGGGCATTACGCATTCCAAAAGGCATTACAGTATATTGCAAAAAATTGTCAGGAGTAACAAACGCAGAGATTTTCGAGGCACGGGGGGTCAAAGGGACCTGCCAGTAACCCTTTAACAAATCTAGTTTGCTAACATAGGTGGCAGATAAGATAAGATAAGATAAGATAAGATATTCCTTTATTGATCCCCTTGGGGAAATTCAGGCATCATAGCAGCATGGGGGGGAGGGGGGGAGGGGTACAGGTAGTAAAACAACACAGTATACAGGTAGTAAAAGACAACACAGGCAGTGTAAACAATTTGATCAATATGGTCAATATAATTTACTATCTGACTAGCTGAGGAATATTCACATTATTCACAGTGTCACATGAGGTGCAGTATGCAAGAGGTAGTGTTATAATAATTTACTATCTACTGAGTATACATTAATCAAAGTACCAGGGTAGTCTACTTTGTCCCCCTTGGGTTCCTATAAGTCCCAGGTCAATGTCTGGTAGCAGTCGCTGTCGCTGCCCCCTGTTGTGGGGCCTGGAGGCTGCTAGTCACTGCCCACTGTTGTGGAGCCTGATGGCCGCTGGTATGAAGGACTGTCCGAGGCGGTTAGTTGAGTGTCGGGGGGGGATGAGTCTGTGGCTGAACGAGCTTCTCATCTTGACTAGCTCGTCGTAGAGGGGGTGGTAGGGGTTCTCCATGATGGCATCCAGCTTCCTTATCATCCCCCTCTCTACCATCACCTCAAGTCTAGGTAGCTCGACTCCCACCACAGAGCTAGCCTTCCTCACCAGCTTGTTGAGCTTGTTGGTGTCCCTTGAGTTGATGTAGCCTCCCCAGCATGCCACAGCATAGAAGAGGATGCTGGCCACAACAGACTGGTAAAAAGACTGCAGCAGTTTGTTGCACACATTGAAGGACCTGAGTCTCCTCAGGAAGAACAGCCTGCTCTGTCCCTTCCTGTAGAGGGCCTCTGTGTTGTCCGACCAGTCCAGTTTATTGTTCAGGTGTACCCCAAGGAACTTGTATGAGTCCACCATCTCCACATCCACCCCTCGGATGGAGATGGGAATCGGGGGGGGCCTCTTCTTGCCCCTCCGGAAGTCCACCACCAGCTCCTTGGTCTTACTGGTGTTGAGTTGGAGGTGGTTGCTGTCGCTCCACCCCACGAAGCTCTCCACCAGGGCTCTGTACTCCTCCTCATCATCGTCGGTGATGTAGCTTACGATGGAGGAGTCGTCTGAGAACTTCTGCAGGTGGCACCCGCTGGAGTTGCGGCAGAAGTCTGAGGTGTAGAGGGTGAAGAGGAAGGGTGACAGCACAGTTCCCTGGGGGGCGCCGGTGTTGCTCACCAGTACGTCAGACTGACTGGTTCCAAGGTTGTCAATACAATCTTCCATGCGGGGCAGTGGGAAGGAATCAGGCACGGTGACAGCATTTACCTTTCGGAAATCAGTACAAAATCTAGGAGTTCCATCCGATTTGGGAGCTAACAAGCAAGGTGAACTCCAGGGACTGCAACTTGGCTTGGCTAAACCATGTTTTAACAAATAGTCAACCTCCTGTTGCATCATGGCCCTCTTGGTAATGTTAACACGGTATGCATGTTGCTTGATAGGCACAGCATTGTTAACATTAATATCATGGGCCAATACAGAAGTACAGGAGGGAACATCACCAAACAGAGCCATGTAGGCCTGAATCAAATTTGTGATGTCCTCTCGCTGCTCCTCAGGTAAGTGTGCTAAGTGAGTGGGCAGGTTCAATAACATCTCAGTGTTGGACAATCTAGCACCCTGATGGGCTGCATTGCGCAACTCCAAGCCATCTACATCCTCACCACTAACGTCAGGAGAGTCCGGAACTATTGGAGTTGAGGCAACAGCAGAGACGGCCAGTCCGGCTGTCTGGTCTGAGGTCTTCACCTGCACACTATCTCTGGAAAAATATGGTTTAAGCATATTGATGTGGCAAACATGAGAGTGACGTTTACGATCAGGGGTGCAAACCACATAGTCTGTATCACTTATCTTCTTGTCTATTGCATACGGTCCGGAAAAATGAGCGGAAAGAGCAGAACCAAGGATAGGTAACAGGACTAGAACCTTATCACCTGGCTGGAAAGATCGAGAAACAGCTTTCTCGTCATAGTGCCGTTTCATAGTTCTCTGGGAAGAAGAGAGCGCTTCTTTTGCGAGAGAGCAGGCCTGATGCAGTCGCTCTCGAAACTGGCTAACAAAATCTAGAACATTAGTGGGTGTGCTGGCACCCTTTGACATGAACCGTTCTTTAAGAACTTTCAGAGGCCCTCTAACAGTGTGCCCGAAAACGAGCTCAGCAGGACTGAAACCAAGAGACTCCTGTATGGTCTCTCGCGCAGCAAATAGAACAAGGGGGACACCCTCATCCCAATCTTTCTCTGTGTCTAAGCAATATTTACGCAACATGGACTTTAATGTCTGATGCCAACGTTCTAGAGCCCCCTGAGTTTCAGGGTGGTAGGCACTGGACACTATATGTCGGATACCCAGGGACTGTAACACTTGCTCAAATAACCTAGACAGGAAGTTGGTGCCTTGGTCAGTTTGTACTACCTTAGGCAGTCCAAACGTGGAGAAGAACTTCGTCAAAGCCTTAATTATTACAGGCGCTGTAATTCTGCGAAGAGGGATAGCCTCAGGGAAACGGGTGGCGGTACACATTATTGTCAACAAAAACTGATTGCCGGCTTTGGTCTTTGGCAACGGACCAACACAGTCAACTATGACATGTTCAAATGGTTCACCGACCGCTGGTATAGGACAGAGGGGAGCAGGTGGAATTACCTGGTTTGGCTTTCCGGTGATCTGACAAGTACTACAGGTACGACAGTACTGTGCTACATCGGACTTCAAACCGGGCCAAAAGAAATGTTGAAGTATTCTGTTGTATGTTTTAGTGACTCCCAAGTGTCCAGACCAAGGGTGGTCATGGGCCAAGAACAGTACATGCTGACGATAAACTGCAGGGACAACAATCTGATAAACAGTGCTCCAGTCTGGTACCTGATCTGGTAGCCCTATCTCCGATTGTGCATGCTCTGCCAGTCTAGTACCATGGGACCTCCATGTACGCATCAAAACTCCTTCATCCACAAAATAAGAATGCAACTCTCTCCTCTGTTCTGTTTCAAGAGAAGAGAAACATTTTGCAAGAGAAGGGTCAGCCTTCTGGGCAGTAATTAGCATTTCACGAGTAACGGGTAACTTCAATGCGTCGGAACTAGTTACAGTTGTCTGTGGGCGTACCTTACTATGAGTCGGTGGTTTGTCAGCGGTATCAGAAGTTGGAGCCAGCAACTCCTCCCTGACAAAGGCTGAAGCAAAAACAGAGTCAGACAAATTAGTTTCATCACCTCTCTTTTTCAATTGAGCCCGAGTGACAACACTTGCAGAAAAAACTTCAGGGAAGTTCTGTGACAAGTCATCAGGCAGAGAATCTGTGTCTGGGTGATCCAACACTTCCAGCACAGCGTTCACCTGTCCTCCAGCTAAATCATTTCCCATGATAAAGGAAATGCCTTTAACTGGCAAGGAAGGTCTCACCCCTATTTTAAAGAACCCAGTGACCAAATCAGATTGTACATGAATACAGTGTAACGGGGCTGGCACGAAACCCATCTCAATACCTTGAACTAGGACACTAGAACCACAGGAAGATTTCTCAGACAGAGGTAGTACATCAGAGAGGATAAAGGATTGTGAGGCTCCAGTATCTCGTAAGATCTGAACTGTACACTGATCTTTTGGATCCCCTGTCAAGGAAACTAAACCCTTGGAAGTAAATGGCCTGAAACAAGGATCGAGAACATCCTGATCATTGTGCATCTGTTGATCGGAATCAGGTGCCATTTTAATCAGACCAACCCCTTTGGGTTGCCTAAAGTTCTGAGAGGACGGTTGCTGCTTACGTTTCAATGTTAAACAGTCAGAAATAACATGACCAGGCTTATGACAGTAGTAACATGTCCGCTCCTCTTTTGAGCGTGGGGGTGACATTTCTGGTCGGGGTTGTGTGAATTCTGAATGGTTGGGGACAGAATGTTTCTGAGAGAAATCATGGGGGAGAAACGAGTCACGCCTATCTACAAACACAGTTTTATGGGTTAGCGCAAACTCATCAGCTAATACAGCAGCTTGCTGCAGAGTGGACACTTTCTGCTCACTCAGGTAAATTACAATACGCTCTGGCAAACGATTCTTAAACTCTTCTAATAGAATGAGTTCTCTGAGAGAGTTAAGATCTGAGGCCTTGCTTGCTGCACACCATTTATCAAAGAGAGTTCCCTTCTCTCTAGCAAACTCTACAAAGGTCTGGTTGACAGCTCTCTTGTGACTGCGAAACCTCTGCCTATAAGCTTCGGGCACAAGCTCATAGGCACGAAGGATGGCAGCCTTCACAGTATCATACAGTAAACTATCTTCTAGGGAAAGTGTTGAACAAACCTCTTGGGCTTTACCAGTCAATTTGCATTGAAGCAACAAAGGCCAGACCTCTCTTGGCCAGCGCAATGAAGCAGCAATACGCTCAAACACATTAAAATAAGTATCAACTTCTGTCTCTCGGAACGGAGGCACCAAAGCAATGTGTTTACTTATATCAAAAGTGTGTGATGAATAAGCTGTGGAGGAGGACATACCCGGGCCTTGTGGAGGAGTCGGTGTAGCAGAGTTGGATCCACTCCTTTGGTCTCCCAGCTCCAACTCCCGCAGTCTGAGCTCTTTTTCCACCTCAAGCTCCAACCTACGGATGTTAACAGCCCTTTCATTTTCCGCCTCAAGCTCCATTTTACGAAGCCGATACTCCGCCTCACGTGCTTGTGCCTTCTCCTGAGCCTCCATCTGGAGACGGGCTATTCTAACCTTGACCTGGGCCCCTTCTCGAGACCCAGATGACACAGGAGAGGTCAAGTGAAAATGTGGCAATGTGACTCTCACACCTGCCTTTTCAGCACCATGGGCTTGCTCCTCAGAAGACTGTGCTTCCATAGGTTCACCAGGAGGACTTGCATGTTCATCAGAGACCACAGGTAAAACAAGCGTCCCCTGCTCCAACAGCTTATCTACCACAAGACACCTGATATCCTGCTTAAGATGCTTTTGTTGAACCAAGAGTTGAAAATGTGTGGCAATCTCCACTAAGTCTGCCTTGCGGCAGCTATCTAGCGCTTCCCAAGTAGGATTGCTCAAGAATTTCCCCAGATCAAAAGTACTAACTGCCATTATTTAATTTTTTTACACAAATGCCATTTTTACACACAAATCAATTAATTACTATACAAGTGTAAACAAACACAGTTCACCAAATCCATCAACCAACAATTGAACACAGGTTACAAGATCCAGGCAGAGCCCCCATTTATGTTACGACCCCTGTGAGTCTAAGGGTAAAGGGCTGTAACATAACAGTTGGTTGACAGAAAAGATGGACCACGTTTGTAAACAACAATGATATTTATTGAAAGATGCAAAGGAAGCACATGTAGCTCAAGGGTGAGCCCAGGCCAAAACAACAAACAAACACTACTATACTCCAAATAAACCCAATCTAATCTATGGTAAAAGAAATTACATTACCTAAACTACTCTTACCTAACCAAAACAGGAGAAAACAATATCCAAAGGAAATGGCAGCTCACCCCATCTGTGCTTCCTGAGAAAGAGAGAAAAACACATTAATGATACATAAAACAAAGGCAGAATATATACAAAAACAAACTATAACTAACAATGCTCTCTCTGTGGCCATACACACACAAGGCAATTTCCACTAAGCACCAAAGGCCAATAAACGAAATGCAATATTGTCAAAGTTACAGGTTACAAAATCACACTAGGCCTAGCCTCATGCCAGAGAGAGAGAAAGACTGAAGTGAGAAGCCATGCTTTAACAGGTGTGGGGTGATCCATGATTGGGTGGTGTTGATTGAGTGTTGGAGTCTGGAAAACCATCCACCAATCGGTGCTGTGTTGCTATAATGGAAGGATTGGCCTGGCAGGGACCAATGGTGAAGGGAACAATGGCTGGAGGGAGGAAACAAAATGGAGAACACACACACATGGAGACACACACTGGGAAATATATACATTGGGATGTAACAGTTGTCATACAGAAGTACAGAATACTTTTATACAAAATGCGTCTTTCTGTTACGCTCCAGAGACTGTGCTAGACAAAAGATAAGTATGAAATAAAATAAAATAGTATAGCATGTAAAAATAGAAGTAAAAATAGAAGTCACGTACGTAGACACAGTGTTCAGTATATACATATGTACAATGTTCGATGCAGAATAGAAGTAACTGAGTTACCATACAATATACAATATACTATGCAATATACTAATATACAATACTATATAGTGCAAAGCAGAAATGGGATGAGGTACAATTTAGGTAAAATTTACAGTAAGGTGTACTGAGGTATGGGTTGTAGTGCAAATCCTTTACCAATCAATATAAAGTGTGTTTAGGTGTTCTAAAGTGTGGAGAGTGGGTGCTACAGTGTGTTGTTTGTTTAAAGTGAGTGTGTGCGTGTGGATGTGTGTGTTGTGAGTGAATTTGATGGTTGTTGCATAGTGTTATTGTTCGTTGAGCAATCTGATGGCCTGGGGATAGAAGCTTCTTCTGAGTCTTTCTGTGCTTGCCATGAGACTCCGGTATCGCTTGCCTGACATCAAGTAATATAACAGGGTATCTCTAATGCAACGACTGTGGCAATGACAGAATGCTAATGAATTTGCAGGCGTTATCTGGCCATTGGAGCATGTTCTATGGTAGTTATTCACGATCAGAACTACACAGCTGTTACAGCAACACTTCCCAGAAGTTGAGTTTCATGACAGGCTAAAGCATAATGGATAATCATGGAATTATTAATATTATTATTTTTGATTATGACATCCACACACAAAATCAACAACAATAACGCTTGCTATATGGCAAATGCACACACAAGTTCATGCCTGTGAATTCCCTTACTGTTATTAGCATTACTCTGTCATTGCCTTAGCGATACCCTGTCATCACTTGACTTTGCCACATCTTTTCAGCAACGTCAAATAAAGTGGTACCCTGTGGAGTATGTTTCCATTTTGTACAGACAAACAAAACAAAAGTGGTCCTGTTACTTTACATTTGTTTTGTGGCGAACTAACCGGAGCTGTGAATGCGGGACCCATTACAAACTGTGGATAATGGCAAATATTCACTGCTGGACATAAAAGTGAGATTATTAGACAAATTTCAATGCAATGAATATCCACATTAGCTCCGGAATTTCCCCTGGTGATCAGCCCATGATATATACCCCACCTACCCTCCCACATCCATCCCCTGATTGCATCCTGGCTGACCCAGAGTACCAGAAAAAGACCACCCGTCACAGGGCACGACTACCACCAGATTGTCCTGGAACGGAAGGAGAAAGGAAGTTGAGGCAGTGTGGTGGAACGAGCAGAGGGAAGCCTGGCTTTGGAGCTTGCCCAGCTGAGGGCTGAACAAGCTGCTGCTCCAGCTGTCTCCAGACAGCCGTGCCCCGCCTGTCGTGTCACGTGAGGTAAAAAAGTGGTCCGACCAATCAGAGGCCACGCTACAGGACACACTTGATGATGTCGACTGGGGGATGCTTCAGGCAAGCTCCAGTGATGTAAGTGAGTTTGCTGATGTTGTTGTCAGTTTCATAACAACTCTAGCCGATAGCATTGTACCCACGAAGACGGTTCGAGTCTTCCCGAACCAGAAACCGTGGGTTGACAATACTATCCAAGTGGCCCTGAATGCTCGCACCACTGCTTATAACCTGGGCAGAGCGTCAGGAAACATGGAGGAGTATAAGGCTACAGTCTATACTCTGCGCAAGGCCATAAAGCTAGCTAAGAGGACATACGCTGGCAAGATTGAGGCACAAATGGCCCAGAACGACACTGTGGTTTATGGCGAGGACTACAGACAATAACTGACTACAAAGTCAGCGCCCCCTTAATCGGGAGTGCCGACGCCTCTCTCGCGGATCAACTCAACTCCTTTTACGCGCGGTTCGGTGCAAACAGTGGCGACGCTAGCTCACCGGCTAACGACGTCACTGACGCGCCGGCCGTCGTGGAGGGGGGGCACTCTCTCATTGACGGAACACAATGTGAGAAGAGCATTTATGCGGGTGAACACCAGAAAGGCAGCTGGCCCAGATGGGATAACAGGACGTATACTTATGTCCTGTGCTAACCAGCTAGCCCCAGTGTTCACCACCTTATTCAATCTATCCCTGGCTGAGTCCGTTGTCCCTGCCTGCTTCAAGGTGTCCACCATAATCCCGGTACCAAAAGAATCCTCTCCAGCAGGTCTGGATGACTACAGACCGGTGGCACTTACCTCTGTGGTCATGAAATGTTTTGAGAGGATGGTTAAGGATTACATTTGTGCCTCCCTCCCCAGTGATATGGATCGCCCACAACGCTCGCCATGGACGGTCGCAAATCTCTGAGCTCCAGCAAGAACTCCAGCAACAACTACAATCAACACGGAAAACCAACAAGGTTTTTCATACATTTCATCATCTTCCTACTATGGATTACAGATTACTTTAATTCATCAAGAAAGCCGAACCAAACGGATAAAAGAGAAATCGGAAGAGAAAGCGGTAGTCACAATGACTTTTACCTCCTCGACGGCTCGGAGCAGAAACATCTGGCCATCGGAACCGCAGCTATCCACGGGTTCCTAACGGCAAATCCGGAGCGGAAGAAAATGCCCCCAGCAGGTAAACTAGATCGAAGGACGATAATCATCCTTTATCTACTCCTTGCGGGAGATATTAAATTAAACCCGGGCCCGACTACACGACTACAACAGAAAGTGATGAATCAGAGGCTCCCACAAATAGTGACGGCTACCGTCGCGATCAACAATAATAACAACAACATCCCTTTCAACGACACCAACATCCTAACACCGGCGTCGGGTGCATACATTCCACCCGTCACCGGAGCAGTGATGACTGCCGTCGCGATCAACAACGACAACAACATCCTTCTCAACAACAACAACAACATTGTCAACCCCGGACCCAGCCAAGTCAGGACCCCCGTCAGGACGCGAACCCAGACGCGACGACTGGGTCTGGCACTACAGGATGCAACGATGGCTTCGGATGCCTACTTTCCACCCGAGGCCGGAGCAATCAACACGCACGGCGCCGCCGCAAAGGAACACACGGGAGGACGAGACGTCTCTACAGCAGGGAGCCGGCGGGATGGAATCAACACAGCCCCTGGATCATGCCCCCTCCCCACGGAATTCCACCACCAGACGACGCCAGCAGATGAAAAGGACAAAGAATCTCACACCCCCCCCCCCCCCCACACACGGTCCAAATAATAACAACACAGCCCCACCCCCCTCCCGTCGCGGGACACCCACCTTGATCAAAGGATCCCCCACCCCCCCTCCTTTCACCAGCAGAGGACAAAGGATCATCCCCACCCCCCCTCCTAACATCAATGAACACAGGACCCCATCCCCCCCTCCCCACCTACCGCCACAAGATCAACCACACGGACTAGGATCCCCCACCCCCCCTCCGGACATCACAGAGCCCCCCCCCCTTCCCACAGAAGAAGAATCCTACCTTTATCTCAATGATATAGACGACACAGCAGATAAAAACGGACTACATATCTTTCATCTTAATGTAAATAGCCTCAGGCACAAACTGGCAGAAATAAGAAATCATTTCAGTAGCGGAAAGGTAAACATACTATGTTTCTCAGAAACCAAACTGGACCCATCAGTAACAGACCCGGAAATTGAATTAGAGAACTATTCTTTAGTCCGCAATGACAGGAACAGGCATGGAGGAGGTGTCTGTATGTACATCCATCAAGACACCAAATTTATTAACCGTACAGACCTAGATCATGAGGCTATTGAAACTGTTTTTGTAGAAATTCTATTTGAAAGGGCTAAATCTGTTCTAGTCGGCACAATTTACAGACCGCCAGACCAAAATGGCTTTTATGACGTGTTGGATGAGTGCTTAGCTGGAGTTGAGGATACAGAAATGATTCTTATTGGGGATTGGAACACGGATATGCAACAAAAAGATGCACCCGTCTTCAAATCCTACAATAGGTTTTGTGATCTGCACGGCCTCAGCCAACTAATCACACAACCCACACGTGTGTGTGAGTCAACTCAGACTACCATTGACCTCATCCTGACCTCTGACAAGTCCAAGATCGCCAATAAAGGGGTTATAGCATGCGGGTTAAGTGATCATTATATGATATTCTGTACCCGCAAAAAGCTAAAACAAAAGGCTGGCTGTCACAAAACAGTCACATCTAGAGACCTAAAAACCTACTCTAGCGAGGCCTTTAACCTTGAACTGGAGGGTCTGGACTGGTCAGATGAGCTCAATGGTACACTGGTTGAAGAAACATGGCTTGGCTTCAAAACCAAATTTTCAACGATACTAAACAACATGGCCCCCCTAAGAACCACCAGGGTAAAAAATCGCGCTGAGCCGTGGATGCACGCTGAAATACTGACCGCTATGAAAACCAGAGACAAAAAATGCTCTGAGTTTCGTAAAAGTCAGTCAAAGCTTAACATAAGCACGAGCAGTGAACTCCAAGCCCACGTGACTGAACTCAAACTGCAAAGAAACAGACTAAGAAATGATGTAAACTCCATGATCAAAACAGCAAAGAAAAAATTCATCAATGACAAAACCGAGGAAAACAAAAACAAACCGCGTGAACTTTGGAAATTACTCAATAACCAACTAGGCTGCAGTAAAAAACTTAAAACCAGATTCTCAAACATAAACATAAAGACGGACAACACGCTCATCACAGAAAAGCTGGATGTAGCCAATTACTTAAATAGTTTCTTCACAAACATAGCCACAACACTGGTAAACAAACTACCCTCCCACTCAGGGCATTATGGGGTAGAACACATAGTAGCTTACTACAAAAACCTAGGGGTCCACAAAGACGACTTCAAACTGGAAATGGTAACAACAGATGAGGTACTCAAAAAACTGAGCGCCCTCCAACCTAACAAGGCCACTGGCCATGACAACATCCCCTCCAAATTCCTCAGAGACTCAGTAGCCGCCATCACCCCAGTCATCACACACATAATAAACCTCTCTATAAAACAGGGACACGTCCCCAAGGACTTCAAAATTGCGAGAGTGACCCCTCTGCACAAAAAAGGCAGTAAATTAGACCCAGGCAACTACCGCCCTGTTTCTATCCTTACCTCCATCTCGAAAGTCATGGAAAAAATTGTATACGAACAGGTCGAAAAATACCTTGCGGAAAAAAATCTAATCTACGAATTCCAATCTGGCTTCAGAACATCCCACTCCACTGACACATGCCTTCTCTATTTAAACGACCACATCAAACAAGAGGTGGACGCGGGCAAATACTGCGGCATGGTCATGCTGGACAGGCCTTCGACACTGTCAATCACACCATTCTGATTGACAAGCTAAAAGCAATTGGTTTTGATAGTCTATCAGTGAGCTGGATGCAATCCTACCTGGAGGGGAGAGAGCAGATGGTGGAGGTAAACGGTACCCTATCCCCCCCCCTCACAGTAAACTGTGGTGTTCCACAAGGAAGCATACTAGGTCCGCTACTGTTCCTAATTTATGCAAATGACATGTCGTCAGCTTGTGACTGCAACTTGTTCCTGTTTGCGGACGACTCAGCCCTGCTGGTCTCTGACAAGAACAAATTACAGGTTGAAAAAACCCTCAGCTCAGAACTAAGCAAAATCTGCATATGGCTCGCTGATAACAAACTATCATTACACATGGGCAAAACAGAGTCCATTCTCTTCGGTTCAAATATCAAACTCAGCAAGACCGACGGCTTCTCAGTTACAGTGGGTGACAACATTGTCACAAGGAAAGAAGATATTACCTACCTGGGTTCCATCCTAGAGGCAAATCTTTCCTGTGACAAAATGGCATCCAATGTAATAAAAAAAGTCAACCAACGAACTCGTTTCTTGTACCGGATCTCCTCACTGGTAAACAAGAATACCCTGAAGACTCTAGCAGGAGCACTCATTCAAGGGTACTACGACTATGCTTGCACCTCATGGTACCAAAGCACCTCAAAGGCGCTAAAAACAAAATTACAAACATCTCAAAACAAACTGGTCAGACTACTGCTTGACCTTACTCCTAGAACCCACCTCACCCCTGCCCACTTTGACAACCTAGGATGGCTTAGAGTAGACGACAGAGTACAGCAACTTGCAATGGGCCTGGTCTACAAGATACACTACACGACCAAGGTACCCATGTACATGACACAAATCATGTTAAACCCAGATTCGGCTCAAACAAGGGACTAAACACGTTTCGCAATTATGCCACATCAATGTGGAACGCCCTACCCAAAGCTGTAAAGGAATGTGAATCACTACCCACTTTCAAAAACACTCTCAAAAAACACCTAAGGGAGACTGCAACTCGAAACTGGCCCCTGTAAATGTCCGAACACAACCCCCCCCCCCCCCCCCCCCCCCACTCCTACCCCCCCCCCCCCAACCACCTCCAATGTACAGTCCCACCCCCACCTACCCAATCCAATGTACAGTTTCTACGCCTAATGTATATACTCTTTTCTTTCTGGACTCTTTTTGTATCACAAATACAGTACTGTAATTGCAAATCTGGTATGTCATAAATGTATAGATGTAGCAGTACTGTCTATCTGTATGTCATGTATGTCATATATGTTACGATGAATTGGAAATGGGGGACCCTGGTGGAAACAAGACAAAAGTCTTTCTCTGGTCTGCATCCCCTTAACAATTGTATGTATTGAGCTGTACTGCACTGTACCCATTCTGCAATCTGTTAATAAAGTTTTCATTCATTCATTCATTCATTCATTCATTCATTCAAACAGGTCCACTGACGATGCGGTCTCTCAGGTACTTCACAACACCCTCTCTCACCTAGACAGCCAGAAGAGGGGCTATGTGAGACTGTTGTTCATTGACTATAGCTCAGCTTTCAACACCATAGTCCCCACCAGACTGGTGGACAAGCTGATTGAGCTGGGTCTGAGCTCCGCTCTGAGCGCCTGGATACTGGACTTTCTGAGTGAAAGGCTTCAGGCGGTCAGGGTGGGGGGTCAGACCTCCAACACCATCACCCTGAGTATCGGGTCCCCCCAGGGCTGTGTCCTGATCCCCCTGCTGTATTCAGTCTACACACATGATTGTGTGGCCAGGTTCAGCTCCAACTCCATAGTGAAGTTTGCGGACGACACAGTGGTGGTGGGGCTGATCTCTGACAACGACAAGAAAGCCTACCAGGAGGAGGTTGATGTACTGGCACGCTGGTGTCAGAACAACAGCCTGCTCCTGAACATTTGTAAAACCAAGGAGCTGATCGTGGATTTTAGGAGAACACAGCAGGGGACACACACACCACTGTGGATAAACGGGGCTACCGTGGACAGGGTGAGCAGCTTTAAGTACCTGGGGGTCCACATATCAGAGGACCTGACATGGACAACACACATAGACTAGAAGCAGCGCCTCTACCACCTGAGACAGTTAAGGAAGTTCAGAGTATCGGGGAAGATACTCCAGTCCTTCTACTCCGGAGCTGTTGAGAGCATCTTGACTGGAAACATCACTGCCTGGTATGGAAACAGCAAGGCACAGGACAAGAAGGCCCTACAGAGAGTGGTGCGCTCAGCTGAGCGTACTACGGGTATTGCACTACCACCCCTGCAGGGCTTATATAACAAGAGGTGCAAATCCAGAGCCTGCAGAATAATGAAAGACCCTCACCACCCCAACAATAGCCTGTTCAAGCTGCTGCGGTCAGGCAAACGCCTGCGCACACCAGCAACTAGGACAGAGAGACTTCAGCTCAGCTTCTTCCCCCAGGCCATCAGATTCTTGAACACTGAACTCTCCACACACAAGCACACATGAGCACACACACAACACACATACTGTATACGCTCACACACTAACAGTCACTTTAGCACGAACACACACACACACATGCTGCACACGCTCACACCAAACGGTCACTTTACAAAAATGAAAAGGTCACTTTACTTTATAAAAAAAATAAATAAATAAAAAAAAATAAAGAACGGGAGTGGTTCCTGTATGCGTGTATGCCTTCTACGACGGAACTGCGGTTCCGCGTTCGAGTTTTGCGCTCTGATTGGCCAGGTCATGTGACATGTGCGCCAATCGTGGGACAGCAAGTTCTGCGCCTATTTCCGGGTCTAACAGCCTGCAAACTACCTGGCGTTCTATCGCCATGCTCTAAGACAAACTCTAACCTTAACCAACTTCGAAAGAGTGCCTAAGCTTAACCGTCGGAAGCAGGGCAGGCGATCTATCGCCATGCTCTAAGACAAACTCTAACCTTAACCAACTTCGAACGAGCGCCTAAGCTTAACCAGGGTAGAAACTTGCGGTCCCACGATTGGGCGTACATGTCACATGACCAGAAATGCCCTGGCCAATCAGAGACGCGGAAACGCAGTTCTGTTGTAGAAGGCATTCAGGCTTCCTGTATAGCAATAGATGGATATAGCAAGATAGCATGAGGATATAGTATAACTGTATATTGTATAGTATAGTATTGTATAGTAGTGTACATAAGACCCAGTGCCTCATCTGTAGCTTAACACTGTATTGCACTATCGCAGGACCTTAGCATGTCTTTTACCATGCATTTAAAACTTTATGTACATTATACCTGTTATGTCTTATTCTTATTACTTGTATTATTGCACAATCGCTGCAGGCATGACCACCCGCATTTCACTGTATGCCCTGTATGCCGTGACAAATAAAACTCTTGACTTGACTTGACTTGACTTGTACCGGTGGAGCCCCCAGCTGCCAAAGAAGATCCTGTCATAACCGCTCCTGACCCTCCTTCAACGCCTTGCTCCCAAGCACTACCACCAGCTCATCTTGCTCTAGTGCAGCCCGTTGGCTGAAGAAACCACCATGTCAAGGGTCCGGCACCTGAACACCTCACTGCCCACCTCCACGTATGTCTTCCCTGGACAGCACGCAAGAAAGATAACAGGTAATCATACTGATGACGTGTTTTCTGTTAAATTAAATAACCTTTTAGTCTTTTTTTAAATAAAATGTTACCAATCTTAGCTCTAAACGGTGTCTCTATAGCAAGGAACACAACAGACCCTCCACTGCCACTGAAGAAGTGGGCTCTCCAACAGGTGTGTTCTTATATTTTCTACTGTATTTATATTTCTGGTTGTGTGCAGTGAACTGAGACATACAAGTATTTGTGTAGGACTGGGCGATATGCCCAAAATATCATATCACTAGATCACTAGACACTCTTATAATAATAAGAGTGTCTAGTGATAATAATTCATTCTATTTATTATGCTTTCTTCCGCATGGACTCCCCACTCTAGCTGAATTCTGTGATTTCACAGTTTTGATGCATGTTTTTAGAACCACCACAGAGGCCACAATGAATTACACATAATCGCACACAAACCGTCATCAACTCTCCCTTGCACTCATATTAAAATATTCAAATGAGCTTGAACTTTTATGGTCGTGCTGCTATTATACAACAGGGAGTTCCGACCACACATTGTGATTGGTCTAGAGTGTTCTAAACAGTGAGTATATTCATGATATACTCACGGTTAAACCACCATGAATATTCCACTGTGCTGGCTTTAGAATGTTGTAGAAAGTTTCAACTACTATTCATCAAACAGAAACTGTGTCAACATGACCTACTCCACGGACAACGTTACGTTTGATTTAACGTTCCCGTTAACCATAAACGAGTGGCCCAACTCCCGGAACTGTCCAAGGTGCTGATCCCCCAAGGTGCTGATGACTTTCTCCGACTTTTGCTTAATTAGTTGCGTTGCCAAGCTTGTTGATAGCCTACTCCATTTGAAATTCCATAGCAACGAGACATCTTTAGGGGAAAAAATTCTACACCAAATTCACTGAAATCGATATAAAAGACCCTAGAATTGTCTGTATTCATCCTATATTTTTCCAGAAGGTGCAACCTGCTGTATAAAAGCAATACACTCAAAGCTTGTGGTACAGTATGTCATGAATATTGCCACTTCGCTCTTGTGCCTGCGGGCACATCACAGCCGTGGCAATATTCATGACATACCATGGCTTCTTGTATATTATTGCTTAATTGTACTTTCTGTGAGCTATGCGCTGCCCCCTTGAAATGCATTGAGACTAGAAAGTGGCAGTTGAGATTTGAATCAATTAAGGCTGACTGTGTCTTAAAGGGACAGGCACATAAATGAGCCCCATACACACCCATACACTTCCACTGGGAGAAACACACAAACACACACACACACACCTATGGGAGGTGTCAATCAACTCAGTACAGACTTCTACATTCATCGGTCTATGTTAACCACGCCCCCATTCCGAAGCCACGCCCCCATTCTGAAACCACACACTCTTTCATATCTCGAGGATCGATTATCATAGTGACTTGCGGGTGGTGCTGTTGTACAGAGTGGGGATATCCGCTTTCATTGGTCTATGTTTGCCATGCCCCCTACACTTTAGTCATGCCCCTTTTTGGATCTTGTTAACTGTTTGGCAGAGACTTGCTGGTGGCACCGTTGGACTGAGCGAAAAGACCTGCATTAATTGGCCTATGTTTGCTCTGCCCCTACTCTTAACTCCATCCCCCTTTTTGTATCTCGTGAACCATTTGTCGTAGAAAATCATGGGTGGTGCTGTTGGACTCAGCAGGGATATCCACTTTCATTGTTCTATGTTCCCCCCCCATATTTGTATCTCGGCAAGTGGCCATGTGTCCTCACAGTTTATGGCACTCAACAACGTTATTTGTTGTCCATACCTTTGTATCAGTGGTTATAGCTGTGTGCCCAAAGGTCCTACTCATGCGTGCAGGATAGCATATGTGCGTGCTAACTCATTCATTCATTAATTTTATTTAGTTTCATACATGGGGGTACAGTTCATCTTTGCACAATATCACCAACATATTTTTTTTTAACATGATACACCCATGGCCGAAAAGGAGCAGGATGAAGATGGATGATGTTTCCTGCCCCCTTCCAAACTTCATATTTATTTTAACATAATGGTCAGCTCAAGGGCTCCTTACAGCTTCATACCATATAATAATAATAATAATAATAATAATAATAATAATAATAATAATAATAATAATAATAATAATAATAATAATAATAATAATAATAATAATAATAATAATAATAATAATAATAATAATAATAATAATAATAATAATAGTCATTACCATAATTATAATAATAATAAGGTGCGGCCGGGTAGCGCAGCGGACTAGCGCCGGCCTACCACAGCAGAGACACTGGTATCGAATCCAGCTGTCAGCGGTACCTCCGGCTTGGTCGGTCGTCCATACTAACACAATTGGCAGTGTTGGCGGGTGGGGTGTGTATCCTGGTTGTTGTGAAGGATCAGATTAAACCGAATATATATATTTATTTATGGATATATATTTAATAGTATTTGTATATCGTTTGATATCCCTTGTATATTCCTTGTACATATACACTGAATATCCCTTTAGTCTACTAACAGCCCATAATAGTTTCATTCTCTCATTGGACAAGAACTTGGCGCCAGCAGCCAAGCCCCTTGGTTCAAGTTCAATCGTGCCGACGAACATGTCGTTACTAGCATATATATATGGCGCAAGTAAAGTAGAACTTTCTTTTAGTCCCTTAGCCCTTAGTTCTTTACCCTCCAACCTAGTGGCAAGACGTTAAGCCTCACCCACGAGACACGTGTGGTGCAGTATGGTCAACTTGGCCTTAGAATGGCATTGAGACATCGTGTGGATTAATAGTTGAATTGTCATAGTTTGGCACTATACCGTCGAGTGGGACGTATTTCTATTAAGTTAATAATAGTCTATTATGTATGGTGCATCGTTCGGTTAGAGTTATACAGTGAGTAGTACCCCCATCGTTTCCTCGCGTTATCTAGAGTCTTAACCAGGCTGGGCAGACCACGTGTGGTGCTTTCATCCGAGGAGTTCTGGGCCAGGACGAGTGGACCTGCACATTGGATTACCTTACCCGGACGACGGCGAGCCCTACACGGCTTGGATTATCTACTTGCTTTGGGTGCTTTGATTTATGCCATGGATAACAGCCAACACTGGTAAGTGTTGGAACTACCCCCCGAGAGGAGTCCAGGTGAGACGGCGCTCTACCCCGAGTGAGGTCGCCTCACGTCTCTTCGTTGTGGACCGGCAGCTACCGTCTACAAGAGGGCCCAGCTGTATTCATCTGTGGACCGAGGTTCTGTGGGCACCGTGTTCAGCACTCTGAATTCTCCCAAGAAATCGTTGGCCAGATGGGATATCGCCGGCGGCTCTCCTAACCCCCCCCCCCCCCTAATGACTTACAACCAGCGGGACCCCCCTTTAGTGTATCCAGCTATAATCATTTAAGTACCATCGCTATAGTTCCCTAAAGAACCAGGTTGCATACTTGCTCCCTGCGTAACCAGAGATTGGACATTCAATGTTGATTTGCCTACGAATACTCATTTGCCTTACAAGTGCATTCAAATCATAAATGTCATTAAGTGAACGTTGTATATACCCTTTGCTATATAACATATTCGATTTATACATTTGTGTGGACTTCGTTTCATGGTGGGAAAGTGTTCATCATATCTATATCATGTACTGTGTGGCCAGTAGTTAAAGTACATAATCGGTAGTGGTTTAATGATACCATACTTATCAATACAGTCAGGGAATTGTACCCCTCAGTTACAATTGGTCCTTCGAGCCGGAGGGTAACTAGTGTAATATTAATATAGTGTTATTAATATTGAAATGGCCTATGATGAACACTCCACGAAACGGTCCTCCTAACGTAGAACGCCCGCGGCGCAGACGACAGACACCTCAGTACTTAGAGGATTACGCTGTCAGTCAACTACCTAGCCTTCGACAAACGGTAAACGCGGTAAAAGTAGAAAGTAAAATTATGTCTGACCTTAACGACCAGGTTACCCCGACCACAGAGGCCCTAGTGGGTTCTAATGTAACTGACCAAGCTCACGGTGGGGACCAGGAGGGAGCTGACATGCCTTTACCCCCCGCCAATACCGAAGAAGTAGTCCCCGACCAGCCCCGGGAGGAAGACAACCCTACAGAGAGAGAACTCTGCACGGAAGAAGAGGAGGAGAGCGCCGAGGAAATAGAGCTCCAGGACTCCCCAACGAGTACAGCCAGGAGCGGCTCACCTCTACAACCGTCTTCCCCCAGCGAAGCGGAGAGGATGCTATCACAGGCGTTCCTCGCCAGCCTGGCAGCCTCTACCGAACGCGATCGACTTCAGGGTGAACGCGATCGACTCCAGACACAGCAACGGAGCGAAGAAGAGCGCATACGCCTGGAGATGAGACGCCTTCAGACGGAAGAGAATATGGCAAGAGACCGGGCCGACGCCCAGCGCGCCGCTGCCGGTGCCCAAAGAGAAGCAGATCTCACCAAGCGCGAAGCCGAGCGCGACAGACTACAAGCGCAGCTAATGGAGCAGCTGATCCTCAAGGCAACACCCTCTCCCTCCGCCAGGGGTTCAAGGAACTCGTCGAGACAACAGTCAAGGGCAGCGTCTCCTAACCGAGCAAGCGACCCTGAACTTGACCAACAGACCAAGCCTATACCCCCCGCAGACCCCCTTCCCAGACCGGTCCAAGCGAGACCCAGCTACAAGGAAGGAGCGGCATACACTGCAGAGAAGCTAAATAAACGACTACAGGATCTAGAGGACCTGATAGAAGAAGAAGAGGGAGAGGAGGAGAACCAAGCCCGATGACAGCACAGTACTCCACCGGACCAGGAGGTCCAGTACAGCCCAGGCTATACCCCCGCGGCGCTGCGCTACAGACCCCCGACTCTACTCACGGGTGAGCACGACGCACGACCAGCCCCGAGGAATAGCACCTGGACCAGCGGGCCATGGTACCCTGCCGGTACCAGCCCACAGAGAGGCGCAAGAGGAGACTCGCCTAGGAGGTCTCTCCCCCAACGCTCGCCGATGTATCAGCCATCCACGGCGTCATACATTGCCACACCGACGTTTCCAGACTTCACCTATGAGAATCGAGCACAGTACACGGAGCTCCGGATGTGCTTAGAGACAATGATGGTGGATGTCGCTGATGAACGCCACAAGTATGCAATATTACTGAAGCACCTGAAAGTACCGCGAGCGCACAATATAGCGCTAGCCTATGCCACCTCTACGACCCCATACACCGCGGCTCTAGCAGCGCTGGACCAGAGATATGGACGTATATGGGATTACGTAATCCAAGAGATAAGGCATATTGACCGCCTACCCCCAGCAACAGACAATCGCTCATTAGACGACCTGTCTATAAAAGTGCAGTCCCTGGTAGGGATGCTGGGAGCGCAACGGGAAAAGGGTATGCACGAGCTATACGCCAACTCTAACGTCGAGAGGATTTTAGAGAAGCTGCCACCCGCCAGACAAGAGCGCTTCAGGCGGCAGAGAGACCACCGTGATCCTAACGGTCCCGAACCATCCCTCCTCGATCTAGCCGACTTCCTGGCGAGAGAAGTCAGCAGCTTACGACTGGATACGTTCGTGCGGAGCACACCAAGCTCCAGAGAGGGACCCAGGAGAATAAACGATGGAAGAAGATCGGTGACTGTCATGCACCAATCAGAATCAGTACCGAGCAGTAAGAACCACAGTACCCCCTCGAGAAAAGAGAAGTGGAAGATGGTGTGCCCGTACTGCGAGAAGGAACACTGGCTGTCACAATGTGACCTGTTCACAAAGATGAATGCAGAAGAAGTGAGTCAATGGATAAAGTCCAACAGGCGCTGTTACCGATGTGCGCGCAATCACATGGCAGCCGAGTGCCGCCTAAAGAAGAGGTGCAGTCGGTGTGACGGAGCACACCTAGATGTCCTACACGACAGTAACAGAAGAAAGCCTGCACCTGCACCATCGAGCAGCACCAAGGCAAGTGTCATGTACATTGACCCCACCAGCAGCAGCGGCGCCCAAGTGCTCTTAAAGGTAGTCCGTGTAACATTGAGCTACCAAGATAAAGTCATGGACACTTACGCCGTCCTTGATGACGGGTCAGAGAAGACCCTTCTGCTCGCGTCCGCTGTGGCCCAGCTGGGACTGCGGGGGAGCGAGAACCAAATGACGATTCGGACAATAAGAAGAGATTTAAAGACGATAAAAGGCGAGAATGTCTCCTTCACTATCGCAGCAAGCGGGCAGCCAGAGCGACGGTATAGGATTACAAATGCTTTCACCAGCCAAGAAATAGGACTATCACAGTACACATACCCCATCGCCAAGCTGATGGATAAATATGTGCACCTGCGTCAACTACCTATCCCGCTCATAGACGGCGCCACCCCGACCCTGCTGATAGGCTCCGACCATGCAGACCTCATAGTCCCGATAGACCGGGTCCATACAGGACCCAGAGGCTGTCCTGCAGCAGTCGAGACCCGCCTAGGATGGACACTACAAGGCCCCCTCGCTAAATCTCTCAACCGAACAGCAGCCACTAGCTGCCTCCACTCCAGAGTGACAGAAGAAGACACCACTCTCCTGCAGCATGTCGAGAGGCTATGGACACTAGAGACAATGCCCTTTAAGAACGAAAAGAAAGACATTCGTTCTAAAGAAGACATTTACGCCATAAACCTCCTCGAGCAAGGGACAAAGAGAGTCACAGTCGGCGGAGTGATGAGATACGCAACTCCACTCCTGAGGCGAGAGGGAATGCCCACCTTTCACGCAAAGAAAGACGCTACGGAGCGGTATCTATTGAACACAGAGCGGCGCCTAGCCAAAGACCCCGCTCAAGAGAGTGTGTACCGCGCTGAGATTGAGAAGCTAATCACAGCGGGACACGTAAAGAAGATTGACTGGCGACGCCGTGCGCTGCTCCGCGCCTCTCTGATCAAAGGCGGCTTTGATCTCAGGCAGTGGGCCAGCAGCGACCCGCAAGTATTGCGCAGCCTCTCCCCCGCGGACAAGGCAGCCAGTAGCGAGACCTGGATGGCGACAATCCCAGGAGAAGCCCAAGAAATGACACTAGGACTAGTCTGGCGCTTCAAAACAGACTCGCTCCACTATAGACACAAACCCCTGACCACGGACCAGGGAAGGTCGACGGCGATACCGACCACCAGACGGAGTGTGTACAGAACACTCGCCAGACAATATGACCCGTTGGGATGTATTCTACCTTACACCACCAGGGCAAAGATGATTGTACGAGCACTATGGGACAAGGACCAGGGCTGGGACGACCCAATACCCGCACACCTTGCCTCCACATGGAGAGAGTGGGAGACGGAGCTCCGCTCACTCCCAGGCGTCAATATACGCCGCAGCTACTTCCCACCCACAGTGAGGCCAGAGACATGCAAGATGGATCTACACGTCTTCAGTGACGCCTCCGAAGTAGCCTATGGATCGGTGGCCTACTTGCGTGCCCAAGAGAAGGGAGGAGAGATACACACTGCTTTCATCCTGGCTCGCTCAAGAATAGCCCCACGAAAGCAACAATCTATCCCGCGTCTAGAGCTCTGCGCAGCCCTAGCAGGAGCGCATCTAGCCACGTTAATCCAACGTGAACTCACCATTCCGGTGCACAGAACAATCTTGTGGTCAGATTCCACGACAGTACTCACATGGATCAAGTCTGATTCATGCAGATACAAGGTCTTCGTGGGAGTCAGAGTCACCGAGATTCAAGAGTTAACAGAAGCAGCGAGCTGGCGGTATGTGGACACCAAACACAACCCAGCTGACGTCATCACCCGGGGAATGTCCCTAGATGACCACACCCGTCGCAACATCTACAGTGACGGACCCTAGTTCCTCAAGCTCCCGGAAGAAGAGTGGCCTACGCCCACCCCACGGGAGGCGAGTAAAGAGGAGGCTGAGAACAAGAAACCTATGTTCTGTGGACTGAGCACAGTCGCCTCCACAGACCCCAACATAGATGATTGCATTACCCTACAGAGTGCGCAGCTAAAGACATTCCTGTGGCACCACCAGAGATTCAGTCCACTGCCGACATTTCAGCAGCTGACTACGAAGAAGCAGAACTTCTTCTACTACAACGAGCCCAGAGAGACTCGTTCCCCGATGAGCTAGACTGTCTACAGGGAGGAAAGCCCGTCCCATCAGACAGCAGACTGCTCCACCTGGCACCCGAGAGCGACGCCCATAATCTCATCAGAGTGGGTGGTCGTCTGCGGAGAGCCCCCGATCTACCGGATGACGTTAAGTACCCGATAGTCTTGAACAGCCGACACAAGGTCACAGAGCTGATCATAAAGAAATACGACGAGGATGTACACCACGCAGGAGCAGAGAGAGTCTTCGCGGAGATCAGACGTCGCTATTGGATACTTCAAGGAAGAGAAGCAGTGCGACGCTTCCAGCGAACCTGTCTAGACTGCCGAAAGTGGCGCGCGCAGCCCAGCATACCCCGGATGGCTGACCTACCTCCCTGTCGCCTCCGACTCGGCGACAAGCCATTCCACTCCACAGGCATGGACTGTTTTGGCCCGTTGTACATAAAGAAAGGAAGAGGAACCGAGAAGCGGTGGGGTATTGTATTCAAATGCATGACCACCAGAGCGATACATATCGAACTCCTTCCGACCATGAGCACAGACTCATTCCTTATGGCCTTCCGAAGATTCACATCACGGAAAGGAAAACCGTCTACATTGTTGTCTGATCACGGGACAAACTTCAAAGGCGGAGAAAGAGAGCTGAGAGAGAGCTTCCAAGCTATGGGCCCAGAACTTAAGACCCACCTCGCTCCATCCCAGATTGACTTCCAGTTTAATCCCCCGAACGCACCCCACTTCGGTGGAACCTGGGAACGAGAAGTACGTTCAATAAAGACAGCCCTGTACGCCGTGCTTGGGGCCCAGACCGTGGCGGAAGAAGTCCTAATGACAGTCCTCACGGAGATCGAGGGAGTATTGAACTCAAAGCCCCTCGGCTACGTCTCCAGTGATATAGCAGATGTCGACCCAGTCACCCCCAACACACTCTTGATGGGGCGGCTGGACCCCGCGCTACCCCAGACCATGTACAGGCCTGAAGAAGCGAACGGCCGAAGAATGTGGAGGTACAGTCAAGTACTGGCTGACAAGTTTTGGAATAGCTTTCTACTCCACTACCTACCGTCTCTACAGACCCGCCAGAAGTGGGTAAAAGAGAGAGACAATTTGACAGAAGGAACAGTCGTCATGATTATCGACCAGTCACTACCCAGAGCTATGTGGCCGGCTGGCCGCGTAAGCAAAGTGATCACCGGTGCCGATGGCAAGGTCCGAGCAGCTGAAGTGCTCGTCCAAGGGCGAACTTACACACGACCCGTGGCGAGGCTAATAGAACTGCCCAGACTCCCAGACACTATCGATGACGACCATGACCCCACGACTTTGTGAGTTGACTGACCCTTACAGCGGACCTTGAGTGGTAGACAGTGCGGTTAATCTGTCTCTGCTTAGCTAATTAGGTGGGACTAATTAGGGGGCGGCTGTTGTGAAGGATCAGATTAAACCGAATATATATATTTATTTATGGATATATATTTAATAGTATTTGTATATCGTTTGATATCCCTTGTATATTCCTTGTACATATACACTGAATATCCCTTTAGTCTACTAACAGCCCATAATAGTTTCATTCTCTCATTGGACAAGAACTTGGCGCCAGCAGCCAAGCCCCTTGGTTCAAGTTCAATCGTGCCGACGAACATGTCGTTACTAGCCCCGGTTCCGCGTAGGAATATGTCTGGCGAAATACGAATGGTACTATTTGTTCACAGCGCATATATATATGG